>NC_140167.1:0-430000 GCF_963971535.1 Notolepis coatsorum | reverse complement strand
GCACTGCTTTAACGTTGCATTTACCCATAATCCATTGCTGTATTAGACCCATGTGCCAGTATAACTTTTGTAAAGTAATGAAGCGCAAATGTAAAGTTAATCAATACACAATGAAACAGTATCTTTATCTATATCACATGTCAAAACGACTTTAATAAAACAAGATTTCCGTTTTTCATTTCTACTCATTCATCCAAAACAAGACAGCAATTCTACTTCTGCATGCACCGGGAGAATTGAGCTCATAGCACAGATTTGGAGTTGATAGAATGGACATTGGTGTTCTTAGGAAATGTTGCACAAGGTGGAAATAATGGAAATTAACATTTCTAACATTAACATTTAGTGTATGTTTAAAGTTGATACATTGAGGCATGGTAGTATTTCACTTTATATTACAGCAGTATCCGTTTTTAACATTACAATTAGTGTCTGACACTATAGACACATGTTAAAAGTCAAAGTCAACTTTGTCATTTTCCAATTTGTGCAAGACATACAGAAAAATTCAATTACGTGCCCCCCTTCCCACGGTGTATATAGAGACAATAAACACAAAAGTAACATAGGACACAATAAACACACATGACTATGTACAATATAAACAGTACCTACAATTAAATGATGTCAACGTTATAAAAATCCTATTGCATTCAACAAATTAATTATGATACACCACAATGTGCCCTTTCTATCTATTCTAAATCTATGGCCTTGCTATTCCACGGCTGCGCAGTGCCGACAAGAGCAGGCGCTCCATCTCCTCTACAGAAATACTGTGGGCTAGATCCACAAAGAATGGATTGCACGGAGCAAGTTGCACCCTTACTTACAATTCATTATGAATTGAAAATGGGGGACCCTGATGTAAACAAGACGAAAGTCTTTCTCTGGTCTGCATCCCCTTAACAATTGTGTGTATTGAGCTGTACTGTATTGTACCCATTCTGCAATCTGTTAATAAAACTTTCATTCAATCAATCAATCTGCACAGTGATTGATTGAATGAACATTTTATTAACAGATTGCAGAATGGGTACAATACAGTACGGCTCAATACACACTGTTGTAGCCAATTTAATGATTTTCTGCAGTTACTTTATTGTATGAAGGCACCGTGTCACCATGAAAGTGTTGACCAATTAGCTGGCAGTGGGCACAGGAGGCGGGGCTCAGATGTGCTCAGGCGCAGCCTATATGTATGTGTTCACAGGTGTGCAGCGGGAGGGAATTGGGTAATTATCACAGGGAATCCACACTGTCTTTTAACCGTGCACGTTTGTTTTGTTTTCAGTTATATTGAGTCACTTTTTGGGTTTTATTTTGTAGCAATTATCCTGTGTTTAAGTTCCAGTTTAAACACAGAGTTTACAGTATGCTTATATTTGTCCACACTGCAAGTAAGAATAAAAACTCTCAAACGTACTCAAGGAGAAGACATAATTTTATTACCAACAAGCACCACGCGTAGGAAAGAGCTTCACCCAGTATTCCTTCACTGGCATCTTGTCTTGTTAGGTTGCCCTTACACACACAATTGTTAAGGGGATGCAGACCAGAGAAAGACTTTCGTCTTGTTTACATCAGGGTCACCCATTTTCAATTCATAATGAATTGTAAGTAAGGGTGCAACTTGCTCCGTGCAATCCATTCTTTGTGGATCTAGCCCTGACACTTCCATTAATTTAATGCAGGGATGTACACAGCATTTCACTTTCAACCAGGTATCTGATTAATTTAATGTAGCAATTAGTAGTTCACCCAGTCCTTGGGTACATACAGGTTTTGACCAGCAGATGGCAGCGACGAGGCAGCTCAGCAGAGAGCAGCTGTCAACAAACATCCTAACCGAAAATATATACATACGAGGGGGAGGAGACTACATTGGGAGGGGGCGTGGCGAAATCTCCCGTTTTATCAAATCCCAATGTTGACAGCTATGGTTTAGTTTGGTTCAGTTTTTGTTTCATATAATGTTAATAATAACTCTACATGCTGCATTATAGCGGGTATTTAGATAAAGATACGGTTAGTAGTGATGGCGAGATGAACATGAAGCATTGAAGCTTTCCATCCAATTGGTTTACTCATCTCATGGGCCGAAGCTTCATGGTGGTTAATTTGCTCTACTGTGCCATCAAGCGGACAATAAATGTAAAACAGGCAGAGTGAGTAGATTCAAGATTCAAGAGGTTTATTCATCACATACATACACAAGAGTATAATGATACCATGGCTTTGGTGTGTGAAGCTTTGAAGTGAATTGTGCTTAAATGATGATGTCAATAAACAAATTATATAGTGGCGAACAGTGAATAGGCAAATATAATTATTTTAGTTGATTTTGAGATTGTTATATTTTGCTTCCTAAACATGTCTTCTATGAAACTAGTGACAATAAAACATCAATAACACACATTTAGTTGTTTATTTTACTTCATTTTGCCTGATTGCATCCATAAATGTGCACCTATTTAATGGGGAAGTGCCTCATTTGCATATATAAACATAACATTCAGAAAACTTGCAATATATTTTTTCTTAGTTTATACGTACATAACAAACTGGGAAAGTTTCATAGTGATATCTATTCAAATATTTGTTTTGCCTATTAGGGGACATCTATCATCTATCAGGGGTGCCCAACCTTTTTTGAACCAAGATCTACTTTTTAATTTACCACCTAGCCGAGAGCTACCAGCCAAAATTGTATATTGTAAGCCATCATTTGAGGCTTTATAAAAGCAGCATAATGAACACAAATCTGTCGGTGCCGAGTCCGACCTCATCTTAAATAACAAACAGCATTGCTTGTTGTAGTTATCAAGGAGAGGCAGTTAATTTTGCAACATAAAAAAATAAAACTAAAAATGTATAATCGAATTTTATTAATCGAGATCTACTTGAAATCAGCCCGCGATCTACCCGTTGATCGATCGACTGGTTGGGCACCCCTGATCTATATCATCTAACTACAACTAACTTATCATCTAACTGTCATCTAACTTCCATCTACCTATAATTTCTATCGTCTAACTATCTATCATTTACTCTTACTCATAGTAGGCTATATATTTGTATTGCCTATATTTATTGTAACATAATATAACCGACAGGGAACACAGACCCTCATCTGCACCTTTGTTTCACCGTTTATCTTTCTCATATTTTTATATTCAGACTTAATTATATTGTTTACACCGTTTATCTTTCTCATATTTTTAAAAGAGCTTGTTACATTTACATTTAGTCATTTAGCTGAACGCTTTTATCCAAAGCGACTTACAAGTTTTGTACAACAAGACAGCAGGAAGGGCACAACTCTATCAGCTATTTGTTAAAAGAGCTGATTTAAAGTACAACCTGCATCCCGTTTTATTTCTTCTCCCCCAGGATCAGCTAGGAGCCAGGTGGTAATGCTAATAGTAGAATGGAATTGTAACGTGAGTTGGATTATTGTTTTCTGAGGCCAACCACAATCCTTAAATCAGCCGACTTTTGCAATAACGTGCCTGGTACATTTATCATCGTGACCCGCCCTGCCGGCAGCTCTGCCAACATGATCTTCAGCACGAAGCCCAAAAACGGCTTCACGGGTGCAGCGCTGCACTGTCTCCTACATGTGGGTCGTGATGTGGGTCAGGGTGCAGAGCTACATGTGGGTCGTGATGTGGGTCAGGGTGCAGAGCTACATGTGGGTCAGGGTGCAGAGCTACATGTGGGTCAGGGTGCAGAGCTGCATGTGGGTCAGGGTGCAGCGCTACATGTGGGTCGTGATGTGGGTCAGGGTGCAGAGCTACATGTGGGTCGTGATGTGGGTCAGGGTGCAGAGCTACATGTGGGTCGTGATGTGGGTCAGGGTGCAGAGCTACATGTGGGTCGTGATGTGGGTCAGGGTGCAGAGCTGCATGTGGGTCGTGATGTGGGTCAGGGTGCAGAGCTACATGTGGGTCGTGATGTGGGTCAGGGTGCAGAGCTACATGTGGGTCAGGGTGCAGCGCTACATGTGGGTCGTGATGTGGGTCAGGGTGCAGCGCTGCATGTGGGTCAGGGTGCAGCGCTGCATGTGGGTCGTGATGTGGGTCAGGGTGCAGCGCTGCATGTGGGTCAGGGTGCAGAGCTGCATGTGGGTCGTGATGTGGGTCAGGGTGCAGCGCTGCATGTGGGTCAGGGTGCAGAGCTACATGTGGGTCGTGATGTGGGTCAGGGTGCAGAGCTACATGTGGGTCGTGATGTGGGTCAGGGGGGTGCAGCGCTACATGTGGGTCGTGATGTGGGTCAGGGTGCAGAGCTACATGTGGGTCGTGATGTGGGTCAGGGTGCAGAGCTGCATGTGGGTCGTGATGTGGGTCAGGGTGCAGAGCTACATGTGGGTCGTGATGTGGGTCAGGGTGCAGAGCTACATGTGGGTCGTGATGTGGGTCAGGGTGCAGAGCTACATGTGGGTCGTGATGTGGGTCAGGGTGCAGAGCTGCATGTGGGTCGTGATGTGGGTCAGGGTGCAGCGCTACATGTGGGTCGTGATGTGGGTCAGGGTGCAGAGCTGCATGTGGGTCGTGATGTGGGTCAGGGTGCAGCGCTACATGTGGGTCGTGATGTGGGTCAGGGTGCAGAGCTGCCTACATGTGGGTCGTGATGTGGGTCAGGGTGCAGCGCTACATGTGGGTCGTGATGTGGGTCAGGGTGCAGCGCTGCCTACATGTGGGTCGTGATGTGGGTCAGGGTGCAGCGCTGCCTACATGTGGGTCGTGATGTGGGTCAGGGTGCAGCGCTACATGTGGGTCGTGATGTGGGTCAGGGTGCAGCGCTACATGTGGGTCGTGATGTGGGTCAGGGTGCAGCGCTACATGTGGGTCGTGATGTGGGTCAGGGTGCAGCGCTACATGTGGGTCGTGATGTGGGTCAGGGTGCAGCGCTGCCTACATGTGGGTCGTGATGTGGGTCAGGGTGCAGCGCTGCCTGCATGTGGGTCGTGATGTGGGTCAGGGTGCAGCGCTACATGTGGGTCGTGATGTGGGTCAGGGTGCAGAGCTACATGTGGGTCGTTGTTACGACCCCTGTGTGTCTAAGGGTAAAGGGCTGTAACATAACAGTTGGTTGACAGAAAAGATGGACCACGTTTGTAAACAACAATGATATTTATTGGTAAATGCAAAGGAAGCACATGTAGCTCAGGGGTGAGCCCAGGCCAAAACAACAAACAAACACCACTATACTCCAAATAAACACAATCTAATCTATGGTAAAAGAGATTACATTACCTAAACTACTCTTACCTAACCAAAACAGGAGAAAACAATGTCCAAAGGAAATGGCAGCTCACCCCATCTGTGCTTCCTGAGAAAGAGAGAAAAACACATTAATTATACAGAAACAAAAGCAGAATATATACAAAAACAAACTATAACGGACAATGCTCTCTCTGTGGCCATACACACACAAGGAAATGACTACTAAGCACCAAAGGCCAATAAACGAAATGCAATGCTGTCAAAGTTTACAGGTTTACCAAAATCACAACAAGCCTAGCCTCATGCCAGAGAGAGAGAAAGACTGAAGGGAGAAAGCCATGTTTTAACAGGTGTGGGGTGATCCATGATTGGGGGGTGTGGATTGAGTGTTGGAGTCTGGAAAGCCAACCACCAATCACTGCTGTGTTGCAATAATGGAAGGATTGGCCTGGCAGGGACCAATGGGGAAGGGAACAATGGCTGGAGGGAGGAAACAAAATGGAGAACACACACACATGGAGACACACACTGGGGAATATATACATTGGGATGTAACACCCCCATACATAAGACAAAAAACATGCCTACATAAACTACCAACTAAACATGTTTTTTTTTTCTTCTTTAACAACGAGATAACATCCCCGAGATAACATGCACTCCAAAACAAAGAGCTATGAAAAAACTAGTAGCAACATAAAACGAGTCCACAGCAACATAGACCGAGTAGACAGAAAAAATAGATCAAGTCGACAGCAATATACAGTAGAACGAGTCGACAGCAAAATAGAACAAGTCGAGTCAGACAACGAGTCGACAGCAACAGAGATTTCAACTACGAGACAGAGCATCCGCCAACACATTATCAGACCCCTTCTTATGCCTTATGCTGAGGTTATAATTTTGCACTATGAGCGCCCAACGCATGAGGCGCTGATTGTGGTTGTACATCCGCGACAGAAAAACCAATGGGTTGTGGTCGGTGTATACTACCACTGGTAATACGCTCGAACCGACATACACCTCAAAATGTTGCAACGCATACAACATAGCCAAAGTCTCCTTTTCAATAGTGGAATAGTTTAGTTGATGTTTGTTAAATTTCCGGGAGAAATAACAAACCGGGTGACTGACACCATCGTGATCTTCCTGTAATAACACCCCTCCAGCTCCCACCCCGCTGGCATCCACCTCCAGCTGGAACGGCAGGGAGAAATCTGGAGCAGAGAGAACAGGGGAACTGCATAAGAGAGCTTTAACACTATCAAATGCATTTTGACAATCAGCTGTCCAAATGAATGGTTTGGACGGGCTACACAGGCTAGTGAGAGAAGTGACGACACTTGCAGAAAAAACTTCAGGGAAGTTCTGTGACAAGTCATCAGGCAGAGAATCTGTGTCTGGGTGATCCAACACTTCCAGCACAGCGTTCACCTGTCCTCCAGCTAAATCATTTCCCATGATAAAGGAAATGCCTTTAACTGGCAAGGAAGGTCTCACCCCTATTTTAAAGAAACCAGTGACCAAATCAGATTGTACATGAATACAGTGTAACGGGGCTGGCACAAAACCCATCTCAATACCTTGAACTAGGACACTAGAACCACAGGAAGATTTCTCAGACAGAGGTAGTACATCAGAGAGGATAAAGGATTGTGAGGCTCCAGTATCTCGTAAGATCTGAACTGTACACTGATCTTTTGGATCCCCTGTCAAGGAAACTAAACCCTTGGAAGTAAATGGCCTGAAACAAGGATCGAGAACATCCTGATCATTGTGCATCTGTTGATCGGAATCAGGTGCCATTTTAATCAGACCAACCCCTTTGGGTTGCCTAAAGTTCTGAGAGGACGGTTGCTGCTTACGTTTCAATGTTAAACAGTCAGAAATAACATGACCAGATTTATGACAGTAGTAACATGTCCGCTCCTCTTTTGAGCGTGGAGGTGACATTCTTGGTCGGGGGTGTGTGAATTCTGAATGGTTGGGGACAGAAGGTCTCTGAGAGAAATCATGGGGGGGAAACGAGTCACGCCTATCAACAAACACAGTTTTATGGGTTAGCGCAAACTCATCAGCTAATACAGCAGCTTGCTGCAGAGTGGACACTTTCTGCTCACTCAGGTAAATTACAATACGCTCTGGCAAACGATTCTTAAACTCTTCTAATAGAATGAGTTCTCTGAGAGAGTTAAGATCTGAGGCCTTGCTTGCTGCACACCATTTATCAAAGAGAGTTCCCTTCTCTCTAGCAAACTCTACAAAGGTCTGGTTGACAGCTCTCTTGTGACTGCGAAACCTCTGCCTATAAGCTTCGGGCACAAGCTCATATGCACGAAGGATGGCAGCCTTCACAGTATCATACAATAGACTATCTTCTAGGGAAAGTGTTGAACAAACCTCTTGGGCTTTACCAGTCAATTTGCATTGAAGCAACAAAGGCCAGACCTCTCTTGGCCAGCGCAATGAAGCAGCAATACGCTCAAACACATTAAAATAAGTATCAACTTCGGTCTCTCGGAACGGAGGCACCAAAGCAATGTGTTTACTTATATCAAAAGTGTGTGATGAATAAGCTGTGGAGGAGGACATACCCGGGCCTTGTGGAGGAGTCGGTGTAGCAGAGTTGGATTCACTCCTTAGGACTTCCAGCTCCAACCTCCGCAGTCTGAGCTCTTTTTCCACTTCATGCTCAAGCTCCAACCTACGAATGTTAACAGCCCTTTCATTTTCTGCCTCAAGCTCCATTCTACGAAGCCGATACTCCGCCTCACGTGCTTGTGCCTTCTCCTGAGCCTCCATCTGGAGACGTGCTATTCTAACCTTGACCTGGGCCCCTTCTCGAGACCCAGTTGACACAGGAGAGGTCAAGTGAAAATGTGGCAATGTGACGTTCACACCTGCCTTTTCAGCACCATGGGCTTGCTCCTCAGAAGGCTGTGCTTCCGTAGGTTCACCAGGAGGACTTGCATGTTCATCAGAGACCGCAGGTAAAACAAGCGTCCCCTGCTCCAACAGCTTATCTACCACAAGACACCCGATATCCTGCTTAAGATGCTTTTGTTGAACCGAGAGTTGAAAATGTGTGGCAATCTCCACTAAGTCTGCTTTGCGGCAGCTATCTAGCGCTTCCCAAGTAGGATTGCTCAAGAATTTCCCCAGATCAAAAGTACTAACTGCCATTATCTTTTTCTTACACAAATGCCATTTTTACACAAATTAATTAATAACTATACAAGTGTAAACAAACACAGTTCACCAAATCCATCAACCAACAATTGAACACGGGTTACAAAATCCAGGCAGAGCCCCCATTTATGTTACGACCCCTGTGTGTCTAAGGGTAAAGGGCTGTAACATAACAGTTGGTTGACAGAAAAGATGGACCACGTTTGTAAACAACAATGATATTTATTGGTAAATGCAAAGGAAGCACATGTAGCTCAGGGGTGAGCCCAGGCCAAAACAACAAACAAACACCACTATACTCCAAATAAACACAATCTAATCTATGGTAAAAGAGATTACATTACCTAAACTACTCTTACCTAACCAAAACAGGAGAAAACAATGTCCAACGGAAATGGCAGCTCACCCCATCTGTGCTTCCTGAGAAAGAGAGAAAAACACATTAATTATACAGAAACAAAAGCAGAATATATACAAAAACAAACTATAACGGACAATGCTCTCTCTGTGGCCATACACACACAAGGAAATGACTACTAAGCACCAAAGGCCAATAAACGAAATGCAATGCTGTCAAAGTTTACAGGTTTACCAAAATCACAACAAGCCTAGCCTCATGCCAGAGAGAGAGAAAGACTGAAGGGAGAAAGCCATGTTTTAACAGGTGTGGGGTGATCCATGATTGGGGGGTGTGGATTGAGTGTTGGAGTCTGGAAAGCCAACCACCAATCACTGCTGTGTTGCAATAATGGAAGGATTGGCCTGGCAGGGACCAATGGGGAAGGGAACAATGGCTGGAGGGAGGAAACAAAATGGAGAACACACACACATGGAGACACACACTGGGGAATATATACATTGGGATGTAACACCCCCATACATAAGACAAAAAACATGCCTACATAAACTACCAACTAAACATGTTTTTTTTTTCTTCTTTAACAACGAGATAACATCCCCGAGATAACATGCACTCCAAAACAAAGAGCTATGAAAAAACTAGTAGCAACATAAAACGAGTCCACAGCAACATAGACCGAGTAGACAGAAAAAATAGATCAAGTCGACAGCAATATACAGTAGAACGAGTCGACAGCAAAATAGAACAAGTCGAGTCAGACAACGAGTCGACAGCAACAGAGATTTCAACTACGAGACAGAGCATCCGCCAACACATTATCAGACCCCTTCTTATGCCTTATGCTGAGGTTATAATTTTGCACTATGAGCGCCCAACGCATGAGGCGCTGATTGTGGTTGTACATCCGCGACAGAAAAACCAATGGGTTGTGGTCGGTGTATACTACCACTGGTAATACGCTCGAACCGACATACACCTCAAAATGTTGCAACGCATACAACATAGCCAAAGTCTCCTTTTCAATAGTGGAATAGTTTAGTTGATGTTTGTTAAATTTCCGGGAGAAATAACAAACCGGGTGACTGACACCATCGTGATCTTCCTGTAATAACACCCCTCCAGCTCCCACCCCGCTGGCATCCACCTCCAGCTGGAACGGCAGGGAGAAATCTGGAGCAGAGAGAACAGGGGAACTGCATAAGAGAGCTTTAACACTATCAAATGCATTTTGACAATCAGCTGTCCAAATGAATGGTTTGGACGGGCTACACAGGCTAGTGAGAGAAGTGATGACACTTGCAGAAAAAACTTCAGGGAAGTTCTGTGACAAGTCATCAGGCAGAGAATCTGTGTCTGGGTGATCCAACACTTCCAGCACAGCGTTCACCTGTCTTCCAGCTAAATCATTTCCCATGATAAAGGAAATGCCTTTAACTGGCAAGGAAGGTCTCACCCCTATTTTAAAGAAACCAGTGACCAAATCAGATTGTACATGAATACAGTGTAACGGGGCTGGCACGAAACCCATCTCAATACCTTGAACTAGGACACTAGAACCACAGGAAGATTTCTCAGACAGAGGTAGTACATCAGAGAGGATAAAGGATTGTGAGGCTCCAGTATCTCGTAAGATCTGAACTGTACACTGATCTTTTGGATCCCCTGTCAAGGAAACTAAACCCTTGGAAGTAAATGGCCTGAAACAAGGATCGAGAACATCCTGATCATTGTGCATCTGTTGATCGGAATCAGGTGCCATTTTAATCAGACCAACCCCTTTGGGTTGCCTAAAGTTCTGAGAGGACGGTTGCTGCTTACGTTTCAATGTTAAACAGTCAGAAATAACATGACCAGATTTATGACAGTAGTAACATGTCCGCTCCTCTTTTGAGCGTGGAGGTGACATTCTTGGTCGGGGGTGTGTGAATTCTGAATGGTTGGGGACAGAAGGTCTCTGAGAGAAATCATGGGGGGGAAACGAGTCACGCCTATCAACAAACAGTTTTATGGGTTAGCGCAAACTCATCAGCTAATACAGCAGCTTGCTGCAGAGTGGACACTTTCTGCTCACTCAGGTAAATTACAATACGCTCTGGCAAACGATTCTTAAACTCTTCTAATAGAATGAGTTCTCTGAGAGAGTTAAGATCTGAGGCCTTGCTTGCTGCACACCATTTATCAAAGAGAGTTCCCTTCTCTCTAGCAAACTCTACAAAGGTCTGGTTGACAGCTCTCTTGTGACTGCGAAACCTCTGCCTATAAGCTTCGGGCACAAGCTCATATGCACGAAGGATGGCAGCAGTATCATACAATAGACTATCTTCTAGGGAAAGTGTTGAACAAACCTCTTGGGCTTTACCAGTCAATTTGCATTGAAGCAACAAAGGCCAGACCTCTCTTGGCCAGCGCAATGAAGCAGCAATACGCTCAAACACATTAAAATAAGTATCAACTTCGGTCTCTCGGAACGGAGGCACCAAAGCAATGTGTTTACTTATATCAAAAGTGTGTGATGAATAAGCTGTGGAGGAGGACATACCCGGGCCTTGTGGAGGAGTCGGTGTAGCAGAGTTGGATTCACTCCTTAGGACTTCCAGCTCCAACCTCCGCAGTCTGAGCTCTTTTTCCACTTCATGCTCAAGCTCCAACCTACGAATGTTAACAGCCCTTTCATTTTCTGCCTCAAGCTCCATTCTACGAAGCCGATACTCCGCCTCACGTGCTTGTGCCTTCTCCTGAGCCTCCATCTGGAGACGTGCTATTCTAACCTTGACCTGGGCCCCTTCTCGAGACCCAGTTGACACAGGAGAGGTCAAGTGAAAATGTGGCAATGTGACGTTCACACCTGCCTTTTCAGCACCATGGGCTTGCTCCTCAGAAGGCTGTGCTTCCGTAGGTTCACCAGGAGGACTTGCATGTTCATCAGAGACCGCAGGTAAAACAAGCGTCCCCTGCTCCAACAGCTTATCTACCACAAGACACCTGATATCCTGCTTAAGATGCTTTTGTTGAACCGAGAGTTGAAAATGTGTGGCAATCTCCACTAAGTCTGCTTTGCGGCAGCTATCTAGCGCTTCCCAAGTAGGATTGCTCAAGAATTTCCCCAGATCAAAAGTACTAACTGCCATTATCTTTTTCTTACACAAATGCCATTTTTACACAAATTAATTAATAACTATACAAGTGTAAACAAACACAGTTCACCAAATCCATCAACCAACAATTGAACACGGGTTACAAAATCCAGGCAGAGCCCCCATTTATGTTACGACCCCTGTGTGTCTAAGGGTAAAGGGCTGTAACATAACAGTTGGTTGACAGAAAAGATGGACCACGTTTGTAAACAACAATGATATTTATTGGTAAATGCAAAGGAAGCACATGTAGCTCAGGGGTGAGCCCAGGCCAAAACAACAAACAAACACCACTATACTCCAAATAAACACAATCTAATCTATGGTAAAAGAGATTACATTACCTAAACTACTCTTACCTAACCAAAACAGGAGAAAACAATGTCCAAAGGAAATGGCAGCTCACCCCATCTGTGCTTCCTGAGAAAGAGAGAAAAACACATTAATTATACAGAAACAAAAGCAGAATATATACAAAAACAAACTATAACGGACAATGCTCTCTCTGTGGCCATACACACACAAGGAAATGACTACTAAGCACCAAAGGCCAATAAACGAAATGCAATGCTGTCAAAGTTTACAGGTTTACCAAAATCACAACAAGCCTAGCCTCATGCCCGAGAGAGAGAAAGACTGAAGGGAGAAAGCCATGTTTTAACAGGTGTGGGGTGATCCATGATTGGGGGGTGTGGATTGAGTGTTGGAGTCTGGAAAGCCAACCACCAATCACTGCTGTGTTGCAATAATGGAAGGATTGGCCGGGCAGGGACCAATGGGGAAGGGAACAATGGCTGGAGGGAGGAAACAAAATGGAGAACACACACACATGGAGACACACACTGGGGAATATATACATTGGGATGTAACAGTCGTGATGTGGGTCAGGGTGCAGAGCTACATGTGGGTCGTGATGTGGGTCAGGGTGCAGAGCTACATGTGGGTCGTGATGTGGGTCAGGGTGCAGAGCTACATGTGGGTCGTGATGTGGGTCAGGGTGCAGAGCTGCCTGCATGTGGGTCGTGATGTGGGTCAGGGTGCAGCGCTACATGTGGGTCGTGATGTGGGTCAGGGTGCAGCGCTACATGTGGGTCGTGATGTGGGTCAGGGTGCAGCGCTACATGTGGGTCGTGATGTGGGTCAGGGTGCAGCGCTGCATGTGGGTCGTGATGTGGGTCAGGGTGCAGAGCTGCATGTGGGTCAGGGTGCAGCGCTGCACTGTCTCCTACATGTGGGTCGTGATGTGGGTCAGGGTGCAGAGCTGCATGTGGGTCGTGATGTGGGTCAGGGTGCAGCGCTACATGTGGGTCGTGATGTGGGTCAGGGTGCAGAGCTACATGTGGGTCAGGGTGCAGAGCTACATGTGGGTCAGGGTGCAGCGCTACATGTGGGTCGTGATGTGGGTCAGGGTGCAGAGCTACATGTGGGTCAGGGTGCAGCGCTACATGTGGGTCGTGATGTGGGTCAGGGTGCAGCGCTGCATGTGGGTCGTGATGTGGGTCAGGGTGCAGAGCTGCATGTGGGTCGTGATGTGGGTCAGGGTGCAGCGCTACATGTGGGTCGTGATGTGGGTCAGGGTGCAGAGCTACATGTGGGTCGTGATGTGGGTCAGGGTGCAGAGCTGCATGTGGGTCGTGATGTGGGTCAGGGTGCAGAGCTACATGTGGGTCGTGATGTGGGTCAGGGTGCAGAGCTGCATGTGGGTCGTGATGTGGGTCAGGGTGCAGAGCTGCCTGCATGTGGGTCGTGATGTGGGTCAGGGTGCAGCGCTACATGTAGGTCGTGATGTGGGTCAGGGTGCAGCGCTGCATGTGGGTCGTGATGTGGGTCAGGGTGCAGCGCTACATGTGGGTCGTGATGTGGGTCAGGGTGCAGCGCTACATGTGGGTCGTGATGTGGGTCAGGGTGCAGAGCTACATGTGGGTCGTGATGTGGGTCAGGGTGCAGCGCTACATGTGGGTCGTGATGTGGGTCAGGGTGCAGAGCTGCATGTGGGTCAGGGTGCAGCGCTACATGTGGGTCGTGATGTGGGTCAGGGTGCAGAGCTACATGTGGGTCGTGATGTGGGTCAGGGGGCAGAGCTACATGTGGGTCGTGATGTGGGTCAGGGTGCAGCGCTACATGTGGGTCGTGATGTGGGTCAGGGTGCAGCGCTACATGTGGGTCGTGATGTGCATCTAGGAGTGAGATTAGATCCAAATGTATTGTTGTTCTATAAACAATACATTTGGGGAGTTTCGAACCCGGGTCTGCCGCACCACATCACAGACCGCTATACCAAGAGGTGAATTCACTTCAGGATCTGACTCTACTAGTGCCTGTCATGGCAAGGGCAAGAGGAAAACCTTTTCTGAAAAAAAGGACTACCTGACTGCATTTACAGAACTGGGTAGCAGTTTTACCCTAGACCAGCCTACCTTTGATGGTCTTAGCAAATATGTGTGCCACCTGTATGGCCAGCCATCAGCTAAGAATGTGAATGATGCCAGATATAAAGCATTCTGCACGGCATCATCGGCTTTGCCAGAACTCTCCATTAGAGCCATATGAAATCCACGTTCACGGAATCGCAGAATTGAGCAATAAAAATGAAATCAACTGTACATTTTATTTTTTTTAATGTTGTGGGACTTGTACAGCACTTTGTCAGTGCTGTAAAGTTTAAACCTTTTTAAATCTTAGACAAACTAAACACTTTGCTTTCATGAAATATTGTAAGCCGTCATTTGAGGCTTTATAAAAGCAGCACAATGAAGACAAATCTGTCAGTGCCGAGTCCGACCTCATCTTAAATAACAAACAGCATTGCTTGTTGTAGTTAACAAAGAGAGGCAGAGTTGATTTAGCAAAAAAAATATATATATATCATTTATTTTTTTAAATAATCAGATTTTTTTCCCATATTCGAATCCCATGCCCATCTAACAAAACTTCATTTCACCCAAAACTATTTAAGACAGCCCTATTAAATGGAGTTATATCTTATTAAATTGTGGACATTTATTCATTCCCACTTATTAGACACTATTTCTGATGGCTCTACTCTCTATACCCCGGACAAGTGACACATTGTACCAACACTACAAAAGCTATAATGTGTGCCCCTTCACCCGTTGGCAATGGGTGGCACGTCGAGGATGGGGAGTTAACGGTGACCTGGATGACTACAAATCCAGCCCGATAGTGTGTTGCAGTTAGTCGACTGCGGTTCAAGGAAAATGTGAGACGGGAAGATGTTCATGTGTGTCTGCAAAACTGCCATGTACAGATCTTTGTCAATGCCATAACGGTGGAATTGTTTCCAAGGAAACCGAGAATAGGGCTACATGGGATGATGACTCATTTTATTTAGTTTTTTAATGTATCGTGTAATTTCAACATGGAATATCAAAATAAAAGCGACCTTGATCATGCATATTTATTAGAAAATGAAATTACAGCACTATGTGATCAATCAAATGAATATCCATATTATTAAATGGTAAATGGCTGCATTTATATAGCGCTTTTATCCAAATCACTTTACAATTTGTTCCTCAAATTTTTACCCATTCACACACCGATGACGGAGGCGCGACCATGCAAGGTGCCAACCTGCTCATCGGGAGCAATTAGGGGTTAAGTGTCTTGCTCAAGGACACTTCGACACGTTGCCCGGGAGGAGCGGGAATCTAACCGGTAACCTCGGATTACCAGACAACTGCTCTACCTCCCGAGCCAATGTCGCCCCATATTATTAGCATATCATACATTTTTTTTTTGATCTTTTTCCCCCTCCATTTTCCTCCGATTTTCTCCCATCCCAATGTTAGTTATGCCAATTCCCAATCCCTTCCTGGTCGCTGCGCACTTACCCCCCACAGTCAGATCATCTGGGAGAGTGGAGGCTACCACGTGCTGCCTCCGACACACGTCCAGCCAATCACCGCTTTTCACCTGGCAGCGCGGATTCTCACTGAGAGGGCGTAGCGTGTGGGAGGATCACACTATCCCTCTCAGGTCCTATCCGCGCTTAGCAGGCGCCCCGACCGAACTGTAGGAGTCGCTGTTTACAACGACCCGGACCCACCCCGCCAGCTTCTCCCACCCTCTAATACTGCCAATTGTATTAGTGTGAACGGCCAGCCAAGCTGGTGACAACCCCGGAGCTGTGAGCTGGATTCAAACGGGCGAATCCAGCTCACAGCTCCGGGGTTGGTGACGAACGCAATCTCCGCTACGCCACCTAACCGCTGCATATCATACATTCTAATGAGAATGTTTCAAAGTTTGGATCAATTCACTTTTTTATTCAAGATGTAGATTTTATTTAAAATATTGTACAAGTTCCATCATGAAAAGGTTTTACTATCCAACCTAATGACAAGTAAATGTGAATGGATGTTCTATCATCATAAAGTAAACAACTTGTTTTGATTTTTAATTGATTGAATTTAAAGTGAATTGATTCCAACCCTATAACGTTTTGATAGTTTCATCAATAGTGCAACCATTATATACACACAATGACAAAATATCAATTCATATAAAGGAACATCCATTCCTTTAATAGAATACCAATGAAGACAATACATGGAACATTACTCTAAAATAAACACTTCTTGTGTAGTACTAGGAATGTTGACAATATGTGTGACATTAAATTAAAAAGAATCACTAGTATCCACATTAAAATATAAAAATCCATACGAGAAGCAGTTTCCCCCTACAGTGTGTACAAAGTGTTTGTTAACCATCTTGGCTTTTGGCTGGTCACCCCATACTGAGGCCAGAAAGTTCCTATGATCCCAGTATTTAAAAACACCAGAACAATGTGGTGTTATATTTTATATTTATTAACTTAACCTTCTCTCCCCAGCAACCTCCTGCAAAGCCTCACCTTCCCTCCTCTTTCTACCTTTTTTTACCCTACCCTCCAATCTCCCCCCAATTCCATTCAGTCTTGTTAGCTGCAGCTCAAATGTGTCCCCTTGCCCCACTTTGCCTTTTATGTCTCCGTCTGTGTTTGTATGTTTGTTTTGGTTTTAGTTTTGCTGCCATTTGGCCAGGTCTTTCTCGAAAAAGAGATCATTGATCTCAAGTGACTACCTGGTCAAATAAAGGTTAAATAAATGTGTGTTCACTCTTATACCATGACATATTGTTTTTGGAGTCAAAGACATTGAAGTTAAATGATCTTGTGGAATTTAAAACGGCACAATTAATGTATAAAGCAAAAAGTCATGCACTTCCAAGAAACATTCAAGAATTGTTCTTTGATAGGGAGGGGGGTTATAATCTGAGGGGAGAACACAATTTAAAGGTGCTAAACGTACGCACTACCATGAGAAAACACTGCATCTCGATATGTGGAGTGAAACTGTGGAACAGTCTAAATGTGGTGCTAAAGCAATGTCCAAACATGAGACAATTCAAACTGATGTATAAGGAAATGATGTTCACAAGGTACAGGGATGAGGAAGGGACTTGATATTCACGGGTGTTTACATTTTTATTTTGTTTTCTATTTTATTTCTTTTATACATATACCGGTATGTATATATGTTTTTTTTCTCTCTTTTCTTTCCTTTCTTTTTTATGTTTAAAATAGTACACTCATTTGAGTAATGGAAAAGGGGTAGGATTAAATAAGTGTATACTTCTTCCTACTCCTTTTCGAACATGCAGATTGAGTTGTTTTGCTTTGTTATTGTTTGTTTGTATTCATTGCATGTTCGAAATAAAGATTCAAATCAAATCACACATTGTCCCAGGAACATCCACACCGTCTGTCTCACTCAGAGCGACAGAAACACAACTGTTGTCGTCAATGAAAACCGTGTCTATGCTACTGCTTCTCTCTCAGAGGCTTCTGTCAAAAGCTCTTGGTAATAGTTTATTTCAAAAGAACGACCAAATATTACTACCACTATTATTGTTATGAGTGTTGATGGACTGACAGCTGTAATGACGTACTGAAGCGTTTCCCACACTGGTCACAATGGTAGACCTTGTTCCCTGTGTGTTGTGTATTATCAGTTTGGATGGTTTTTAATTCCTGCTACATTAGTTAAAATGGTACCTATTTTTCACGTGAAGTTTTCCACACAGTGGTATAGTTTCTCTCCTGTGTGAATGACGTTGATATCATTTCAGGAGCATCATTATGAGTGTAACTCTTCTAATACTGGTCACAGCAGTGGGGGTTATCTCCTAAGACTGTGCAGGTGAATTGACAGGTTTGATATTTCCCTGAATCTTCTCTCCCAAGTGAATTTTCTCATGTTTACTCAAATATGATAATGTTCTGAATCTCTTATCACACAAACTACAATGATGTGGCTTCTCTCCTGTGTGAATTATCTGGTGTGTTTTCAGATGACCCAGTCGACTAAAGCTCTTCTCACACTGGTCACAGCAGTGGGGCTTCTCTCCTGTGTGAATTCTCTGGTGTGTTTTCAGATGATCCAGTCGACTAAAGCTATTCTCACACTGGTCACAGCAGTGGGGCTTCTCTCCTGTGTGAATTCTCTGGTGTGTTTTCAGATGATCCAGTCGACTAAAGCTATTCTCACACTGGTCACAGCAGTAGGGCTTCTCTCCTGTGTGAATTCTCTGGTGTGATTTCAGATGATCCAGTCGACTAATGTGCAGGTGAATTGACAGGTTTGATATTTCCCTGAATCTTCTCTCCCAAGTGAATCATCTGGTGTTTTTTCAGAGACGACAGTTGACTAAAGCTCTTCTCACACTCGTCACAGGAATAGAGTTTCTCTCCTGTGTGAATCATCTGGTGTGTTTTCAGATGATCCAGTTGACTAAAGCTCTTCTCACACTGGTCACAGGAGTAGGGCTTCTCTCCTGTGTGAATCATCTGGTGTGTTTTCAGATGATCCAGTCGACTAAAGCTCTTCCCACACTGGTCACAGGAGTAGGGCTTCTCTCCTGTGTGAATTATCTGGTGTGATTTCAGAGTAATCAGATGAATAAAGCTCTTCCCACACTGGTCACAGGAGTATGGCTTCTCTCCTGTGTGAATTCTCTGGTGTGTTTTCAGATGATACAGTCGACTAAAGCTCTTCTCACACTGGTCACAGAAGTAGGGCTTCTCTTCTGTGTGAATTCTCTGGTGTGTTCTCAGAGTAGACCGTCGAGTAAAGCTCTCCCCACACTGGTCACAGCAGTGGGGCTTCTCTCCTGTGTGAATTCTCTGGTGCATTTTCAGATCACGTGGCTGACGAAAGCTCTTCTCACACTGGTCACAGGAATAGAGTTTCTCTCCTGTGTGAATTCTCTGGTGTGATTTCAGATTATTCAGTAGACTAAAGCTCTTCCCACACTGGTCACAGGAGTAGGGCTTCTCTCCTGTGTGAATTCTCTGGTGTGCTTTCAGAGTAGACAGTTGACTAAAGCTCTTCTCACACTGGTCACAGCAGTAGGGCTTCTCTCCTGTGTGAATTCTCTGGTGTGTTCTCAGAGTAGACCGTCGAGTAAAGCACTCCCCACACTGGTCACAGCAGTGGGGCTTCTCTCCTGTGTGAATTCTCTGGTGCCTTTTCAGATCACGTGGCTGACGAAAGCTCTTCTCACACTGGTCACAGGAATAGAGTTTCTTTCCTGTGTGAATGCGTTGGTGTTTATTGAGATTCATCTTTGAACTGAAGCTTTTTCCACACTGGTCACAGCAGAGACCTTTTCTTCCAGCCAAGCCTCTTGGTTTCTTCCCAGGCCTGACAGGACTGCAGCTATCTGGACGGAGATAGTGATGGAGAAGAGTGTTAGAGGAAGGAGATATTTGGTGATTTTATTCAGCTTAATTTTCATGTAAGAGATTTATAATGGTATGTAGCTGGGTTTTATAGTTTAAGAACACAGTGTAGTCCAGAGTCGTCTACAGTTCTAGACTCAACGCCCATCTTGAAGTCCCCAACACCAACCAACAGAGAGGGGTTCTGACCACGGAGCGCACGCAGGACTCACCACTCACGGTGACAGCGGCAGAGGTACGTACGGTTCTGAGCAGAACAAACCCACGGAAGGCAGCCGGCCCAGACAACATCCCCGGCCGTGCCCTCAGGGTCTGTTCCTCAGAGCTAGCTGACGTACTTGCTGACATTTACAACTTGTCACTAGCACAAGCTATTGTGCCCACCTGCTGCAAGACCACCACCCTCGTGCCCCTGCCAAAGAAAAACACTATAACCTCCTGTCTGAATCACTATCGTCCCATTGCACTCTGCAGTTTGCGTACCGCCAGAACCTCCCTCTCCCAAACCGTTCCTACAATTTTCTTTTTATGTTGCATGATCATTTTGCATTTTATTTCTTTATTATTTTTTAAACAAACGTATAAACAAACTGGTCAAAACACGATAAGATATACAAGCATTGTTATCAGTGCACATCCAGTGAAATCACCATTTAGTTACATGTCTTATACAGGATATAACCCCAATACCTGCTATCTAAAACCCTACACACATGCTCCAGCTCGTACCCCCCCTCCAAGACCCCGCATTATCCCTCGCTCCTTACCAGACACTACCATTATATGCTAGCTTTTATTCTCTCCACCACTTCTAACCACATTGTCATTTTGGATTCATTGAGTCCCAGAATTCTTGCTGTAGATATTTCTTGATAAATCACATCGAGATATGTAATAATCCAGACCTTTCGGCAATTTTTTTTCGGTTGGAACCAACGTGATGCTATCAGCTTTTTAGCCAATGTGATACCCGATAAAACCAATCTCTTTAGCTGTGGGTGTACTGCACACTCAAAAACATCATTCAACAGTAATACAGAGGGGTGTACAGGTATATTCCAAGTTGAGAGATTTGATAATTGCTGAGTCACCTCTTTCCAGAATGTCTTAACTGGTGGGCAGTCCCAGTACATGTGCATAAATGTCCCCTCATCCCCATTTGTACATAAGGAGCATTTGGAATCTTGTATAAGACCCATTTTTTTCAGTCTTATAGGAGTCAAGTATGTCCTGTGAATATAGTTAAGATTGATTTGTTGATGGTCCGGGTTCCTTGATGTAAATTTAACATTCGCCCAAACTTCTTGCCAATCAAAATCACTTTCCAGGTCTGGTATATCCCGCCTCCAGACAGAGTCTAGTTGGAGGGTTTCGTATGCGGACGTTAATAATTGATGATAAAAATCTGAAACAAAACCTCTCGATGTCTCTTTCATAGAAGAATTTGTGGTATCTGTGGTGTTCAATTGGTATCTTTAATGGAACACTGTGAGACTTCAAACATAACAGTAACTGTGCGTAAAAAAGGTGTGGACTTGGTGAGATAAAATTTTTTGCGTATTTCTTCATAACTACAAAAACCCTGTTTGTTAAAAACATCACCTAATGAGTGTATGCCTTGCTTTTGCCATATCGGGAATCTTATCGTCGTTTTCCAATCAAGAGTGCATTGTTATTGAATAAGGGAGTATGATTATGCCATTTTTGTGGGTTAGAATATTTTTTCTGTGTTTCACGCCATATCCGGATTGCATGAGTAATTATGGGGCCAAATTTCCGTTCACATTGCTTAATTGATAATTTAGTGTATACTATGTCCTTCAGTCTATGTGGGGCTACTATATTTTCTTCTAGATTTCTCCAGGATACTAATGCTTGGGGATCAAACCATATTGTCAATGGTCTTAAAGTGTATGCCTTAAAATAGTGGAAAAAAATCTGGAAATGCCATACCATCTGCTTTGTTTCTCTGTGCGGTGGATCTTTTTATACGTGGTGGTTTGTTATTCCAAATAAATTTGTATGTGGAGGAGTGTAATTTTTTCCAGTAACCCTCTGGAGGGGGTAACGGTAGCATTGAGCTAAAGAAGTTGATTCTAGGTAGTACGTCCATCTTAATTATTGATATCCGTGCCTGTACTGAATTTTTAAGTTTTGACCACCTGTTAAGGTCATCTTTGATTTTATTTTGGATTTTTGTGTAATTGTGCTTCACCGTTTGTCTTATGGTGGGGAATATTTCCACTCCCAAACATCTAAAGTGTTTTACCATCCACCAGTTACATCAAATCAGATGATCGCCTGTCCTTTCTCCAGGACCTGACACTGTCCGTCTATCAACAATAATGTTACCGTGGCGTCCGTGGAAACGTAATGAGTTTCATTCTCTCACAATACTACCTTTTTCTTCTTCTAATGTTAGTACGAGGTTAACAGTAGGGGAGTATAATTGGATGAACAAAGTAGAAAATGTTTTAACTAATGAAAATATAGTACAATGAAAAATATGAAATCATCAAATGAAAATGACATTTTAACATTTAGGTTAAATATGAATACGATATAAAATGAAAACATAACATGATAATATAATGAGAATGTAAAATGATAAAAAGTTTGACCTATTAGTTAAATATGAATATGAAAATATAAAATGATAATAAAATGAAAATATAGACAAGGGGGGTGGGGTTGAAGGCTAGACAGGTTTAGATAGAACTTGGATATTGGGGGGAAATGGGCCATCTGTCGGGGAGGGGTTAATTACAATTTGGGGTGGTGGGGGTGAATCCAGTTCTACCACAGTCTCTTGAAAGGCGCTATATAAAATGAAGCTATTATTATTATCACGTCTGTGCGGGAGCTCACAAATAGACTGTTAGTCTCAGTGAAGTTTCAACGGAGGTCATCTATTCTAACCAACAAATTGAAGTAGAAAGCATTTCGGTGTGACCAATCGTATTTGGAAACATGACACAATAATAATATTTTGCTTTTTATTTTAAACAATATTTAATCGCGTTTGGAGGTGGGTGTTCTGCATCTGCCCCCGTGCCAAACAAGCAGGCAAACCTCTTGTTCGCGCGTGAGCCCGTTATAATTACACTAGTGTCGCTATTTTACAATTAACTATAATAAATTACGGGTCATACAGAACACGGCAGTGTTTAAACTAATGCACGGAAGCTTATTTCCGCGTTGCAATATTCATATTATACCGCCGGGCGCCAGGTACGCATGCTCTGAGCTGTGTGTAAATATACGCACAAAGTCAAGCACACGTTCAAATTGATAAGTCGCACACTTTGCTTAGAAATGATCATACGCGCGGGTTACGCACATATCTGTGCGCACCATTGATAAATGAGGGCCCTGGTATCTAGGGACATAGTTGGATCTCAGGGAATGTATTCCCAGTGTCAGAAATATTGTGTCCGTTACTATGCTCAAGTAAATTGTAATGAACCAAAAGGAGAATATATTCTTTTATGAAAAAAATTAATTCACTTTGAAGGTGAATAACACCATGCTAACATTGACCAGACGTGAAAAATGCAGGTCATTCAGCACCTTCTTGAGATCAAGTGTACAAAAAATTTATAAAAAAGTAAATGAATAAAGGGAAGATAATTTACAGGGGTTTTTGTAGATACAGTACTGAATTGTGCATGCAATTTGGAATATGAATATAGTGTGGCGATAAGAAAGTAGCGAGCCAGAGACGTGGTTCGAGTTGAGGTACTTTACTTCTCACTCACATAGCATTTACAAATAACAACAAAGTTAACCCGGAACCGGAAGTGGTATTTAACCTGTCCCCTAAACAGTACAACCCACACTCTTAAAGGCACAAGCCCACCTTGGTGAATGTCTCTTAATATAGGTCACCACACAGGCCCCCCCAGAATTCACCAATACAAAAACTGCAACTAATTAATAGCCAGTGAACAGTCCATCAGTGAACAGATCACAGCACGAAATAGTCAACGTGGAGGGGGACGGATCAAGCGGCCGAACCGACTGCGCTTAACCAGAGGGGGACTAAGGGAGATAAGTGGAACCAGCGGCCGGGCCACGGAAGGGGCCAAGGCCGGAACAGAGGATAGGGCAGGGGTCTGAGCCGAAACCGGGGGGCGCCCCCGCCGCGGGGGTAGGGCCAACTTAACTGGTTCTTCCTTGTCCAAGTGAGCAGGCTTAAGACGGTCTATAGTGACCCGCTCTGGCCTGCCTCCCATGTCCACAACAACGTTTTTAGTGCCTGCCTCCAAGACACGGAAAGGCCCGTCATAAGGGGGCTGCAGCGGGGTCCGATGGCTGTCGTGCCGGATGAAAACATATTTGGCCAATGGCAGGTCCCTGGGGACGTAGGACTGGGGAAGGCAGTGGCGGGATGTTGGAATGGGAATAAGGGCATCGGCAACACCCCGGGACACTGTTCGATGGGAGGCGACGGACCAGGACGCTGTGGCCCCCGGAAGAAACTCCCCAGGGACCCGCAGCGGCTGGCCGTACACCAGCTCGGCGGACGAGGCCTGGAGGTCCTCCTTGGGGGCAGAACGAAGACCAAGCAAGACCCACGGGAGGCGGTCAACCCAGTCGCCATCCGTAAGGGCAGCCCGAAGAGCGGCCTTCATGTCCCTATGGAACCGCTCGCAAAGTCCGTTGCCCTGCGGGTTGTACGCCGTAGTGCGGTGGATCTTCACCCCCAGGTGCTCCGCAACTGCAGTCCAGAGCTCCGAAGTGAACTGGGGGCCCCTGTCGCTTGTGATGTCCCCCGGTGTGCCAAAACGGGCCACCCAGCAGCCGATGAACGCCCGGGCCACATCCGCTGCCGTAGTGGAGGACAGTGGAACAGCCTCCGGCCACCTGGTGGTCCTGTCCACCATGGTGAGGAGGTGAGTATATCCATGGGAGGGGGGCAGGGGGCCCACCAGGTCCACATTCACATGGTCGAACCGCCTCTCCGGCACTATAAACGGTGCCAAAGGGGCTTTGGTATGGCGGTGCACCTTGGCACGCTGGCACGCCACACATGAGCTAGCCCAGGTCCTAACATCCTTCCGGAGGCCAGGCCACACAAACTTGACCCCCACCAGCTTAGTCGAGGCCTTCACACCTGGGTGGGAAAGGCTGTGGATCATGTTAAAAACCCGGCGGCGCCAGGCCGTAGGCACCATAGGGCACGGTTGGCCAGTGGAGACGTCGCAGAGGAGAGTGGCGTTAGCTGTGTCGAACACCACATCCTCCAGCTGCAGTGCGGTAGGACCCGTCCGATAGGCCTGAATGTCCGAGTCCGTGGCTTGGTCTGCCGCCATGGCGGCATAATCGAGTCCCAAGTGGACGGACCCGATGACCGCCCGAGAGAGGCAGTCGGCGACAAAGTTGTCCTTGCCCGCCACGTGCTGAATGTCCGTGGTTAACTCGGAGATCGCCGATAGCTGCCGCTGCTGACGTCCCGACCACGGCTCCGAGGTCTTGGCCATGGAGAACGTTAGCGGCTTGTGGTCCACAAAGGCAGTGAACTGGCGGCCTTCCAACAGGAATCTAAAGTGCCTGGTGGCGAGGAACAGACCCAGCAGTTCCCTGTCGAAAGTACTGTACTTACGCTCGTTGTCGCGGAGCTGTTTGCTAAAAAAGGCCAGTGGCTGCCAGGCACCGCCCACCCACTGCTCGCACACCGCCCCCACTGCATAGTCAGAGGCGTCTGTCGTGAGGGCGACCGGGGCAGTGGGAGAGGGGTGCGCCAGCAGAGCAGCGTTGGCTAGCGCGTTATTGGCAGCCCCAAAAGCGCTGTCCATCCCGAGGACCAATCTAACTCGTCCTTGGGCACTTTGCCCCGCAGGGCCTCATACAAGGGCCGCATGAGGTGGGCAGCATGGGGAAGGAACCGGTTGTAAAAGTTCACCATGCCCAGGAACTCCTGTAGAGCCCGTACGGTGCGGGGATGATGAAAACTGGCAACGGCCTCCACTCTGGCGGGGAGTGGGGTGGCTCCCTGTGGAGCGACATGGTGTCCGAGGAAAGTGATGGAGGACTGCCCGAACTGGCACTTGGTTGGGTTTACGATGAGGCCGTGTTTACTGAGCCGCTCAAACAGCTGCTGGAGGTGTGTCATGTGCTCCTCTATGGACGTACTGGCTATAAGAATGTCATCCAAGTATACAAACAAAAATGGCATGTCCTGGAGCACAGAGTCCATCAGGCACTGAAACGTCTGCGCTGCCCCCATGAGCCCGAAAGGCATTCTTAGGAATTCGAAAAGCCCAAAGGGTGTAATGACAGCTGTCTTTGGCACATCCCGTGGATGGACCGGCACCTGGTGGTAACCGCGCACCAGGTCCACCTTGGAGAAGATGACAGCCCCTGCCAGGTGGGTAGAGAAGTCCTGTATGTGCGGAACAGGGTACCGGTCGGGGGTTGTGGCGTTATTAAGGCGACGGAAATCGCCGCAGGGGCGCCAACCTCCGCCAGCCTTTGTAACCATGTGTAATGGAGAAGCCCACGGGCTGTTCGAGCGGCGCACAATGCCAAGTCGCTCCATGGTGGAAAACTCCCCCCTGGCGATTGCCAGCTTGGCTGAGTCGAGGCGCCGGGCCCGGGCATAGACTGGGGGGCCCTCTGTGGTAATATGGTGTTCCACACCGTGTTTGGCCACTGCAGATGAGAACGTGGGTGTGGTGAGGTCAGGGAACCCGGCGAGCAGGCGTTCATACGGGTCCCCGGTGGCAAGTGTGTTCAACAGGCAGAGAGCTCCGCCCCCCCCAACCGCCCCAAGTGTGCAGGGGTAAGAGGAAAAAGAGGGCATCGATCAAGCGACAGTTTTTAACATCTACCAGTAAGCTGAAAGCACAGAGGAAGTCTGCTCCCAGGAGCGGCGTGGACACCGCAGCCATCACAAAACCCCAGCCGAAACGGCGCCCCGCAAAACACACCTCCACATACCTGGTGCCGTAGGTACGTATGGGCGTACCGTTCGCTGCGTCCATCTGGGGCCCGTGTCTGCCGTCCATGGTGTCCACGCCCTGTGCCGGCAGGATGCTGCGTTGCGCGCCCGAGTCCACCAGCAGCCGCCGGCCAGACAAGGAGTCGGTGATAAACAATAGCTTGCAGTCATGGCCGGCACCCAATAGAATATCAGGCCTATAAATGACCTTATTATGGCCAAGTCATACATCTATGGATCGGGCCAAATCTCCTCTTTCCAATGGAAGACGGGGAACAAAATAAGCACCCGCCAAACGCCAATGGCGTGTAGATTTCCTCTTTGGCTGGTAAATTACAGAGGCTACTCAGCCACTCTGGCGTGTAAAATAATTGGGAGCCATATGAGCATATTAGAGTATTATATCAGGGCTATACAGTGCGAGCATTTCACTCGCATTTGCCTCTAAAAATAGATTTGTGCGAACCGGAAAAATCATTTAGGAGCACAGTGTGCGAGCGGGCGTGTCAACTGCGCAATTGTCATTTCATAATAGAGACTGAGCAGCGCGGATCAGCTCTGTAACAACTAATCTCGAGTCACGCTGCTTCTATGTGCAACGAAAACTCTGCGAAAACTCTGCTTCCAGTTCCAATTGTCTAACATGCTTTGCATCCTCGCCAGTCCTGTATACCCACGTCGCGCTAAAAATAATAACTACTGTAATGTTATCTGCTAACTGGGTACTCCAACTAAGCTAACCTGCTAACGCTAACTACTGCTGCTAACGCTAATCACTGGGGACGCTCAGAGGCATAGTGAGGGAAGGAGGGGCTGAGAATCTCTGTCTCTCTCCGTCTATCTCTCTGTGTCAAGTCATGTCAATTTTATTTGTATAGCACATTTCCAGGCAGCGGCAGCTGGCACCAAAGTACTTCACAGGCAGGTTGATAAAGGCTATTCCGCAATCTAGGCGCTGCGGTGGAGAAGGCTCCGTCTCCCCTAGTCTTGAGCCTAGTTCTAGGCACCACCAATAGCAGCTGGTCAGCTGATCTGAGGGATCAGTGGGGGGTGTGGCGGTGCAAGAGTTCGGATAGAGCCGTGCCATTTAGTGATTTAAAAACATTTAGGGCTAGTTTAAAATCTATTCTAAAACGAACAGGTAGCCAGTGGAGCGAGGCCAAAACTGGGCTGATGTGCTCATGTTTTTTTGTTTTGGTGAGGAGGCGCGCGGCTGCGTTCTGCACCAGCTGTAGGTGGCGAAGCAGGGATTTGTCGATGCCCGTGTAGAGGGCATTGCCGTAGTCGAGGCGAATGGTGACAAAGGCATGTATCACCGTCTCTAGGTTACTTTGGGAGAGGTATGCCTTTGTCTTCGCCAGGAGTCTAAGGTGGTAAAAACTATTTTTGACTACGGCGCTGACCTGTTTGTCGAATTTAAAATTGCTGTCGAAGATGACCCCGAGGTTCCTGACAGAGGTGGAGAGGTTTGGACCCAGGGGACCAAGTGCGTCAATGAGGGGGGCCGGGGGGGGCACTATTAAAAACAATGACCTCGGTTTTCCCTTCGTTTAATGTCAGGGAGTTTTCAGACATCCAGCACTTGATTTCTGCCAGGCAGTCAAGTAGTGGTTTTATTGATGTTTTCCCTTGGGTGGGTTTTAAGGGGAGGTAGACCTGCACGTCATCGGCGAAGCAATGGAATGAGATGTTATGTTTTGCCAAGATCTGGCCTAGGGGGAGTATGTATAAGAGGAAGAGGGTGGGCCCCAATATCGAGCCTTGGGGCACCCCGCAGGTGAGGGGGGCCACAGAGGAAGTGAAGTCACCGAGTTGGACAGAAGGTCCTATTGCTTAGGTAGGACCGGAACCGTCTAAGACGGGGCCCCTAAGGCCTACATAATGCTCGAGGCGAGCTAAGAGGATGTGGTGATCTACCGTATCAAAGGCGGCTGTGAGGTCAAGAAGTAGTAGGGATGGGTTGCCTGCATCAGCAGCTGAAATCAGGTCATTTAAGACACGGAGGAGGGCCGTTTCAGTGTGTGTGTGTGTGTCGCTCTCTCTCGCTCTCTCTCCCCATCTCTCTCCTGAACCTATTTCATTCAAAAGGAAGATATTGATGGACAGTAGCTATAGTATATAGCTCAGTAGCTGTAACAGAATAATTGTATTAATTACTATTGATTAATTATTATTCAATAGCGTTTAAATTATGATTAATTAAATAATTGTATAAAGAATTTTCCATGTTCTGTCATCTAATAATATATTCCGGAGGCGGAAGTGGAAAAGTGACAAACTTCAAGTTTCACTTGAAATGCTTAGGGACAGTTGCATTAACTACCAGCTAGCGGTTAAAGCGGCGAGAATCAAATTTTTTCTGACCTCATCAACTCCCACAACCCCAGGACCCTGTTCACTACCATCAACTCTCTCATTAGCCCCCCCCCCCCCCCAGCACCTGCCTGGATGTGTCCCCAGCTAAGTGTGAGGAATTCTCAAATTTGTTCACCACCAAAGTTGAAGATATCAGAAGGAACATCTCACCCCCCACACGTAACTTAGCTGTCCCTCTGGTCTGCTCATCCACACTGACCTGCTCTCAGCCCATCAGTCTACCCACCCTCACAGAGATAGTTTCCTCTATGAAACCTGCGACCTGCCCCCTTGACACTGTTCCCACTGCTCTCCTGAAACAGGTTTTTCACACAACCGGTCGCAGCATCCTCTCCATTATTAACAGCTCCCTGGCAACTGGTACTGTTCCATCCTGCTTTAAACATGCAGTAGTCCAGCCCCTATTGAAAAAACCAAACCTTGACCCCACCCTGCACAGTAATTACAGGCCCATTTCCAAGCTTCCTTTTCTGTCAAAAATACTCAAAAAGGTTGTTCTGTGCCAATTGTCTCCCTACCTGCACCAGAACAGCATCCTGGAGACATTTCAGTCAGGGTTCAGGACTGGCCATAGCACAGAATCAGCCCTCCTTAAAGTGTCAAATGACCTACTCCTCGCCGCTGACAACCGTGACTGCTCTGTTTTAATGCTGCTTGACCTCAGTGCAGCTTTCGACACTGTTGATCACACCATTTTATTAGATCGTCTCCAACATGGGGTTGGTGTCAGTGACACTGCACTAGCATGGTTCTCCTCCTATCTCACAAATAGAAGCTTTGCTGTCAACATCGCCAACTGCTCCTCCCCCTCAACCTCCCTCTCCTGTGGGGTCCCGCAAGGGTCCATCCTTGGCCCGATCCTGTTCTCCCTTTACATGCTACCCCTTGGTCCAATCATTCAGAAGCACAACACCTCTTTTCACTGTTATGCTGACGACACACAGCTTTACGTTTCCCTGAAACCTAACAACCAGTCTCTACTTAACAGTCTCATATCCTGCCTGGATGATGTTAAATGTTGGATGGCACAAAATATTCTACAACTAAATCAAAACAAATGCGAAATAATCCTCTTTGGTCCCCCAGACGCTGTCACCACCCTTACCAACAACCTTGGCAACCTGTCCTCCCTGGTCACGCCCTATGTCAAGAACCTAGGTGTCATTTTTGATCCACAATTTAAATTTGACAGACAAGTGAACTCAGTGGTAAAGGCATGTTTTTTCCAACTACGCACCATTGCCAAACTCAAAGCCCTTCTCTCCCCTGCAGACCTTCAGAGTCATACACGCCTTCATTTCATCTAGATTAGACTACTGCAACTCCCTCTATATAGGTATTAACCAGTCTTCCCTGTCCCGCTTACAACTGGTACAAAACGCTGCTGCCAGACTGTTGACCGGAACCCGCAAGAGAGACCACATCACCCCTGTCCTTGCCTCCCTTCATTGGCTCCCAGTACACTACAGGATAGATTTTAAGGTTCTCCTATTTGTTTTTAAAGCCCTTAATGGTCACCCCCCCTCCTACATCTCAGACCTCCTATCCCCCTATTCCAACACCAGGTCCCTCAGGTCAGCCAATCAGAGGCTCCTGACAGTCAACCTCAAGCTCAGGGGGGGCCGTGCCTTTGCTATCACAGCCCCTGAACTGTGGAACAGCATCCGCACCTCCATTAGGCTCGCCCCCTCGATAGATGCCTTCAAATCGAGGCTCAAAACCCACTTCTACCTACTAGCCTTTCCCGTTCACTGACTCATGCCCTGTTTTCCTATGTGTTTGCCTGTGTGCCCTCCCATAAAACGGAGTGTGATTCTTGTCTTTATGTATCTATGTGTACCTACCCTCTGTACAGAACATTGGTTGACACGAGTCATGTGAAATGTGCTTTTTTTTATCCACTTTTTCTCCCATTTTCTATATTTTCTCCCATCCCAATTTCGTATCATCCAATTCAACCCTCCCCTGTTACGAACGCTGTTTCTTGCCTCCCACAAGCCGGCTGCAATGTGGACTAAGTCATACATAGCACAAGTCCCCTCCGGTACTTGAGGTAACAGCAGTCGCATCTTTTCACCTGCGCAGCTCGATCTCTCAGTGGCGAGGAGTAACGCGTGGGAGGCTCACGCTGCCCCCGACACTTCCTGATTCTACTGCGCAGGCGCACCAACCGACCTGTAGGGGTCGCTGTCCACAACGCCCGATCCCCACCCATCAGTTTCCCACCCCCTAATACGGCCAATGTGTATTAGTATGAACGACCAGCTAAACTGAAAGCAATGTGGAGCGCTGGGCTCGAACAGGCGAGCCCAGCGTCTCCAGTATCCGTGGCGAGCGCCTTGCCCACTACGCCACGTAGCCGCCCTGAAATGTGCTTTATAAATAAATCTGATTGATTGATTGATTCCATTACCTTTCCTATCTGTATCAAAGTCAAAATTTGGTATATACATACAAAACATACAAAAGCAGCTTGACAACCGATATCCTTTGTCTAGTATGCATGGGCCAATGTGTGATTTTGGTGATGTGCTATTGTACAGATGTTGACCCTTAGTATGCACACGCACGTGTAGCAGGTATATAAAATATACTAATGTTGTATTCCACAAAGATCCCTCCCTAACGTTATTACTTTAATTTGTTTATTATCATCTTTTACTCTCATAGTCTTTTATTTTGAAGCCGTCGTCACTTCCTGCCGAAGTGACGTACTTACTTTGTCGCCCGCCTCCTTCCGTTCAGTCTGGCTGAGTAAGGAAGGAGGTAAGAGCTGTCCCATGTCCCCAGAACTTATTAATGGTTTAAAAGAACGTACTATTGTAAATAATTTACCGGGCAATGAACCGGAGTTGTATATATTGGTAACTGTGTTAATGCGAACAATTCTGCACTTTTTGTAATGTGGTTTAGCTGTGGTGGCGAACTATTGTATGACACATGCTGACTGAGTTTGTGGTAATGGCTGAACAATGCGTGTAGGCCTCGTTCTGACTGCGTGACATATTTCTCCCCCCTTGTAGCCTAGGCAAGTTATTGACGCCATCTGCTGGCCAAGTGTTGATATGTACCTGTGGAATGTCTTCTCCAGGTAATTGGAGATATCTTATTGGTTATTTTGTATTATTTCATTGTGTTGTTTTATTTTAATGGATATTTCAATGTATCATTCAAAATGAGCAGTCTGGCTGAGTAAGGAAGGAGCCTAGGCAAGTTATTGACGCCATCTGCTGGCCAAGTGTTGATATGTACCTGTGGAATGTCTTCTCCAGGTGAAATAAAACACACTGAATTGCCACAACTGAGTCTTCACTTCCACTACACGACGACGACACAGAGGGGTGACCTTAGACCAGTTACACACGCACAGTATAATATGCATGTAATAAATAGTTTGTTAATAAACTCTGTTACTTGAAAAATGTTCACTGTGCTCCTAAATTTCTTTGTGTGCTCCTAATTTTTATTTTATTTAGGAACACATGTGCTCCCTGGGGAAAAGGTTAGCGTAGAGCCCTGTATATATGTTGAAGTCCCACAAACAACTAGTGACACTTTTTATTATGACATCCTGTTCTCTCTGTCACTTGTATGATGTAAAGGATTAAGCATATGTTTATTGTATATATCCGTTTTAAATCTAAGCATATGTTAAGAGAATAAGTATGGCCCTGACTTAAGTGTCAGTGATTATGAAGAATGTCTTTGTGTATTCTTCCTCCTACTTATGTAACCTGTATAACTATAACTATACTACATTTAATGGAACATACACTATATAGTAGAGAAGCCTTCTGTTGCGGTCGGAATGTGGCCTTGAAAACGGCTCCGATGAGCAGAGGAGGGAATGTGGTAGGGGTGGACGGTATGGTCTAAAATGTATATCACAGTATAATTTGAAGCATAGGCGGTAACGGTATATATCATGGTATCAGTGTTTCCGTTAGAATAATTTTTTTTGCCTGATAGGCAGGCTATATAAAGAATGACATCCTCAAGGCATGTAGATTTATAATATTTTAACTTAAAACTAGGCTACTTTTGCGTATACAGTCATTATATTCCAAATAAAATAAGTCCCGAGTCAAGACTCCGTGCTGCTCCCAACAATCCCAATAGTATGCTTTGGAAATTACTCAATAATCAACTAGGATGCAGTAAAAAACTTAAAACCAGATTCTCAAACATAAACATAAAAACGGACAACACGCTCATCACAGACAAGCTGGATGTAGCCAATTACTTAAACATTTTCTTCACAAACATAGCCACAACACTGGTAAACAAACTACCCTCCCACTCAGGGCTTTATGGGGTAGAACACATAGTAGCTTACTACAAAAACCTAGGGGTCCGCAAGGACGACTTCAAGCTGGAAATGGTAACAACAGATGAGGTACTCAATAAACTGAGCGCCCTCCAACCTAACAAGGCCACTGGCCATGACAACATCCCCTCCAAATTCCTCAGAGACTCAGCAGCCGCCATCACACCAATCATCACACACATAATAAACCTCTCCATAAAACAGGGACACGTCCCCAAGGACTTCAAAATTGCGAGGGTGACCCCTCTGCACAAAAAGGGCAGCAAATTAGACCCAGGCAACTACCGCCCTGTTTCTATTCTCACCTCCATCTCGAAAGTCATGGAAAAAATAGTCTACGAACAGGTCGAAAAGTACCTAGCGGAAAAAAATCTAATCTACGAATTCCAATCTGGCTTCAGAACATCCCACTCCACTGACACATGCCTTCTCTATTTGAATGACCACATCAAACAAGAGGTGGACGCAGGCAAATACTGCGGCATGGTCATGCTGGACCTACAAAAGGCCTTTGACACGGTCAATCACTCCATTCTGATTGACAAGCTAAAAGCAATTGGTTTTGATAGTCTATCAGTGAGCTGGATGCAATCCTACCTTGAGGGGAGGGAACAGATGGTGGAGGTAAACGGTACCCTATCCCCCCCCCTCACAGTGAGCTGTGGTGTTCCACAAGGAAGCATACTAGGACCGCTACTGTTCCTAATTTATGCAAATGACATGTCGTCAGCTTGTGACTGCAACTTGTTCCTGTTTGCGGACGACTCAGCCCTGCTGGTCTCTGACAAGAACAAGTTACAGGTTGAAAAAACCCTCAGCTCGGAACTAGGCAGAATCTGCATATGGCTCGCTGATAACAAACTATCATTACACATGGGCAAAACAGAGTCCATTCTCTTCGGTTCAAATAACAAACTCAGCAAGACCGACGGCTTCTCAGTTACAGTGGGTGACAATATTGTCACAAGGAAAGATGAAATTACCTACCTGGGTTCCATCCTAGAGGCTAATCTCTCCTGTGACAAAATGGCATCCAATGTAATAAAAAAAGTCAACCAACGAACTCGATTCTTGTACCGGATCTCCTCTCTGGTAAACAAGAACACCCTGAAGACTCTGGCAGGAGCACTCATTCAGGGGTACTACGACTATGCTTGCACCTCATGGTACCAAAGCACCTCAAAGGCGCTAAAAACAAAATTACAAACATCTCAAAACAAACTGGTCAGACTACTGCTTGACCTTACTCCTAGAACCCACCTCACCCCTGCCCACTTTGACAACCTAGGATGGCTTAGAGTAGACGACAGAGTACAACAACTTGCAATGGGCCTGGTCTACAAGATACACTACACGACCAAGGTACCCATGTACATGTCAAAATACTTCCCAAAGGTCAGTGAATACCACGATCACAACACCAGAGGGAGCTCCACAAATCATGTTAAACCCAGATTCGGCTCAAATAAGGGACTAAACACGTTTCGCAATTATGCCACATCAATGTGGAACGCCCTACCCAAAGCTGTAAAGGAATGTGGATCACTACCCACTTTCAAAAACTCTCTCAAGGGACACCTACGGGAGACTGCAATTCAACACTGGCCCCTGTAAATATCCTAACCCAACCCCCTCCAATGTACAGTCATTTACCTAGTATGGTTTTGTCAATAGTTCAATGTACAATTGTGTTTGTTTGTACAGTGTCTCCTCCCCCCCCCCCTCAATGTACAGTGTTACTTGTTTATACAGTGTGCCCCCCGCCCTTCTGTCAGCCCTTCTGTCAGCCCTTCTCTCCCCTGCAGACCTTCAGAGAGTCATCCACGCCTTCATTTCATCTAGATTAGACTACTGCAACTCCCTCTATATAGGCATTAACCAGTCTTCCCTGTCCCGCTTACAACTGGTACAAAACGCTGCTGCCAGACTGTTGACCGGAACCCGCAAGAGAGACCACATCACCCCTGTCCTTGCCTCCCTTCATTGGCTCCCAGTACGCTACAGGATAGATTTTAAGGTTCTCCTATTTGTTTTTAAAGCCCTTAATGGTCACACACCCTCCTACATCTCAGACCTCCTATCCCCCTATTCCAACACCAGGTCCCTCAGGTCAGCCGATCAGAGGCTCCTGACAGTCCGGAGGTCTAACCTCAAGCTCAGGGGGGGCCGTGCCTTTGCTATCGCAGCCCCTGAACTGTGGAACAGCATCCCCACCTCCATTAGGCTCGCCCCCTCGATAGATGCCTTCAAATCGAGGCTCAAAACCCACTTCTACCTACTAGCCTTTCCCGTTCACTGACTCATGCCCTGTTTTTCTATGTATTTGCCTGTGTGCCCTCCCATAAAACGGAGTGTGATTGTTGTCTATATGTATCTTGTGTATTTACCCTCTGTACAGCACTTTGGTTGACACGCGTCATGTGAAATGTGCTTTATAAATAAATTTGATTGATTGATTGATTGATGTATGTCATATATGTCTATATGAATTGAAAATGGGGGACCCTGATGGAAACAAGACAAACGTCTTTCTCAGGTCTGCATCCCCTTAACAATTGTATGTATTGAGCCGTACTGTATTGTACCCATTCTGCAATCTGTTAAATAAAGTTTTCATTCATTCATTCATTCATGCAACTGCAGAGCCGCAGAGTAGGGGCGCTTTCAGGTCCGGTCACAGGCCCGCTCAACAGCGCCCCCCACCCAACGGCTGAATTGCCTATAGCTGAATTGGAGTATTGCACAGTGCCCCTACTCTGCGCCCCTACTCTGCGGCTCTGCAGCTGCATATGCCTCTCGCAAAATTCAGCATCCAGCTCGCGCTGCCCAGCCGTCAGAACACTACACACATATAATGTTCACAGCAAACTGTAGTTGATCACCAGGTATGTTTTATTAACGTAGAATAATTCATATAAGAAAAACGATAGGGAAATCTCTTACCTTTCTCCACTGGTTAAAAATGCCAGGAACTGAAATTGAAACTTGCTGTGCGACGCGGTGATATGTGTTTATTATGAAATGACAATTGCGTGTTGACACGCCCACTGCACGAAGCCTCCTAAATAACTTTTTCCAGTTTGCACATATCTATTATCTATGACTAATTCTATCTATTTTTAGGGGCAAATGCGGAGTGAAATAGTCACGCTGTGGTTACATGACATCATTGCTATTTTAGAGCTGCTCTACCGGTTACAAGGTATAGTCAAAATCCATACCGTAGAACAAATTCATACAGTTTATACCGTATACCGTTTATACCGTCCACCCCTAGAATGTGGCATGGTTTTTAACCCTTGCAGTCCTGGGGCAGAGAGCCATTATACATTTTAAAACTACATGAATGATGTATGAACATATCAACCAGTGATTAAATATATGTGTATGGTATATGTCTGTATTGTACATGTATATATATATATATCTGTATATATCTGTATATATATATATAGGCGTACAGGCTATTCCAATTGAAGGCCGGGACCCGTGCAGAGGCAGATGGATTCCTAGGGGCTTTCCACAGCCACAAGGAATCTATTACTTTCCCAGTTACTGTAACAACTAAAAAGGGAGGAGGGTTCATCCTTACTGAATTGTGTGTTGATTGGCTGGTAGAATGACAAGTATTTTTAGACCAATAATAAGATGTCTTGATATAATGCAGAACCTGGGTATATAAAGCCCGGCTCGCTTGCTCCGGGTTAGATTTTTTGATTTTGAGATTTCTGATTGCCATTCTTATAGCAGCAGACACGGTTGAGCGATGTACTGGAACCGCGTCTGCTTATTTTTCAGAGTGGAGTCCCTATGACAATACTTTTTTTTTAGACGCAAAGAGCTATGCTATGCTTGAGAGATGTTTTGTTTTATACTTATTTTTACTGGATTGGACATTTCCAAGACAGAATCTTTGTAACTTACTTTTTCTAATTAAACCAACTTTGTTAAAGTTATATAAAGGATATAATATATATATATATATCACTATTTGTTGTTTGCGAGCGCCGGTATCCGTGTTCAACGGGCTCCATTGGATTTGTCGGAAACTCAGAGTCTGGCCACTGCAGGGCCTGACGATCGGGCCACGGATTGATGGACCTGTCGAACTGGCTTGCAAATGATTATTAATGTTATTACGCTAATATTACACTATTAGCAGAAGTAATACTTATTAAAAGAGTAGTAATATCATCAGGCTTACAAATGATTAGTGTTACGAAGGATCAGATTAAACCGAATATATATATTTATTTATGGATATATATTGAATAGTATTTGTATATCGTTTGATATCCCTTGTATATTCCTTGTACATATACACGGAATATCCCTTTAGCCTACTATAGCCCATAATAGTTCATTCTCTTATTGGACAAAGGACCAGGCGCCAGGGGACCAGCCCCTTGAGTCAAGTTCAAAGGTACCGACGAGACATGTCCGGACTAGCCCCGGCTCTGCGCAGGAATACGGCTACCGAAATGAGAGTGGCACTATTTGTTCACCGTGCATATAAATATGGCGCAAGTAAATGTAGAAGTCCCTTACCCTTCTTCCCAACTTAGTAACAGAACGTGAAGCCTCACCCACGATACGACGTGCGGTGCAGTATGGCCTGTTTGGCCCTAGAATAGCATTGAGACCTCGTGCGAATTAATAACTGAATTGTCAGAGTTTGGCACTGTACCGTCGAGTGTGACATATTTCTATTAAGTAATAATAGTCTATCGTGTATGGTGCATCGTGCGGTTAGAGTTCTAAAGTGACCAGCATCTCCAACGCTTCCTCGTGTTATCTAGAGTCTTATCCAGGTTGGGCCGACCACATGGCGCTTTCATCCGAGGAGATCTAGGCGAGGACCGAGGGACATGTACACTGGATTACCTACCCGACGACTGCTGAGCCCTATGCGGCTGGAATATATATTTGCTTTGGTACTGTGATTTGTGGAGCGGATAATCGCCGACGCCTGTGAGTGTTGGATTTACCCCCGAGAGGAGTCAAGTTGAGTCGGCGCTCAGAGAGACTGAGGTCGCCTAGCTTCTTCTTCATTGTGGAGCTACAGCCTACAAGAGAACCAAGGTGTATTCATCTGCGGATCAAGAGTCTATTGCACTGTCTTCTGTACTTGAAGTCTCCATAGATATCGTTGACCAGACGGTCTACTACCGACGGCTCTCCTACCCCCCCTGCCGGCTTACAACCGGGAGGACCCCCTCCAGTATATCCCGCTATATCATTAAGTGTACCATAGATATAATTCCCTAAGAGCCAGGTTGTATACTTGCTTCCTGCGTAACCAGAGATTGGACATTCAGTGTTGATTTGCCTACGAGTACTCATTTGCCTTACAAGTGCATTCAAATGATAAATGTAATAGTGAATATCCTATGTACCTTTTGCTCCATTAAATATTTGATTATTACCTTTGATTGGAACCGATTTCATTGTGGAAAGTGTTCATCATATTCAGATATCGTGTACTGTATGGCCAGTAGTTAAAGTACATAAAGCGGTAGTGGTTTAATGATACCATACTTATCAATACAGTCAGGGAATTGTACCCCTCAGTTACAATTAGCATTATAGGCGTTTCCTAAAATTATGATGATGGTGATGATAATGATGATATAATAATTATTATTATAGGCAAGGAGTTCTCCCAGACATACATTCGGTTTATTACAAACAAAGAGGTTAACAACTCTTCTACGCTTATATTTCATATCAACTGGATATAACTAACTAGTGACTATGAAGTAAGCGTGATTAGGAATAGTAATTGACCCGAGAACTTGGCGAGTTTAGCACCTCGCTGGGGGATATCGGGCTGCCACAGGGTTCTATCTCGAGTAGGTGATTTGAGATAGATAAGACATCCCGTAGGCTTTCAACAATATAGTAATAATAATAACACATCGCGATATACTAAAAAGCTATTTAAAATTTTTGGCTGGTAAAAAATCTGCCTGGTTGGTAGTTTTTTTAATCTACGAGCCACCTTGGCTGGTAAGCCAAAAAGTTCATTTTGTTCCCTGATGGAAGAGTTAAATCTGGATTTAGTACCACCAGGACCGTGAATGAAATCTACTGTAAGTACAGTTACTTTTTTGTAATGAAAATGCTCCTCCATTTTTCAAGACGTTCACAGACCTGGTATTCTATATTCATATAGCATTTGTCCGGATGACAAAATCCAGTACTGTATCTACAAAAAAACCTGTAAATCATGTGCCCTTTATTAATTTGCTTAAGCAATTTTTCCACATCTGGTCAATGTTATGGCGCTTTTCCACTGCATGGTACCTACTCTACTCTACTCTACTCGGTATTTTCGGTTTTCCATTACCAAAGTACCTGGTACCAGGTACTTTTTGGGTACTTTCTGGGTACTTTTTTAGTCCCTGCTCTGAGGTGGTTCTTAGCGCGAGCCAAGCGAGTAGAACTGGTACCACAAAAGTCACGTGAAAAACTGCAGACCACTGATTGGTCAGAAGAGAGACGCGTCACTGTTTGGAGAGTCTGAACGAAAACAGAAAGCCGCCATCTTTAATGTCTCGCATAGGATTTCATTATGGTTGCAGCAGGCACAAGTTCAATAAACAAACGATACAGTCAGTGTATTCTGCCTCATTTATTGATTAAACAAAACCGACATCAACACAATTTGCCACCGAGCGGAGAGTTTAGTCTCGAGATCGCTGACTTGTTAAGGCTTAAGCTTATGTTGTGCTAATGTTGTGTTAGCGTTTTAGCATGGCTATCGTACATAGCCTGATCAATATAACTCGCTATTGATTGTTTGTATGAGTAACGTTAATGCTAGTAGAATAGACACAACGTGAGGTAATCACCATCCATTTTAAACCGGTTATTACCTAATGCTAACGTTAGCAAATAGACGCGACTGGTAACATTACGGCTTGTTAGCCTAATGCTAACGTTAACGTTAGCATAGACAGCCTAGCTAACGTTAACGCTTGTAGAATAGACACAATGAGAGGTAACGTTAGCGTTAGCAGAATAGACACAACGAGAGTCTCGTTAATGTTGTTATTGATTGATTGATTGAAAACTGTGTTTTACTCTGGCTTGCGCCTACTAGTTCACGGACATAGCTATGCTGGTGGAGCTCTCACAGAGCTATGGAGCTCTCAGCTGTACACCAGCAGCCCCGCCTCCCCTCACGGAGACAAACTGAATACTTTATTTTAGTACCTGCAGTGGAAAAGGAACGAAGTACCAGGTACCTAAAGCGAGTAGAGTAGAGTAGAGTTGAGTAGAGTAGGTACCATGCAGTGGAAAAGCGCCATTAGTATGGTGTTATTCACCTTCAAAGTGAATTAATTTTTTTTTATAAAATAATGTATATTCTCCTTTGGTTCATTACAATTTACTCAAGCATAGTAACAGACACAATATTTCTGACACCGGGAATACATCCCCTGAGGTCCATAGATGTCCCTAGATACTTTTAGGCAAATTTAGAGTCTGGCTTAACACATTCAGGGCCATTTGGATCCATCTAATATCACTCTAGACGGCCAGCATTTCTAAACAGACTTGCATAGTCCGTGGAGCTGTTTGTAGAGCTAAATCTATACTTTATAGTATTGCTATCTGTCCATTCTCATTGTCAATTGAGACCATAAACCGTCCCTTCAAAATGGCTTAAAGAAATACTTTTTTCATCAATACGTTCTCATTTTATAGCATCTTGAATATAAGCATTATATGGGGTTTGGTCTAGTATATTTCCTGGAAGGCGAGATACAGGGCGCTAAGCTAATAACATTAAATCGAACAGCATTTCGGCTATAAAGAAGCTAGAGATAAAACGCAAAATGCATATCGTCGGTATTGATGGTCCACCATGAATGCATGAAGGGGGGGCGGGGGACGTCGTTGCTGATTATCAATAACCACGTTAGCCTCAGTAGCCACATTCGCTGATCGGGTGGTTGGCTATCATAACAAGGCCTGATCAGTGTGTAATTTACGTGAAAAAGATCTTACCGTGGGCCGGTTGGATCCCCAAAAGGATTTCCCAGTTACCAATCGCCATCTGGTAGATCGATCTGTCCATTGGCTGATGATATATTCCTTTACTGCATAGTGAATTCGGCGTCGCAAAAGGTATTCCAAGCTACAGCTGCACATATAGAATCCAGCTGACTGGAAACTACATTGAAAGTAGAAAAAAAGTGCACCGTTCTGCCACAGGGCACACTGCATTATTGAGACAGCGCCCCTAAGAGGATCTGGCCGGTAATGCACTTTTGAGAATTCAAAGAGTAGGGTACTTCTGCAGTGCCGCTCGGTGACCTTGAGTAGGTTATTAAAATGGAATAAAAGCCAAAACAACCTTGCCACGGACATGTCCGTGGATGGCCCTCTAGCGTTGGATTCAAAACACGGACATCTCCGTGGCTGGGCGCCAATGTGTTAAGAGGTTAAAGTCAACACTTTCATAATGTTTACAGATTAAAGTCAACATGTCCATACCTGTTTCCATGCAGTCCAAACAGCTCTGCTCCTGCTGTGGCGATTTCATGCAGTCCACCAAACAGACCGACAGTTCTCTCAAACCAAGGTGTGAGGGGCTAGGGGTGGTCATATTCAGACCAATCTTGGGGGAAAGTAAGGAAAGAAATATCAGAACATTGTACATTCATCCTAACAAACAAAGGTCTAACTTTTCAGTTGAAATTCATCAGGAACACAGAAAGCCAAGCAAGAGGGGCCGAGGTTCACCCACCAGTCTCACAAAATCCTGTGGGAAACAGTGAAATGGTACACTATCCCGCACCCCTCTCAGTGAGCTGCGGTGTTCCACAAGGAAGCATACTAGGACCGTTACTGTTCCTAATTTATGCAAATTACACACTTCTGTTACAGTGGGTGACAATATTGTCACAAAGAAAGATGAAATTACATACCTGGGTTCCATCCTAGAGGCAAATATTTCCTGTGACAAAATGGCATCCAATGTAATAAAAAAAGTCAACCAACGAACAAGATTCTTGTACCGGATGTCCTCACTGGTAAGCAAGAATACCCTGAAGATTCTAACAGGACCACGCCACTCATTCAAGGGTACTACGACTATGCTTGCACCTCATGGTACCAAAGCACCTCAAAAGGCACTAAAAACAAGACTACACAAAACAAACTGGTCAGACTACTGCTTGACCTTACTCCTAAAACCCACCTCACCCCTGCCCATTTTGACATCCTAGGATGGCTTAGGTCGCATTCACACCAGAGCTGTTTGGTCCACTTTAAACACACCAGATTTAATTTCCTCGGATAGTCCGCTTGGTTTGGGGTGGTGTGAAAGCTCATTCAAACTCTGGTGCAGACCAAAAAAGCAAACTCTGGTCCGCCTGAAAACGTAGGTCACGGTTCCAGCGTTTCCGTTAGCCGGTAATTACCGGTATTTGACCGGCAAAATCTGTTGAAGTCTGACATATTTAATCTCTCCGGTCTTAATGTCTGGTGAAAATAATTCCCTGAGTCTAAGCACAATTTGATTATTTGAATTGTATTAAAATAGGCTAAAATTAAATAGCCTATGCGATGAACGAAACAATCATTACATTTGTTTCATCGTTGCTTCTAATAATGACAACGACGTTGTCAGCGAGAGCCTAGTGCTGGGTGTGCGAATGCATGCGAAGCTGCAGAGCCGGAACAGCAGCAGCACAGTGCAGTACTCCAATTCAGCCATTGGCAATTCAGCTGTTGGGTGGGGGGGCGCTACTGTGCGGTCCCCAGAAAAGAGCCAATAACAGCTGAATCTGCTGCTCTGCATCGACATACTCTCGCAAATAAGTCATTGGGCCTAACAAAATTAATAGTTGGTTTCCGGTTGCCGACCGACCCTGCCGATTTAGGTGCGACCCAATATATTTTATGAGTTTTAAAAAAATATATATATTTATAAAAAAAAAAAAAAAAAAAACGTTTTTTTTTTTTTTTAGAATAAAGTTTCATAGAAATCTTAGTCAAACATTTAGTATTATGGATATTAAACATGCTGGCAGAGTACATGCATCCATGTTGTTGTGAACATTTTAATTAAATAAAGAAATTCCCTGTCCATAGTCGCCGTGGGAAAGAATAAAATAAAAAAATAAAATAAATTCCCTACCTACCCATGGCCAAACTGACAACCAACAGGAAACCAACAATATATTTTACTTTGCCTTGGGAGGTAGAGAGAGAGAGTCGTCACGCAAACCCACGATAATGTTGCCGTCTCTCTCTGCCAAATTTCTCAGTTCTTCACTTGATATAATTAATACAAATGTCCAATATAACGGAATTCGTTAGCTGATAAAAATGTGATTATAACAGACTGCCGTTTATTAATGTCGGGCGACTGCCCACAGACACCTATTTGATTTAAAGTCGGCAGCAGCACGGAGTCTCGGGACTTATTTTATTTGGAATATAATGACCTTATACGCAAAAGTAGCCTAGTTTTAAGTAAAAATATTATAAATCTACATGCCTTGATGATGTCATTCTTTTGTTTTGTTGTCATTCTTTTGCCTATCAATTGTTTTTAAGCTCAATAAACTCTGACCGGAATTTCTCTCATTTGACCGGTAGATTGAAATCTACCGGACACTGAGGCCTGCAAAAAAAATTTCTAACGGAAACCCTGCACGGTTCACTTCCAAGTGAACCCTGGTGGGTACTTTTGTGGTGTGAATGCTCATCGGACCAAAAGCAAGACCAAATATAGGAAGTGACCCAATAAACTGTGTATCTTGGGTAGAAGGAGACAAAACAAACACAGCAGCGCACACTGCCAAAAATGTCTTGTGGACAGACGTGGGCAAATGAGGACGTGAAAGCCCCGATTGAAATATGGTCAGACGTAGGGCTGGGCGATATATCGAGTATACTCGATGTATCGTGGCTTGTTCTACGTGAGATGTAGTCAATTGCTATATCGTGAACATCGAGTATTAGCCGTCAGTTAGCCGCCGCGGCTAAAAACAAACTATCAACACGGACCGACTTGCTTTAGCGCAGCATTTTCTTCTCATTTCATTATAGACACAGACCAATGCAGACCTTCAATGATGAGCAATTGTCATTTCATTAGACACAGACCAGCTCAGACCTTCAATTGAATTGAATTGAGCAACTGGCTAACGTTAGCCGCTGTTAGCTTCTCAACTATCTAACTAACGTGACTCCGCGATACCATTTCCATTAGTGAGGAAATGGGGGGGGGGGGGGGGGGGTATATTGATGAGGCTTGACAACAGGTCCAAAGATAACTTCACATTTATTGGCAATTAGTTTCTTTATATCGCTTCCTCCAGCTTCCAACTGTGTTGACAAAATGCAATCCTGGTGTGGTTAGCTACGGAGCATCAGAACGCTCAAAGGCGCTCTCTCTATCTCTCTTCTTGTATATTTCCGGCGGACTACACATCTAGGCGTATTGCTGCCCTCCACAGGACAGTGGGAGCACAATAGATTTCCAGCCCTCCCTATATTGTTATACAGCCCTGCAGCAAGCAGGAACCTCTCTCTCGCTCTCAATGATTTAAAGTGGCCACACGTTACAATATGTCAAGTTAGACCGCGCTCTCAAGATTCGACACTGGGTGCTGAAATCCCATTAAGTATTATATAAAAAAGAAGCAGTGAAGCTAGACCAGCACTCTCAGGTTCAAGAATTTAATGGCAGCCTGAAACAAACATGTTTCGGAATTACATATTCCTTCGTCAATGTTATAGTTTGCAATGCACATGCAGTCAAGATGGTGGTTATATACACAGGTGGTTAATGACTTGGCAGGAAATGGCATCACGGCGCAGGTGTGCCTGAGTCTATTGGTCCTCAATGACCAAAGGAAAGACCTATCAAAATAGAGTCTGTTAGTAAATACAAATTATACAAATATACAACATACATAAAAAAGCAAAAGCAAAAATACCTTACATTACCAGAAACTTGATATGTAACCTGCCCGTAGTTTATAGGGCTAATTGAGCCCCTTTACTTATTTACATACATTTGTATAGGATAAACATACCTCATACTTGAAACAACCACATGGATTAAACCATAATCTTATAGGTAAAAGGTACTTAAAACAGGTTAACACGTTCTCTTCATTCATTCCTCTAGGTTCTATGCAATTAAACAGGGGAATATAATAACATTCCCGTTGCAATAGTAACTTGTGTCCGTCACCCCCTCTCGCGGGCCTGTGGACTAGCTCAAGTCCCATGTATCTGAGATTGTTAACGGTATGTTTACACCTGGAAAAATGTCTAGCTACAGACGACTTTATATCTGAATTTCTCACTGAACACTTATGTTCACTGATTCTTGTTTTAAAGGCTCTGGTTGTCTTCCCCACATAAGAAAAATTACACAGGCATTTTAGCAGATACACAAGATTGGATGAATTACACGTGATACGCCCTTTAACAGGTATTTTTTTGTTCGTTTTCGGGTGCATGTAAAATTTCTCTTTGATCATGCCTTGACACTGTACACAGGCTTGACAAGGAAAATTTCCATTAGGGATATTCGACAAAATGTGTAGGTTTCCTTACGGGCAAGTCGGTTTTAACTAATAGGTTAGATAAATTCGCTTGTCTTTTATAAAAGTAATTAGGCGAATGTTGAAACGCGGTCCCTATTGTTGGATCCGACTGTAGAATATGCCAATATTTATTGACGATGCTCCGTATGCCTCTCGTAATGGGGCTATAAGTGGACACAAAAGATACGTTGTCTGTGTTTTCTTTTTTCTTTTTGGGGATAAACAACGTGGCCCTATCGATCAGATTGGTTTTATTCAAGGCTTTACGTGTCAAATCGACACTATAGCCTCTCATGAAAACTGCCACGCAGGACTTCTGCTTGCGCATTAAATCTATCTTCAGTGTCACAAATTCTCCTATAACAGAGTATTTGGCTGAAAGGTAGACTATTCTTCAAGGCAGGAGTGTGGTAACTGGAGTAATGTAAGAACGAGTTACGGTCTGTCTCCTTTTTGAAGACCTCTGTATGTAATGAGATACCATCAGGGGCTTTCTTGATCAAAACATCTAGGAAAGGTAGAATATGCATATCAAACTTTAATGTAAACTTTATAGTTTCTCTACAGGTGTTCAGGTACTCAAGGAAGGCATCAAGATCAGACGATGTACCAGACCAAATAAAAAAACATATATATCAATATATCGCATATAGGATTTGACGAATTTCTCAAACGGGTTATTATTAAAAATGTGGTCAGACTCATACTTGGACATGTACAGGTTGGCTAGGTTCACAGCGGCTGGGGAGCCCATGCTGAGGCCTCCGTTTTGCAAGTAGTATTTATCTTGGAATCTAAAATAATTCCGAGTTAGAACTAGGTCGGCTAGATTAACTAGCGCTTCTGTGGAGGGGAGTAATTCCTCTCTCGAGTTTAGATAAAAACTCAGTGCGTCTAGCGCGTCAGCATGTGGAATGCTGGGGTATAGACTGACTACATCTATGGTAACTAATAAGTCAGAGGGACTAATACTGCAGGTCGATAGTTTGCTCAAAAAAGTAGTAGTGTCTTTTAAATAACCACGTTAAGAGGCCAAATCCTTAATATGCGAGTCAACAAATTGCGAGATTTTTTCTGTAGCAGAACCTATACCAGAGACGATCGGTCGACCAGGAGGGTTAACCAGATCCTTATGGATCTTCGGTAAAGTGTAAATAATAGGCGTAACCGGGTACTCTACAAACATAAACTTAAATTCATTTTCCGTAATCACCTCTGCCAATCTAAGGCTTTTAAGGATTGTTTTAATTTCCGCAGAAAATTTAAATACTGGGTCTGTATTCAAAAGGGTATATACCTCTATATCGTTCAATTGTCTATTGATCTCAGATACATACAAACTCTTATTTTGGAGCACGATTCCAGAACCTTTATCGGCTTTCCTAAAAATTAAATCATCATTCTTCATGAGTTCCTTGAGTGCTGCTGACTCTGATTCTAATAAATTAGGGTAAAGATGGGCTTTGTGACTGGTTTCACATAATTTAAGGACATAATTTTGTACCAATCTGCAAAATGTCTCCACTGAGGGTGGGTTGAGATGAGGGGTAAACACGCTGCGTGGTTTAAATACTGTTCTTTTAGAACAAAGGGTATCAGGCTCTGTTTCTGGCCTTTCATCAACATCATCGCTTATAGGCAAATTTTCATTAGCAACATATTGAGTTCTCTTATCAAACCCTCTGGCATAAAATGCTTTTAACTTAATGTTTCTAAAAAACTTAAATAACTCCACTTTGGTAGTAAAGGAGTCCGCCTTCCGAGCCGGGACAAACGATAAACCTTTAGAAAGGATATTGTGATGTGGGTCGCTCAAATGTGCGTCAGAAATGTTTACTATATTATACACGTTACAATATAAATACTAACTGGGATAGTTGATGATAAACATTTAATTTCATTATCTGAAATATTATACAATCATTAAGTCTGCTATAAGCCAGGGTCATTATCTGAAATATTATACAATCATTAAGTCTGCTATAAGCCAGGGTTAGAAATAAAAAAAAAAATTCAAGGGCTTTTTTTGCCCCCCTTAATTGATTTTCGGGGGCTTTTTTTTGTATTTCGGGGGCACTGAATTTTTATGATGAAAATTAACATAAGGATTATAAAACATTGTTGACACTTTTTTTTACAGTCTTCGTCCCTATGTTTGATAATGTAATGTTAATGTCTCCATATATAGGGCTCTACGCTAACCTTTTTCCCAAGGAGCACATGTGCTCCTAAATAAAATGTTAATAAATAAAATCTAAATAAAAATTTAGGAGCACACAAAGAAATTTAGGAGCACAGTGAAAATTGTTCAAGTAACAGAGTTTATTAACTATTTATCGCATGCATTATTATACTGTGCGTGTGCACACTATGAATTGAAAATGGGGGACCCTGATGTAAACAAGACGAAAGTCTTTCTCTGGTCTGCATCCCCTTAACTTGTGTGTATTGAGCTGTACTGTATTGTACCCATTCTGCAATCTGTTAATAAAGTTTTCAATCAATCAAACGCAAAGGATATCGGTTGTCAAGCTGCTTTTGTATGTTGTAGTGTTGTTATGATACCAACATTTTGACTTTGATACAGATAGGAAAGGTAATGGAATATATTATTAGATGACAGAACATTGAAAATTCTTTATACAATTATTTAATTCATTATGAAATAGAAATTCCGTTTTTGGGTGGAACGTTTGTTGCAAGGAGGGAGGAGGCGGGGACCGCTGCGTGTTACACACAACACGGAGAAATGGTCTAGCTGCTTCGGTGCGTCGTTAACGTTAACGTCGGAAGAAATTCCCCACTAAGCCCTAAATTCAGAGCAGAGCAGTATCCTAATGACTTTTATGCTTCAGTCGATAAGGTGTTTTGCGAATTCTGTCAACATACCGTGTGGACTGGACCCGCAAAAACACGTGCGAATATCACTTCAAAAGCCATGTCAGCCGGATTCCTCTCTTTCTCCTCGTCTCTCTTTTTGCTCAAAATAAAAATGAATGGGCTTCATGGCTGGCTGATTTTTTTTGCGTTGTCTGATTCTGAATGTATAACTTGCCTAAGCCGGTACCGTGACTTTGTTTTCGGGCGCTACTGTGATTGGACGTTTATGCGCCTTGTGTAATGTGGGACTATTATAACAGCGGAGCTGTTTTGTAATCGTCAATCGTCACTCGTCTCAATGCTCGCACTGTAGATCATATATATAATTATATATATAATTAGTAAACTGTCGGGGGCATTTTCTGCCCCCCTTAACTGATATTCGGGGGCATTTTGTCCATTTTCAAGGGCATTTTGCCCCGAGCCCCCGTTAATTTCGAACCCTGCTATAAGCCATTATCCCTTTGTGTGTGATTATTATTGTCTCACAGTAGTGTGTATATATAAAGTGTGTGTGTGTGTTTTTAGCTAAAGTGGATAGAAAACAGTACTGTGCAAAAGTCACCCAAGAGTTTTTATATAAATGGTCTTACAGTAGATTATAAAAAAAAAAAAAATTAAAAGTATTAGTATGTCAGTAGAGACAATGTCTTAGTACATTTTTAGAAACTTTTAATTTAATTATTTTTTAAAGTATCTTCATGGTTTAATGCAAACATATGTTGCAGGGACTATTATAATCATCGTATTGGCATGACTGTATGCATCAAAGGGTTAAATCAAGCATTTTTAAGTGCTTTAGAGTAAATGTCCAAATATCGCGATATATATTGTGTATCGTGATATAGCAAAAAAAAATGCGATATCCTTTAGAGGCCATATCGCCCAGCCCTAGTCAGACGAGCAAATTACACAGCTGCTTGTGGCCACTCACAAAAACAACGAGGTGTACAAGTTGTTTAGCGAGAGAATGATGGCTATGAGCTTCAATCGAACAATCGATCAACGTCACGTCAAAGTTTAAAAACTGCGTCAGCAATATATGATAATAATGTGGTGTGTGTATGTGTGTGTGCTGGGCTGCTCCTGAGAATAATGTGGTGTGTGTGTATGTGTGTGTGCTGGGCTGCTCCTGAGAATAATGTGGTGTGTGTATGTGTGTACGCTGGGCTGCTCCTGAGAATAATGTGGTGTGTAGGGTAGGGATGGGTACCGAATTCGGTACTTTTGAGGTACCGAACCAAAACACGTCGGTACTACCGAGTATCGAATCAAGTGAGAAACCGAGAGAAGAAAAAAAAAATTAATTTTTTTTTTACTTTTTTTCTTTTCATGTCAACGTTCACACGCACAATATATGCTTACCTAGGATTTGACTTGATTCAACAACAAAGCAGTCGGAGCAATGACAAGCCGAAAACTGTCGAAATTGTAGTTATTTGAAGTTTGGATTTTTTTTTTACGACTGAGGTAGGTAAATTACATTTCTTGAGACTAAAGTACCGAAAAAAGGTACCGTTGGGTACCGGTATCGATTCACAGGTACCGGTATCGGTTCAAATGTGAAAGGTACCCATCCCTGGTTGTCAGTGTGTATGCAGAGTGTGAAATAAACGTGAGAAGTTACAGTTAGTCTTGTCATTCCTACACTACACTGTTACAATGATATATAAAATAGCAATTATACCATTCAATATGCACATGACAGAAAATATGTGCATATTGAATGGGTAATACTATACTAGCCTTATGCACCTTATGACACTGTGAATATATTTTTCAGTTAGTTAGATAGTAAATTATATTGACCTATTTGTTTACACCGCTTGTGTTGTTTTTACTATCTGTACCCCCCCCCCCCTTCCCCCATGCTGCTATGATGCCTGAATTTCCCCAAGGGGATCAATAAAGGAATATCTTATCTTATCTTAGCCAAGAGAAGGACAAATTTGGGCTAGTAGCTCTCGGCTAGGTGGCAAATTAAAAAGTAGATCTTGGTTCAAAAAAGGTTGGGCACCCCTGGTCTATAGTGTCGAAAGCTGCACTGAGGTCTAAAAGCATAAGGACAGTACAGTCTCGGTTGTCGGTAGTGAGGAGCAGGTCATTGGTGACCTAAAGAAGGGCAGATTCTGTGCTGTGGTTGGCTCTGAAACCTGACTGAAATCTGTCCAGGATGTTGTTCAAGTGCAGGTAGGGAGACAGCTGGGAGGGAATAGCCTTTTCAAGGACCTTTGATAGGAATGGGAGCTTGGAGATTGGCCTGTAATTATTGAGCTGGGTGGAGTCTAGGTTGGGTTTTTTTTAGAAGGGGCTGGACCACTGCATGTTTGAAGCAGGTTGGAACGGTACCAGTGACTAGGGAGGTGTTAAGGCATAACAAAAAATATTGTTTGTTTCCTGTTGGTTGTCAGTTAAGACCATGGGTAGGTAGGGAATTTATTTTATTTTATTCTTTCCCACGGCGACTATGGATAGGGAATTTCTTTATTTAATTAAAATGTTCACAACAACATGGATGCATGTACTCTGCCAGCATGTTTAATAACTCTACCTGCAGGTGGATCACGGACTTCCTGACTAACAGGTCACAGCGGGTGAAGTTGGGAATCAACATCTCCGATCCCAAGTCCATCAGCACTGGCTCCCCACAGGGCTGTGTTCTGTCCCCACTACTATTCTCCCTGTACACCAACAGCTGCGTCTCTCTGCACCCCTCGGTCAAACTCCTGAAGTTTGCGGACGACACCACCAGCCTACACTCCACCAGGGCCTTGAGGGGGGCGAGGAAGATCATGGCAGACCCCGCCCACCCGGGTCACAACCTCTTCACCATGCTCCCCCACGGCAGGCGGCTACGGCTGCCCTAGACACTAAAGTCCCGCCACAGACTGAGTTTCATCCCCTCAGCAGCTCACCTGGTAAACCAGTGCTTCTCAAACTTTTTCTGTCAGGCCCCCCTTTGGCGGACCAAAATATTTTGCCCCCCCCCCCCTCGCCCCAACAAAATAGTCATGAAATGGGCCATGTTTAAATTTATTGAAATAACACCCAAATGACCTTTCAAATTGGCCCTATATTTTGTTTTCAGAGCTGTCATGGATGAAAAGCCAGCTTCACACAGATACTGTATGTGGTGCTGAATGGTATCAACACCTTAACTGCTGCATCATGAGATACTTGGTGAGCCATGAGATGAGATACTTGGTACTCAGCACCACACTCTGAAACTAGCTCTCCAGGTGGTATCAGATGAGATTTCAATGAGTTCTTCCAAGAGTTTGGATGGAGATGTTAGGAAGCTTTGTCTCAATGTTGTCTGTAAAGGTTTTTTTTATCCAGAGTAACTTGGTGATCCTTTTCTGTGTTTTATTAAATAATGATTTTCAGATTTTGAGAAATGGTATTTTCAAGGAGAACAGTGCAGCTGCAACAGATAGCACTTTAGCGATAATTTTCTGGAATCTCCCGCACGCCCCCCACTTTGAGAAACACTGTGGTAAACGAGTCAGGTGTCCCCCTGCTCCCCCCCCCTCTATGGCGAGCTGCTAGGGCTGGACTTCTGGACTTGAACTTTGTGTTGCACTGTATCCATGTCCCCAACCACCGCACTTTCACTGTCTTATTGTTGTCTCACTGTTCTGTCCCGTCTTGCACTTTACTTAAAATTATTTATTTACTGTTGTATTGTTCTTAATTGTGAAAAAAAGTATGCATTGTAATGTCAAATCACGTTCCATTTTGTACCTGTATAAAATGGCGAATAAAGTAATCTGAATCTGAATCCATAATACTAAAGGTTTAACTAAGATTTCTATGAAACTTTATTAAAAAAATATATATATATATATATTTTTAACTCATAAAATATATTGGGTCGCACCTAAATCGGCAGGGTCGGTCGGCAACCGGAAACAAACCATTATTTTTTTTAGGCCTAATGATAAGAGAGGATGCTGGGGCCAGTTGTGGGAAATACTTCTTTGAGAAGAACTATGTCAAGGGGGGAGGTGGTCGGTTTCATGGCTGAGACTATATCTGTGAGAGTAGAGAGGGTGATGGGTTGAAAACAGGCCAAGGTGGATGAACAGGGCGGCGAGACATCTAAGCTACATGTAGGTGGTGTGATGTTATTTCTGATTACCTCACAGGGCTGTACGCTAAGCTTTTTCACTAGGGGCACACTTGCCCCTAAATGAGACATTTAGGGGCAAAAAATATTTTTTAGGGGCAAATTTTTAAATAACAATTTTACCATTATTAAAAAAATATGTTCCTCCTGCCTCATTACTGTGGTCCTTTTATTTAACATTTAAGTGCGTTTGTTTTCAGGTTTGTATCTTTTATAATGAACCAACCGAGAAAGTGTGTAAATCACTAATAGAACAAAAACAACAAACTGTGTGTGTGTGTGTGTGTGTGTGTGCGCGCGCTTGTGTAGTGCTCCTTGAATGAGATCACCACAACACACACACACCATTGCATTAATCAGGAGGACAAGAAACTCTGCATACATTTGTTTCACAATGAAAAGTGCTTTAGAAATCAAATGAATTATTATTGTAAATAACCCCATGAAAGGTTTATTATTTGTATGGGTAATTACCTGCTTCATATTTGTGATGTTACTGGTTTCAGGGTGTGCCTAAAGTGATCAATGTGTTGGGCCGTTTATAGAGATCTATGCCAATTAATGTTTATGTATATCCGGGACTTTTTTTAGTAAGAATTGAGAGGTATTTGTATATGTGACCTTTATTTTGAAAACCGTGTTGCGACGCAACCTTATTTACATTTGCGCTTTTGACAGTGAAATGTTCAGTCCAACTTAGCTCGAAGGAAAGACTAATCAAAAAGGTTTAATTGACCCGTATGAGGCTCTTACGGTAGGACTTTGATTGTTTATAGAAGTGGAATGTAATACTATGCTAAACGAGAAATAAACAGTTTGTGACAGCCAGTAAAGTTGCAAGCCACTTTCATTTCATATACGGGGACACCGTGACAATTATTAGTATTATCTTATTTGCATATTGTCTCATTATTAGATAGATAGATAGGTTGATATTTTATAAATTTAAGTAGACAGTATTTCACGTCCTAATAGTGGGCTACTACTACTCACCTAATGCATGGCTGAACCTGAACGTTAGAAGTGTCCGTGTCCCCGTCAATCAATCATCACATCATCACGTCAATCATCATCATCTTATCATCTCTCCACATCGGACGTGGTTGTCATAAGATGGACTGATATCCACTCCGTTGTTCTTGCAGAGCAAAATTTGTATCTTAAATGTATTGAAATGAGGTGCTTCTTTGGCGATGCAATAGTCCATATTGAAAGGAAGAGAGGCCACATTCAGTTTCGTTTTGCTAGGAATTATGGGATTTGGTGTTAAATGTATAGACTACGCAGATAGGGACATGGTCTTTAATCGCACGATAGACTACAAGTACCAAGTATATAGCGTGACCTAGATTCACTCCACACGCAAATCTTTTTTTTCACTCAGGCTATCTGTGATCGCAGTAAGTTCATTCATTGCCGACAGATTCTTTCATAGCACCACGACATTGTGTCGCACTGACAGCTCGCGTGAGTGGCGTCATCACACGCCTTGGATAATTTAGGAGTGAAATGCGAATACAAGGCTTGAAAGCACTACTCGCAAGCCCGCCCCCAGATAATATTTACCAATCGCAACGGCCAATTAAAGGGGCAATTCGCGATCATATCATCGCAGTGTACAGGCCTGCCTCAATGTATGTCATATATGTTATGATGAATTGAAAATGGGGGACCCTGATGTAAACAAGACGAAAGTCTTTCTCTGGTCTGCCTCCCCTTAACAATTGTGTGTATTGAGCCGTACTGTATTGTACCCATTCTGCAATCTGTTAATAAAATGTTCAATCAATCCATCAAAACAGAGCTAAGATAGCTAACGTTAGCTAAGCTAGTAGCAACAATTAGTTAGTAACTAATTACGACTCATGTACTTACTGATTCGATACTTTCTTTCGGATCCCGAAGACTTGGTACAGCTCCCTTCTTTAGCAACAGCCTGGAAATCTCCCCAGCATTATAAAGTCCTTCAATGTCGTCTTTGCAAAAATGTGCGGCGCACACCCGACTATGAGAAGTTATAGCAGTTGGGGGGTCTCCAGAAACCAACTTGGCCCGTTGCTTGCGGAGCACGATATCGTCAGGAAACGAGTGCAAGGACGTATTCGCTGCTTGGCAGCCAGGAACAGCACATGTCTTGCCCGTTTTGCTCCATGTTCTTTGTTTCTTGTTTGATATTAGCATCTTTAAACCTGACTGAGGTTCCCCACTCTCGTTCCAATCATCACTGTCATCAGTCTCAGAACAGTCTGAAGAGAGAAGCTGGTCATCTCTAGTTGGTTCTAAATCACCAGCTGGATCTAAGTTACTGGCTGGTTCTGATACTCCACAGTCCTCTCCACCAGGTTCTGTTTTCATCTGTCCAGTCGAGGTGCTGGGTAAAGAGGAAGCTTCTCTGTGTTTCTCCCTCTGGGTTTGAAGAGGCTGGAAGGACAGAGCGTTCTCTTGACCATCTTCACATTTCACTGGGTCTACTGTGATCTTGGAGACATCAGCTTCTTCCAGCCCTTGATGTAGTTCCTCTTTAATCTGTAGGAGCTCTGGGTCCTGGGTTTGGCTGAGCAGTGAGGACAGAGTATTATCTCCGTCATGTTCATATTTCACAGGGTGTGAGGTCATCTTGGAGCCATCAGCCTCCTCTAGATCTTGAAATAGTTCCTCCTGTTCCTCTTTAATCTGTAGGAGCTCTGGGTCCTGGGTTTGGTTAAACCATGAGGACTGAGGTTTCTCTTCATCATCTTCACTCTTCACAGGGACAGGATTGTATGTGAACTTGATGATACCAGCCTCCTCCAGACCTTGAAGCTGCTCTCCCTCCTGACTGGTCCAGAGTTCCTCCTGTTCCTCTTTCATCTGTGAGGGCTCTGGCTCCTCCTGGTCCAGACTGGGGCTCATCTCCTGCTGCTCAGGGGGAACCTCCTTACAGACTGACAGCTGTGAGGGCTCTGGGTCCTCCTGGTCCAGACTGGGGCTCCTCTCCTGCTGCTCAGGGGGAACCTCCTCTTCACACACAGATGGCTGTGGGGGGTCTGCAGGGAGTAATAATAATAATATGAATAACAAACATTAAGATGCAGTAGTGTTGTGAAAAATATCGATTCTGAATATTTAAAAGTTTCAATACTAATTTCCCGCAATATCGATACTTTCGCTCTCTCGCGCTCGCGCTCTCTCTCCCTCTCTCTCTCTGTCTGTCTCCCTCTGTCTCTCTCTCGGTCTCTGTCTCTCTGTCTCTCTCGGTCTCTCTCTCTCTGTGTGTTGCATCATGCAGTTTGTGACGTGTGTACTAAGCTTATAGAGTTCGATTCAAATAAGGCAAAACTGCAAATCTGCATGTCGTGCTTGAAAAATTTACCTGGCTTTAAGCTTGTTTATCAGGTTCCAGGGGTATTTTATGCATTTTCCCTGTTACTGCCAGGTGTACGACTGTACAGGTGCATTGCCACTATGCCTCGGGCAGCGCTATTATTTAAGAATACGTTGACTGTATGCCCAGCCTCGGGCAGCGCTATTATTTAAGAATACGTCGACTATGCACAAAAAAAAAATTAAAAATGTATTAATACAAATAATTATAATAATAAATAAATTATATTTTTTTTTTTTTTTTTTTTTAACCTTTAGGGGGGGCCTCGCGTTTAAATCTTGCACAGGGCCTCGCATTTCTCCCAGACGGCACTGGTTGTAGTGTTATGATTTGTGTATTTTAGACAGTTAGTATGTTAGTATTTATATTATCTATTAAATCATCTATATCTATGTTCAATACAAATAGTGTACAAGTGTTGAGGCATGTCATTAATCTTGACAATTACTTTGATTACAACTACACTGCAAACACATCTTGTATTTGGTACAATAAGTCTATATTGAGTAGAATTATCTTGAATTATCTTATCCCACTGGCAGATAATTTAACTTTTTTCTGATTTGGGTCAATTTAATCTTGTTTTAAGAAAACAAGATTAACATTTTCTTAAAACAAGATTAAATTGACTAAAATCATGAAAAAAAAGCAAAATGATCTGTGGAATAAGATAATTCAAGATAATTCTACTCAATATTGGACTTCTTGTACCAAATAAAAGATATTTTCACTTGATAAGATTTCTTTTTTTGCAGTGTACAAATATGCAGCTACCTGGGCCTCCAGAGCACTTCTAGTGTCAGCGGACACACTGGGCCTCCAGAGCACTTCTAGTGTCAGCGGACACACTGGGCCTCCAGAGCACTTCTAGTGTCAGCGGACACACTGGGCCTCCAGAGCACTTCTAGTGTCAGCGGACACACACATGACTCCATGAACATGAACATGAATAACGAACAACACATTGTTCGAGAATCTCGAACGAGGTAGTTTTAAGTTATTTCTCCGGCAGCGTATGCTAATATGGATTCTGGCAGAGTGCGCGCAGCACTGCTGTTGAATTGTTTTTCAGGGGAAACACTGCGCCTATGGGTGGTTGTTAGGCCTGAGGTGCAGCCGAGGGTCGTTAGACCCCCATAGGCCTGATCTAATTCCTATAACACACAACTTCAAGTGATGTAATGTCTTTTATACAATGGCCGAATTCACCCAACCTTATTGCTATAGAATAAACAGTAATTGAAGCATAATGGAGATTTATTCACAAAACCATCTGCAGAAAAAGTAGATAAAAAAAAATAAAAAAAAGTTGCCTCCGTGTCTAGAAGCAGTGGGAGGTGCGGTGCTTCAAAGCATGCCATCTAACAACAAACTTCATATAAATCCTGCAATGTATTATTGTTTTTACAATGGGTCATGACAAACTAGGGCTGTCGCGGTATGACATTCTCACGCGGTTGTGTGTGTGGCTAATCACAGCGGGATGCGGTGGTACCGCACTTCTATATAAAAAAATAAGAAATTCATTATTTTTTTATATACCTGTATATATTTTTTTATTATTATTAAGACATGCGAGTTCACCCGCGATCGTGATTAGACAAAAATGCTAAGGTCGTAGGAGCCCCAAAACTATTTTTAACATGTTTGATAATCTATTTATTTGTCACTCAACGTTCTGCAATGTGATACAAGTAGTAGGGTGTTGCCTGCTCCTTTAAGAGTGATGCGTTGTGGGATATATACTGTAGGTCTACACAAGCAGCAAGCAGTCACACATCCCTTCTCCAACTTAAAACTAACGTTTTTTGAGTGAACATTTAACGTTATTATAACACTATTTTAACGTTAGTGAATTTGAATGCACATACATAGCTAGTTAAATATCACAACTTGTGTCATCAATCATTGGGGGAAACTAGCCAATAGCTAACGTTATAGATAGCTAGCCTAATAGCTAACGTTATAGATAGCTAGCCTAATAGCTAACGTTATAGATAGCTAGCCTAATAGCTAACGTTATAGATAGCTAGCCTAATAGCTAACGTTATAGATAGCTAGCCTAATAGCTAACATTATAGATAGCGAACACTAACGTTTGCAAACAAAGCTAACGTTATCCAGTTGACATTACAGATCATAATATAGCTATGATAACGTTAACGAAGTGAGCGTGGGGGTTAGTCAGAGTGTAGCGGGGTCGGTAAAGAGAGGCAGCACTTCATTTGCATGTAATGTTAGCAATAACATTGAGCAAGTTACATAACCGGCACTTCGGCCCGAGAGTTAGGAGAACGCTCCCCTGTAGCTACTGCACTACGGTTCAGATTAATACAGTTAGGAGAACGCTCCCCTGTAGCTACTGCACTACGGTTCAGATTAATACAGTTAGGAGAACGCTCCCCTGTAGCCTACTCCACTACGGTTCAGATTAATACAGTTAGGAGAACGCTCCCCTGTAGCTACTGCACTACAGTTCAGATTAATACAGTTAGGAGAACGCTCCCCTGTAGCTACTGCACTACAGTTCAGATTAATACAGTTAGGAGAACGCTCCCCTGTAGCCTACTCCACTACGGTTCAGATTAATACAGTTAGGAGAACGCTCCCCTGTAGCCTACTGCACTACGGTTCAGATTAATACAGTTAGGAGAACGCTCCCCTGTAGCTACTGCACTACAGTTCAGATTAATACAGTTAGGAGAACGCTCCCCTGTAGCTACTGCACTACGGTTCAGATTAATACAGTTAGGAGAACGCTCCCCTGTAGCTACTCCACTACAGTTCAGATTAATACAGTTAGGAGAACGCTCCCCTGTAGCCTACTGCACTACGGTTCAGATTAATACAGTTAGGAGAACGCTCCCCTGTAGCCTACTGCACTACAGTTCAGATTAATACAGTTAGGAGAACGCTCCCCTGTAGCTACTGCACTACGGTTCAGATTAATACAGTTAGGAGAACGCTCCCCTGTAGCTACTGCACTACGGTTCAGATTAATACAGTTAGGAGAACGCTCCCCTGTAGCTACTGCACTACAGTTCAGATTAATACAGTTAGGAGAACGCTCCCCTGTAGCTACTGCACTACGGTTCAGATTAATACAGTTAGGAGAACGCTCCCCTGTAGCTACTGCACTACAGTTCAGATTAATACAGTTAGGAGAACGCTCCCCTGTAGCTTACTCCACTACGGTTCAGATTAATACAGTTAGGAGAACGCTCCCCTGTAGCCTACTGCACTACGGTTCAGATTAATACAGTTAGGAGAACGCTCCCCTGTAGCTACTGCACTACGGTTCAGATTAATACAGTTAGGAGAACGCTCCCCTGTAGCCTACTGCACTACGGTTCAGATTAATACAGTTAGGAGAACGCTCCCCTGTAGCTACTGCACTACGGTTCAGATTAATACAGTTAGGAGAACGCTCCCCTGTAGCCTACTGCACTACAGTTCAGATTAATACAGTTAGGAGAACGCTCCCCTGTAGCCTACTGCACTACAGTTCAGATTAATACAGTTAGGAGAACGCTCCCCTGTAGCCTACTGCACTACAGTTCAGATTAATACAGTTAGGAGAACGCTCCCCTGTAGCCTACTCCACTACAGTTCAGATTAATACAGTTAGGAGAACGCTCCCCTGTAGCTACTGCACTACAGTTCAGATTAATACAGTTAGGAGAACGCTCCCCTGTAGCTACTGCACTACAGTTCAGATTAATACAGTTAGGAGAACGCTCCCCTGTAGCCTACTGCACTACAGTTCAGATTAATACAGTTAGGAGAACGCTCCCCTGTAGCTACTGCACTACGGTTCAGATTAATACAGTTAGGAGAACGCTCCCCTGTAGCTACTCCACTACAGTTCAGATTAATACAGTTAGGAGAACGCTCCCCTGTAGCTACTCCACTACAGTTCAGATTAATACAGTTAGGAGAACGCTCCCCTGTAGCCTACTGCACTACAGTTCAGATTAATACAGTTAGGAGAACGCTCCCCTGTAGCTACTGCACTACGGTTCAGATTAATACAGTTAGGAGAACGCTCCCCTGTACTCCACTACGGTTCAGATTAATACAGGGAAAGGTATACATTGGGGGCTCGAGTCCGGGATATGAAAATAAATCCTGATTTCATCTGTGAGTTGTAAACTGTAAGGAAACGTGAAGTTAGCTCATGCTACTGGAAAACGGACGTCTCGCCATTAAATGAACAGAGTAAAAAATGATCACGCCACTTTCCCCCCCCCACGGTTGTCGCGGTTGTCTGTTCTGCATCCGCGGGTGCCTTGACACACCGCGGGATTGCGGTGATGCGGTTACCCTATGACAGCCCTATGACAAACCAATTACATAATCCAACATTGTGTAAACAACTAACATATTCCAGTTAACTATCTTTTTTTTATTATTCGTTACGAATATATCCATACTTCCATTGTGGCCAGGACATCCAGTGAAATCGCTTCAGTGTCCTTTTGCAGAGGGAGGTTGCTACAAAGCATGCCATCTAACTACAAACTTCATATATGTGGCTCTACTCCGCTATAGAGCCACACTCCGTTGTGGACAAGTTTACAGACATACATGAGATACAGATAGACAGTACAGCTACATCTATACATTTATGACATACCAGATTTACAAATACAGTACTGTTTTTGTAGGGTGATTATGATTTATTTACATTGAGGTTCTGGGGTCACGTGGAGTGTGTTATACGAAATACCCCCCCTCCACCCCACCTACCAATCTCCTACCTACCAACCTCCTCCAATGTACAGTTTCTTTGTCAAATGTATATACTCTCTTTTTTAGACTATTCTTGTATCACAAACAGTACTGTATTTGTAAATCTGGTATGTCATAAATGTATATGTAGCAGTACTGTCTATCTGTATGTCATGTATGTCATATATGTTACGATGCATTGAAAATGGGGGACCCTGATGTAAACAAGATGAAAGTCTTTCTCTGGTCTGCATCCCCTTAACAATTGTGTGTATTGAGCTGTACTGTATTGTACCCATTCTGCAATCTGTTAATACAATTTTCAATCAATCAATCAAATAACAACCGGTAACTTCACTGTGCTTCTTAAACAAGATGTAGCAGTACTGTCTATCTGTATGTCATGTATGTCATATATGTCATATACTGTATGTTATGATGCATTGAAAATTAGAGTTGTTCCGATACCGATACCAGTATCGGAAATGCCTCCAATACAGCCTAAAATGCTGGTATCGGCGAGTACACGTAAAATCTATGCTCCGATGCCATATGATGTATACTCCTGCTGAAGTGAGCATTATAAAACAAACATGTTTTTAATCGACCGTGAATTAAAGTGTCAATGCTGTTTGTCATTTTAACAGCAGATACTTTCTTAAATGCCATCGTCCCGACAGAGCGGTGTGACGGGACCTCTGATGTGTTCGCTTGCTGGTGTTATTAGCATTAGCTGAAGAGCTATCTGAAAAGCTAGTTTTAGCTTAACGTGACCCTGGCTAAAGTTGGAGCTATTCATAATCCAGCAATAATGGCTGCAGACCTGCAAGCAAAGTACAGCAAGTTGGCAAAGGAGTATTCCAAGGTAAATCACTTTTTCACCAGTAACGTTACATTGTCTTTCCATCTAGCTCACGCTAACTGGTAACTGGCTAACCTAAGTGTCGTCACTGATCGACCTCTCCCACACATGCACGCAATTACGGACATGTTGCGGACAGCCATACCGGTGACAATGTTTAGCTTTTAGTGCCTGAGGCGGAGTCTCAAAAGAGAATGTTGAATATTTATTGTGCATTAAAAATCACAACATAGACGTTACTACTAGTCAGAGCCTCTGCTACTAGCTAACTGAACCGGAGCAGACTGGCTACTGTGGATAGCAAGTGCAACAACGTATAACGTCCGTGCGGAACCAATGTCCCAACAACCTTTCCGTGGGTGAACTCATTGAGCATAGTTGTCAATTAATGATACTAATACTAATCTATACAATCACCTGTTGTTGATTAAATACCATTACTTTCTAGTAGGGGTGCACCGATATGAAAATTGGCCATCGATACCGATTGTTCAACTAACACAATCGGCCGATACCGATACCGATAATTGTGGCAAAAAATAAGTATTTTTAATTTTCTTTAAATTTTTTTTTAATTTTTTTTAATTTTTTTAATGAAACTACTGTATATTTGTATGTGTGTTTGTATTTGTAGGCATCTTTACTTACTTAAAAAAGGAAACATCAAGAAATATGTTTATGGTATCACTGATCCCTCTCCCAGTATCGTCTGGCGGCCTGCAGAGGGATACTATTTTCTCAACCAGAGCTTTCAACCAATGCAATGGAACCATTCTGGCGGCCTGCAGCGGGATACTATTCTCTCAACCAGAGCTTTCAACCAATGCAATGGAACCATTTTGATTGACAGTCGATTCGGCCAATTACGCCACACCGCTAGCACCCACCTCCTGCTTACCACCAAGCGTTTATTCATTTTTCTACTTCGGGGCATGCCGCCATTGATCTGCTTGCTCGAATGCGAGTCAAACTTAGAACCACAACAAGCTAATACGTTAGCTGCCCGGCAGTGCCCGCCGACCAGCGCGCTCCACAGGATGGCCAAACGAGACACAATGATTTTACTGCAACAAATTTTATAATAAAACAAAGCCTTTCTATACATTTGTCTGGTTGAAAACTTTATTAACAGATTGCAGAATGTGTAGTTGGGTACGGAATGAGCAACGGAATGTAACCGAGCTATGCACGGCTTGCTTGCTATCTTCGGGTAAATACTATGCTGATGTAATTGAACGTGTAACTAACTATAATAACGTTAATGCCACAAAACGAATGTTTGTGTCATTTTAACAGCAGATACTTTCTTAAATGCCATCCTCCCGACAGAGCGGTGTTGATGGGGAGCTCTGATGGATTCGCTTGGTTGTGTTATTAACATTGAACAGCTAACCGAAAGCTAGGGTTAACTAATGTTAAAGGTTTAGCCATAACGTTACGTTGGCTAAAGTTGGGGCTATTCTTAATCCAGTAATAATGGCTGCAGACCTGCAAGCAAAGTACAGCAAGTTGGCAAAGGAGTATTCCAACGTAAATCACATTTTCACCAGTAACGTTAGTCTTCTGCCTCCCGGCTATGAACGGACTCGGAGTAATGCCTTGCTGCTATGGGTAATAATAATATGCTGATGTTATTGTCCGTGTAACACTAACTATATAACGTTAATGCCACAAAACGAATGCCTTGTTAATCATAAATAGTAACTTTGATGCAGTAGCTTGTGTGTGTGTGGGGGGGACGGCGGGCGTTGTGCAGGTAGGTCGCGAGTGAATAATTTTTTTTTGCCTTTTGACGCTACACAAATGGATGGTTAGTTATCGGCGACTGCTATCGGCACATTTGAGCTTATCGGCCGATAGGCCGATAGCAGTCAACAAGGCACTTATCGGCCGATACCGATACCCGACCGATATATCGGTGCACCCCTACTTTCTAGTTATTACTAAAAAAAACAGTATATATAAAACAGTATCTGTAGCTGTAAAAAATATATATATATAAAAAGTTTTATAATATATATAATATTATTATTATTATAATTTTTTTAATGTATGCACTGGTATCGGATCAGTATCGGTATCGGCCGATACCCAAAGCTTACAGGGCTCGAAATTGCAACCGAATTTGTCGCATATGCAACCGAAATTGTATCTGTGCGACCTCAAAATATAATTGGGAGCATTCGTGCAAGTGCAAATAATTGTTCTGGTGCAACCTCCCCCCCCCCTCTCCATTCGCTAGTTTGTCACTCAGTATGTGCCTTGTGAGTTGACAGTGACCCTTCTAACCAATCAAACGTGAGCTTGACGTTCTTACATTTAATGCTGATTTTAGATTGGTTAAGATTAGCCTTCAAGCCTCGCTGTCTTCTCTCATCCTACAGCAAGTTGTTGACGCACACACATTCACACACGCTGCTCCCAGTGCTCGCATTGCCCATGCCCCTCACAGACAGTCTAGTCCAGTGTTTCTCAACTGGTGGGTCGCGACCCAAAAGTGGGTCGCGGGACCATTTTGAGTGGGTCGTTGACATTTTTTGTGTTTATTTCATGTTTTTAACAGTGCATGAAAGATTGTGTATTACTGTAAAAAAAGAAATTGAAATAAATCAGTGGTTAAAAAAATTTGGTCGCGACTTAATGACTAAGGAAAATGTTGGATCCCGAGGCTAGACCAGTTGAGAACCACACTCTAGTCAACATCTCTCATTCGCTCTGAAGAGAGCAAGAGTGCAGCTCCTCTTTCAACATCACTTAACAAAATAACTATTCACTTTAGTTTAATGCACAAGGCGTTGTTTAACGTTATGTAGCTGGCTAGCTACTGATAGGCGCTTGTGTCAACGGCTGATACCATCATATGCATTCGTTTTTGCAGCTGCTAGCTAGCTAGCTAGCTAACGTTAGCTACCTAGCAACTGTAGCTAGCTAATACTGACTACCTTTTAATTCGCAATGGAGTGGAGCTAACTAACTGTACAAATCGATGTGATTGGCTGAGACTGTATTTTGTACGGTTGGCTGCCTGGCTGTTGTGGATTCGGGTAGCCAGCTAGCTGGCTGGCATTTCATAGTGCAGTAGTGTGTGTATCTATGTACATTGATGATAAAGAGGGGTTTCTCCCCTCCTAATGTACAGTCTCCTCCCAATCATATGTATATATTTTATGTTAGGATTTCTGGGTAACAGTAATGTGTAATGTCACAAATGTAACAGTACTATATACCTGTATACCATGTATGTCCCTATGTCATAAATGTCATGTATGTTGTGTATGTCATAAATGTCACTATGAAATGAAAATGGGGGACCCTGATGTAAACAAGACAAAAGTCTTTCTCTGGTCTGCATCCCCTTAACAATTGTGTGTATTGAGCCGTACTGTATTGTACCCATTCTGCAATCTGTTAAATAAAGTTTTCATTCATTCATTCATTAGTTGGCTGTTGTTGGCTGAAAGTTCGAGTTCTCATAGCCGTGAGTAATCGATCAATCGATTACTCAAGCCCACCCCTATAAGCTACACAAAAAGAAAGTTTAATGTGACTGATCTAGTATCGGAATATTCCACCCATAAATAGCTAATGTCAAATGGAAGTATTGTATATTCTGTACTTAGTTTGAAAGTGGTCAGACAGTTCCCTCTGTGTGTAATACAGACAGTCGTCACACATTCATAAATAACACTTACAGAAAAGCTTATCGTGCACTGTAATAAAAGACGTTTTGTTCAATGGGGGATTTTTTTATGTACAGGATACCGTGAAACCATGGCATTTTTGCCCAAGGTTATCGTACCCTCAAAATGTCATACCGGCACATGCCTAGTCTACACTATAGGCTACACTACTAGGTCTACACTACATAGTTTAAGGCTACTTTCACTGTTTTACTGCATTACAGTACTGTTATATTGTCGTTTTTGTATCAATAAAAAATATATATTACATATATATTGTTGGTGCACCTTACATTTTGATGGGTGCTCCTAAATGTTTGCTGGTGCTCCCAACTTTTTGAAGTTGGGAGCACCAGTGCTACCAAGTAAAAATGTTAATTTCGAGCCCTGGCTTAGGTATCGGATCGGGAAGGAACAAATGGTATCGGAACATCTCTATATTTAAGACAAGCCTTTTATCTACCAATAACCATAAGAGTTCCCTATGCATACTGTTTATGTTTGTTGTTATGGGGCAATGTAGGACTAGTCTGGCAGCTCTGTTCTGGGTCATTAGTAGTTTCCTCTGTGCACTGTCAGATGCAGAGGACCAAACAGGTGAGCAGCAGTCCAGGTGGCTTAAAACTAATGACTTAACGACCTGTCCCAGAATATGTGCTGGAACATAAGGAAGGCATTTTCTTGCCATATAAATGCCATTACCCATTTTCTTAGCCACTGTGTCAATGTGCTCTACCCATGTCAGTCGACTATCTATTATGACTCCCAGTAATGTAACCGTATCAACCACACAGATTGATTGAATGAAAATGTTATCAACAGATTGCAGAATGGGTACAATACAGTATGCAGACCAGAGAAAGACTTTCGTCTTTTTTACACCAGGGTCCCCCATTTGCAATTCATAATGAATTGTAAGTAAGGGTGCAACTAGCACCGTGCAATCCATTCTTTGTGGATCTATCCCTGAGACAGTTGTCTGTATGTAAGACATTAATCAGTATTTTCTTTTCTTATCTTTTAAACTACCGTATGTTTTATGTGTAATTTATTCTATGTATTGTCTTTTATATGGACCCTGAGTCCGTAATAAAATGTAGATTGATTGACTTCCATGAGGTGTTTAGGAATGATAGAAATTAAGAACAAAATGACTTTAAAGAATGTAAATTAAGTGGTAAAATGATCACCTCTGGCGAGCTCGTCTGTGTCCAGCAGACCATCCTCGTTGCCGGGGGTGATGAGAAGCGTGTGGACGTCTGGACACTCCATTAGGGGGTTCTCTTCTAGACATTGACACAAAGATGCACAAAACAAATTCATCACGGTGGACGGAGTGGATTATTTGCCAAAAAACTAAATTACAGCAGGTTAAGAGAAAAAGATACCTTCATGTCATAGTTCATAATGTACCGACAATAGCCTACATCTGCCAAACTTATTTTTGTCAAAGTGCTTGAATCTTCCAAGAGATTGTAACGCAAGCTTCGTAGCAAAGACCTGTGTCAAGCTAGCGACAACTATATGACTTTCTATCAGAATCTTTCAAAATAAAAGCTGCAACATAATGCATCTTTTCAGCTTTTTATACCATCGCTTGTAAAAGGTGTAAGACATTTTAAAACATAGCCTACGAGGAACTATCCAGTGTCATGATAAAATAAGTGATGGTAAAGGAGTGTAGGTGCAGGACAGGGTTCGAAATTAACGGGGGCTTGGGGCATAATGCCCTTGAAAATGGACAAAATGCCCCCGAAAATCAGTTAAGGGGGGCACAAAATGCCCCCGACAGTTTACTAATTATATATTTATCCGGTAATGGCGCGTCTGTGTATCGTACGGTTCAGATGACGCGCAAATAAAAAAAAAATCATTTGGCGGATGTGAGCACTGGCTGCTGCAGCAGCAGCAGCACTACAGCTGAGCCAGGTGCTAGTCAGTTTGTGTACAAATGGCACGCACAATCTAAAAACTTTTTATAGATAGTCAAGCTGAGGCGTCAGCCACCAATGTGTCCCAGGCCAGTGAGCCCACCACACATCCTCCCTCTACCTCCACCACCCAAAGTCCTTTCTCCCTAGCAGCTAGAGGAAAGATGACAGAGGATAGGGTGAACGAGTGTCACAGGGCTGTGACAGAGTTTGTTGTCAAAGGCCTGCAGTGGAGTCCAAGGACTTTAGGTAACAACTAATCATTCAGTGTATATCGTTTTTTTTGTATACATAGTTGTCTAACTTGTCTGTTGTTGTTATAAGTTATTATTGAAGCAGCTATTCCCACCACTCCACACAAATTTACAATAATTCAATCATTTCTAATCTTTACTGTAGGGAGATGACCAATGCTCTCAACTGCAAATATAAAAATCATAAAAAAATAATCAAAAAGAACCGATAAGAGTATCGATAAAGTACCGAACCGTTAAGCAGTATCGATAAGAGTAGTAGTATCGATAAAATCCTAACGATACCCATCCCTACTCTGGAGGGAGAGAGAGAGCATTCAGGAGCACTTGGGGGGGGGGGGGGGGGGGGGACCTGCCGCGCCACACACACCTCCGGAGCAGGGCTCCAGACTAACTTTTTTCACCACCGTCCCAGAACCGTCCCGAAATACAATTTTAACCGTCCCAAAGTGAATGTAACTGTCCCAAAAATCAAATGTTGTTTCTTTACTGGTTGTCGTCTATAGTTGTTATTAGGGATGCCCCGATCACGTTTTTTGCCACCGATACCGATCACCGATCGTCGTGAGCCATATCGGCCGATACCGATCCGATACCGATCGTTTTGATTAAAAAAGAAATTAAAAATTATTTTATATAATTTTTTTTTTATAAAATATATATATTATATAATTAGACTTGTACTTGTATTATCTGCGAGACATCGCCACCACGCAACAAGCTCCTCTCTCTGTGTGTACTCTAGTAGCCTCCAGCTACGGCCAGGATTCTCCGGAGCTGCAGCTAGACCCTATACTCGAGTAGCCTGCAGCTACGGCCAGGATTCTCCGGAGGTGCAGCTGGACCCTATTGATCATATTCAACAACATGCCCTCAGCTCGAATACGCATCGAATGAGTGTTATAAAACATTGATATCAGGAGCCATCTGTGGCTACTGCTGGCCGGCTATATAACATTGATACAGCGCCTCTGTGAACTATTTAGTTCAGTGGGACATTTCGTTTTGAACAGTGAGCTGGCGTCAGCTAACATGAGCTAACAGCTAACAGGTATCATACACGTCTCTACTAGAGTTTGCTGGAGCGTTTGTTGATGTCAGGAGCTATCGGTAGCTGGCCGGCTACATACCGTTCGGTTAGACAATGCCTCATCATGTATTGGACTGGAAGCGAATGGTTGACTGGGTCATTTTGTAACGGTAGCTAACGTTAGCTAAGGGAGACGCCGTCCTCCCGGCTGCCGTCCCACTAGACTAGACTACTAGACCCGTGTTTACATGCGCGCGGGAGGGGCTGGAGGGAGGAGCAGAGTCTGTGGAAAAAAAAATCCTCTCCGTCCCGGTTGCGTCCCAGCAAAGATTTCTGTTCGTCCCAAATCAATATTTGATCGTCCCCGGGACGACGGGACATCGTTAGTCTCGAGCCCTGCTCCGGAGAGTGATAGAAAGAAAGGAAGAGAGGGAGGAAGGGAGGGCCCCCCCCCCACAAGCACGAGGCAGAGAAAAAAAATAATGGTCGGTCTCTCTCTCTCTCTGTCTACCAGTCGCAGACTGTGTGGACTGACTGTCACTCAAAGTGCTTATGGGCGGAGCCAGGCCATAACAGCCTGAAATCTTGAAGCTGAAAAATGATGGTTGAGTACTTGATTAGAAATATAAAACAAAGGGCGGTCAGGTGGCGTAACGGAGATTGCGTTCGTCACCAAACCCCGGAGCGGCTAGATTCGCCTGTTCGAATCCAGCTCACAGCTCCGGGGTTGTCACCAGCTTGGCTGGCCGTTCACACTAATACAATTGGCAGTATTAGAGGGTGGGAGAAGCTGGAGGGGTGGGTCCGGGTCGTTGTAAACAGCGACTCCTACAGTTCGGTCGGGGCGCCTGCTAAGCGCGGATAGGACCTGAGTGGGATAGTGTGATCCTTCCACACGCTACGCCCTCTCAATGAGAATCCGCGCTGCCAGGTGAAAAGAAGCGGTGATTGGCTGGACGTGTGTCGGAGGAAGCACGTGGTAGCCTCCACTCTCCCAGACCGACTGTGGGGGGTAAGTGCGCAGCGACCAGGAAGGGGATTGGGAATTGGCATACGACTAACATTGGGATGGGAGAAAATCGGAGGAAAATGGAGGGGGAAAAAGATCCAAAAAAATATATATATATATATATATAAAATGCATTTTTTTTTAAAAAGAGCGTACAGATGTCTTCAATACACTCACAGGAATTGTGTAAAGTAGCCCAATACACTCACAGGAATTGTGTAAAGTAGCCCAAATAGTGCTAGGATAGCAGTACATGTCCCCTTTAAGTCATCCTGCGGAGCTAAAAGCTAAACGTCGGCCGCGCCGCCGTTGTTGTTGTAGAATACCTCTCGTCAAAATCAATGAGCGGGCACACACTCATGTCGCACACACGCACACTTATGGCCAAAGGAAAGGACACTTTAAATTAGAATAACAGGAACAGTGTATTGCACTACCAAAGCTAACTAGCATGTCCCACATGCTCTGTAAATAACTATGTACAGATACCGAGATGTCACTCCATGTTACCTGCTACCTGTTACTGCACAATGTTGTTTTCTTCTTTTGATTCTATTATATGTACCACTGTATTGCACATCGTTGCGGGCAAGACCACCCGCATTTCATTGTATACCTGTATGCCGTGACAATTAAAACTCTTGACTTGACTTGAATGGTAGACTACTAAAAAAAAATGCATTCAAACTTTTTTTATATATTTGTGTGTGCGTGCGGTAATAACCGCGGCGGTAGGAAATATTTCGCAAATTTGTGCGGTAAGGAAAACATCAATACCGCGGCAGCTCTAGCTGCAGCTAGAGCTGCCGCGGTATCGGTATTACCGCGGTATCGCTGTTACATCATGCCCACCGCAGCGTTGGGCTGAATACCGGCATCACCGCTGTTTTTTATTATATTATTATTATTATTACGCTCTCGTTGGTCTTGCGGCTCTGCAGATATACCCTACTTCTCTGTCGAGATTCCAAGCGACCCTATTGGGTACCAGAAAAGTCACATGAAACACTGCAGACCACTGATTGGTCAGAAGAGATACGCGTCACATGCTGAAGCATCTTGCAGTGCTTTTACTTCCTGAATCTCAGCCATGAGCCATTGATCAGAGCTCAGTCACAACACGGCTAATAGTACGTTAGCTCCCACCGGAGACCGGAGTGGATTACCGACGCCGTCGCTCCTCAGGGAACGAGGCATAATGATTTTACTGCAACGAAATGTTATAATAAAAGCCCTTCGTTCTATACACTTGTCTGATTGAAAACTTTATTAACAGACCGCAGAATGGGTACAACTCGGCACGCTCTGAGCAAAGAAAGGAACTTAGATATTAATTGAGTAACGCTTGCCTTGCTATGGTCCGGTAAATACGAACGTGTAACTATACTAACGTTAATGCCACAAATCGAATGCCTTTGTAATCATAAGTAGTAACGTTATAATAATAAGAAGAAGAAAGGGTCGGGGGTGTAACCGGCGGGCGCGCCGCTACCACCCCTGCTCGCGACACCGAGGGGAGACTTCGAATCCGTGTTTCACTTTTAATAACGAATGCGTGCATGCCGAATCCCAAACAATATTCATGCTGCAAAGTCATCCTCTAAAGATAGACATTTAGACTAGAGGCAGGCTATATGCTATAAAGAGTAGACTACAAAAAAAATGCATTCAAACTTTTTTTTTGTGTGTGTGCGTGCGGTAATAACCGCGGCGGTAGGAAATATTTTGCAAATGTGTGCGGTAAGGAAAACATCAATACCGCGGCAGCTCTAGCTGCAGCGCCGGAGAATCCTCTCAAAGTAGGTTCGTACTAGGTTCGTGGCTGCCACTGCCACTACTCTTCGGTGTCAGACCCCCACTGCCACTACTCTGTGGTGTCAGACCCCCACTGCCACTACTCTGTGGTGTCAGACCCCCACTGCCACTACTCTGCGGTGACAGACCCCCACTGCCACTACTCTGCGGTGACAGACCCCCACTGCCACGACTCTGCGGTGTCAGACCCCCACTGCCACTACTCTGCGGTGTCAGACCCCCACTGCCACTACTCTGCGGTGACAGACCCCCACTGCCACTACTCTGCGGTGTCAGACCCCCACTGCCACTACTCTGTGGTGTCAGACCCCCACTGCCACTACTCCCAGTCAGACCCCCACTGCCACTACTCTGCGGTGTCAGACCCCCACTGCCACGACTCTGCTGTGTCAGACCCCCACTGCCACGACTCCCAGTCAGACCCCCACTGCCACGACTCCCAGTCAGACCCCCACTGCCACTACTCTGGTGTCAGACCCCCACTGCCACTACTCTGTGGTGTGAGACCCCCACTGCCACTACTCTGGTGTCAGACCCCCACTGCCACTACTCTGCGGTGACAGACCCCCACTGCCACTACTCTGTGGTGTGAGACCCCCACTGCCACTACTCTGGTGTCAGACCCCCACTGCCACTACTCTGCGGTGACAGACCCCAACTGCCACTACTCTGGTGTCAGACGCCCACTGCCACTACTCTGCGGTGTCAGACCCCCACTGCCACGACTCTGCTGTGACAGACCCCCACTGCCACTACTCTGCGGTGACAGACCCCCACTGCCACTACTCCCAGACAGACCCCCACTGCCACGACTCCCAGACAGACCCCCACTGCCACTACTCCCAGACAGACCCCCACTGCCACGACTCCCAGACAGACCCCCACTGCCACTACTCCCAGACAGACCCCCACTGCCACGACTCCCAGTCAGACCCCCACTGCCACTACTCTGCGGTGTCGGTTGTGTGTGATGATGAAGGAAAGACAGGCTTGTGGTGTTCTCTTTAGCCGAAACTATGACGTATTTATTTGATGTCCACAGTCTGTCAGGTAAAATAAATATATATAGAATAATAATATACAACGCGTCAGCATTAAGCACTTAACCCTCATGTTGTGTTAGGAATTGGCACCACTAGCATCATGTCAATGTACTAGTAGCCTCAGCAAGCTAACGTTAGCTGGCTCCACTAGCATCATGTCGATGTACTAGTAGCCTCAGCAAGCTAACGTTAGCTGGCTCCACTAGCATCATGTCGATGTACTAGTAGCCTCAGCAAGCTAACGTTAGCTAGCATCATGTCGATGTACTAGTAGCCTCAGCAAGCTAACGTTAGCTGGCTCCACTAGCATGAATGAATGAATGATGAATGAATGAATGAATGAATGAAAACTTTATTAACAGATTGCAGAATGGGTACAGTGCAGTACAGCTCAATACATACAATTGTTAAGGGGATGCAGACCAGAGAAAGACTTTCGTCTTGTTTACACCAGGGTCCCCCATTTCCAATTCATCGTAACATATATGACATACATGACATACAGATAGACAGTACTGCTACATCTATACATTTATGACATACCAGATTTGCAATTACAGTACTGTATTTGTGATACAAAAAGAGTCCAGAAAGAAAAGAGTATATACATTAGGCGTAGAAACTGTACATTGGATTGGGTAGGTGGGGGTGGGACTGTACATTGGAGGTGGTTGGGGGGGGGGGGGGGGGGGGGGTAGGAGTGGGGGGGGGGGGGGGGGTTGGGTAGGAGTGGGGGGGGGGGGGGGGTTGGGTAGGAGGGGTGGGTGGGGACTGTACATTGGAGGTGGTTGGGTGGGTGGGGGGGGGGTAGGAGGGGTGGGTGGGGGACACTGTACAACTGTACAAACAACACTGTACATTGGATTATTGACAAGACCATACTTGGTAATTTACTGTACATTGGAGGGGGTTGTGTTCGGACATTTACAGGGGCCAGTTTCGAGTTGCAGTCTCCCTTAGGTGTTTTTTGAGAGTGTTTTTGAAAGTGGGTAGTGATTCACATTCCTTTACAGCTTTGGGTAGGGCGTTCCACATTGATGTGGCATAATTGCGAAACGTGTTTAGTCCCTTGTTTGAGCCGAATCTGGGTTTAACATGATTTGTGGAGCTCCCTCTGGTGTTGTGATCGTGGTATTCACTGACCTTTGGGAAGTATTTAGTCATGTACATGGGTACCTTGGTCGTGTAGTGTATCTTGTAGACCAGGCCCATTGCAAGTTGCTGTACTCTGTCGTCTACTCTAAGCCATCCTAAGTTGTCAAAGTGTGCAGGGGTGAGGTGGGTTCTAGGAGTAAGGTCAAGCAGTAGTCTGACCAGTTTGTTTTGAGATGTTTGTAATTTTGTTTTTAGCGCCTTTGAGGTGCTTTGGTACCATGAGGTGCAAGCATAGTCGTAGTACCCTTGAATGAGTGCTCCTGCTAGAGTCTTCAGGGTATTCTTGTTTACCAGTGAGGAGATCCGGTACAAGAAACGAGTTCGTTGGTTGACTTTTTTTATTACATTGGATGCCATTTTGTCACAGGAAAGATTTGCCTCTAGGATGGAACCCAGGTAGGTAATATCTTCTTTCCTTGTGACAATATTGTCACCCACTGTAACTGAGAAGCCGTCGGTCTTGCTGAGTTTGTTATTGAACCGAAGAGAATGGACTCTGTTTTGCCCATGTGTAATGATAGTTTGTTATCAGCGAGCCATATGCAGATTTTGCTTAGTTCTGAGCTGAGGGTACAAGTTGCAGTCACAAGCTGACGACATGTCATTTGCATAAATTAGGAACAGTAGCGGACCTAGTATGCTTCCTTGTGGAACACCACAGTTTACTGTGAGGGGGGGGGATAGGGTACCGTTTACCTCCACCATCTGCTCTCTCCCCTCCAGGTAGGATTGCATCCAGCTCACTGATAGACTATCAAAACCAATTGCTTTTAGCTTGTCAATCAGAATGGTGTGATTGACAGTGTCGAAGGCCTTTTGTAGGTCCAGCATGACCATGCCGCAGTATTTGCCCGCGTCCACCTCTTGTTTGATGTGGTCGTTTAAATAGAGAAGGCATGTGTCAGTGGAGTGGGATGTTCTGAAGCCAGATTGGAATTCGTAGATTAGATTTTTTTCCGCAAGGTATTTTTCGACCTGTTCGTATACAATTTTTTCCATGACTTTCGAGATGGAGGTAAGGATAGAAACAGGGCGGTAGTTGCCTGGGTCTAATTTACTGCCTTTTTTGTGCAGAGGGGTCACTCTCGCAATTTTGAAGTCCTTGGGGACGTGTCCCTGTTTTATAGAGAGGTTTATTATGTGTGTGATGACTGGGGTGATGGCGGCTGCTGAGTCTCTGAGGAATTTGGAGGGGATGTTGTCATGGCCAGTGGCCTTGTTAGGTTGGAGGGCGCTCAGTTTTTTGAGTACCTCATCTGTTGTTACCATTTCCAGTTTGAAGTCATCTTTGTGGACCCCTAGGTTTTTGTAGTAAGCTACTATGTGTTCTACCCCATAATGCCCTGAGTGGGAGGGTAGTTTGTTTACCAGTGTTGTGGCTATGTTTGTGAAGAAACTATTTAAGTAATTGGCTACATCCAGCTTTTCTGTGATGAGCGTGTTGTCCGTCTTTATGTTTATGTTTGAGAATCTGGTTTTAAGTTTTTTACTGCAGCCTAGTTGGTTATTGAGTAATTTCCAAAGTTCACGCGGTTTGTTTTTGTTTTCCTCGGTTTTGTCATTGATGAATTTTTTCTTTGCTGTTTTGATCATGGAGTTTACATAATTTCTTAGTCTGTTTCTTTCCAGTTTGAGTTCCGTCACGTGGGCTTGGAGTTCACTGCTCGTGCTTTTAGTAAGCTTTGACTGACTTTTACGAAACTCAGAGCATTTTTTGTCTCTGGTTTTCATAGCGGTCAGTATTTCAGCGTGCATCCACGGCTCAGCACGATTTTTTACCCTGGTGGTTCTTAGGGGGGCCATGTTGTTTAGTATCGTTGAAAATTTGGTTTTGAAGCCAAGCCATGTTTCTTCAACCAGTGTACCATTGAGCTCATCTGACCAGTCCAGACCCTCCAGTTCAAGGTTAAAGGCCTCATGTCGATGTACTAGTAGCCTCAGCAAGCTAACGTTAGCTAGCTCCACTAGCATCATGTCGATGTACTAGTAGCCTCAGCAAGCTAACGTTAGCTAGCTCCACTAGCAGCATGTCGATGTACTAGTAGCCTCAGCAAGCTAACGTTAGCTGGCTCCACTAGCATCATGTCGATGTACTAGTAGCCTCAGCAAGCTAACGTTAGCTAGCTCCACTAGCAGCCTCCTCCGTCTCTCTCTGCTAACAATCCTGATTCGATTCTTGAACCTATTTAATTAAAAATGAAGATATTGATGGACATTAGCTATAGTATAGCTCAGCAGCTGTAACAGAATAACAGCTGCCATACCAGTGTTTACCCCTTCAGAAGCATTAGACCCTAACACCACATAAGGGTTAATGGCGTCGGTAGCACACACATCTGCGGTAGGAGAAAACTCACAGAAAAGTCCGCGAAAACGGCCAAATCTCTTAAATAAACAACTGCACATCATTAACATCGAATTACTGTACAAACCCGGTTCATTATTTGGAAACTTATTTACAACATTATCGACTCTTAAGACCAGAAATATATATCAAGGTACCGCGGAGAGCTGCTTACCTTCTGTCCTCCACAGAGAGACTGAGGTAGAAACGGGACGTGATGACGTCAGATACGTCGCTCGCGCGAGAAGAAGCAAAGAAGTGACGATTCCAAAACAAAGGACCCAGCTCCCAAAAACGATCCTCTGCTACAACTTTTGAGAATACAAAAATGACAATAAATAATAACAGAGCAATGAAATAAAACGTGAGGGATTATTTGTGGAATGCATAACGTATATTATATACCTGCTACATTAACACCCTCTTTCTATATTACCCTCTTCCTATATTACTGTATCTGCTGTAGTCGTAGAACAGTACAGTATGGATGTAAATCAGAACAACAACTACTCAGTTTGTTGAATGAATGAATGAATGAATGAATGAAAACTTTATTTAACAGATTGCAGAATGGGTACAATACAGTACGGCTCAATACATACAATTGTTAAGGGGATGCAGACCTGAGAAAGACGTTTGTCTTGTTTCCATCAGGATCCCCCATTTTCAATTCATATAGACATTTATGACATACATAACATACATGACATTTATGGCATAGGGACATATAGGTATTTAGTACTGATACATTTGTGACATAGGCGGTATTCAAATATACAGTACTGTTACCCCTAGATCCTGACAGAGTATATACATATGATGGGGAGGGGACTGTACATTAGGAGGGGGTGGGTGGGTGGGAGGGGAATATACATACGGCGGGGAGGGAATATATACATGCGGTGGGGAGGAGACTGTCTATTAGGAGGTGGTGGGGGTTTTGGGCATTTACGGTGGCCAGTTTCGAATTGCAGCCTCCCGTAGGTGCTCTTTAAGGGCGGTTTTGAATGTGGGCAGGGATTCACATTCCTTTACAGCTTTGGGTAGGGCGTTCCACATTGTTGTGGCATAATTGCGAAACGTGTTTAGTCCCTTGTTTGAGCCGAATCTGGGTTTAACATGATTTGTTGAGCTTCCTCTGGTGTAGTGGTTGTGGTATTCACTGACCTTTGGGAAGTATTTTGACATGTACATGGGCACCCCGGTCGTATAGTGTATCTTGTAGGTCCAGTGTTGTTGATTCCTCTCCAGCCCTTCCTAGAGACAGTCGCATTTCTCTCCTCTCCAGTGTGCAAACCATACCAAGGTCTTCGGGGGAGCTCAGTCAATTTTTTTATTGATTGATTGATTGAAAAGTTTATTAACAGATTGCAGAATGGGTACAGTACAGTACAGCTCAATACATACAATTGTTAAGGTGATGCAGACCAGAGAAAGACTTTCGTCTTGTTTAAATCAGGGTCCCCCATTTTCAATTCATCATAACATATACGACACACACGACATACAGATAAAACAGTACTGCTACATCTATACATTTATGACATACCAGATTTGCAAATACAGTACTGTTTGTGATACAAAAAGTGTCCAGAAAAAGAGTGTATATACATTTGACGTTGAAATTGTACATTGGAGGAGGTTGGGTAGGTGGGGTTGGGGGGGGCTGTACATTGGAGGTGGGGGGGGGGGGGGGGGGGTTGGGTAGGGGGTGGGTGGGGGACACTGTACATTGGAATACTGACAAAGCCATACTTGGTAATTTACTGTACAACTGGGTTAGGACATTTGTAGGGGCCAGTTTCGAATTGCAGTCTCCCGTAGGTGTTCTTTGAGAGTGTTTTTGAAAGTGGGTAGTGATTCACATTCCTTTACAGCTTTGGGTAGGGCGTTCCACATTGATGTGGCATAATTGCGAAACGTGTTTAGTCCCTTGTTTGAGCCGAATCTGGGTTTAACAATTTGTGGAGCTGCCTCTGGTATTGTGATCGTGGTATTCACTGACCTTTGGGAAGTATTTTGACATGTACATGGGTACCTTGGTCGTGTAGTGTATCTTGTAGACCAGGCCCATTGCAAGTTGCTGTACTCTGTCGTCTACTCTAAGCCATCCTAGGTTGTCAAAGTGGGCAGGGGTGAGGTGGGTTCTAGGAGTCAGGTCACGCAGTAGTCTGACTAGTTTATTTTAAGATGTTTGTAATTTGGTTTTTAGTGCCTTTGAGGTGCTTTGGTACCATGAGGTGCAAGCATAGTTGTAGTACCCTTGAATGAGTGCTCCTGCCAGAGTCGTCAGGGTATTCTTGTTTACCAGAGAGGAGATCCGGTACAAGAATCGAGTTCGTTTACATTGGATGCCATTTTGTCACAGGAAAGATTAGCCTTTAGGATGGAACCCAGGTAGGTAATTTCATCTTTCCTTGTGACAGTATTGTCACCCACTTTAACTGAGAAGCCGTCTGTCTTGCTGAGTTTGTTATTTGAACCGAAGAGAATGGACTCTGTTTTGCCCATGTGTAATGATAGTTTGTTGCCATATGCAGATGTTGCCTAGTTCCGAGCTGAGGGTTTTTTCAACCTGTAACTTGTTCTTGTCAGAGACCAGCAGGGCTGAGTCGTCCGCAAACAGGAACAAGTTGCAGTCACAAGCTGATGACATGTCATTTGCATAAATTAGGAACAGTAGTGGTCCTAGTATGCTACCTTGTGGAACACCACAGCTCACTGGGAGGGGGGGGATAGGGTACCGTTTACCTCCACCATCTGTTCTCTCCCCTCCAGGTAGGATTGTATCCAGCTCACTGATAGACTATCAAAACCAATTGCTTTTAGCTTGTCAATCAGAATGGTGTGATTGACAGTGTTGAAGGCCTTTTGTAGGTCCAGCATGACCATGCCGCAGTATTTGCCCGCGTCCACCTCTTGTTTGATGTGGTCGTTCAAATAGAGAAGGCATGTGTCAGTGGAGTGGGATGTTCTGAAGCCAGATTGGTATACGTAGATTTGATTTTTTTCCACAAGGTACTTTTCGACCTGTTCGTATACTATTTTTTCCATGACTTTCGAGATGGATGTAAGGATAGAAACAGGGCGGTAGGGCGGTGCCTATTGTGTCCCCAGTACAAAATTTTTTGTATTTTGTCTAGATTTGGACAAATACTAATTCCATTTGGTTTTTCATGTATAGTCAATTGTTATTTATCATGAATAATGATATGGGCTTCTAAGTTGCTGTTTTATAAATTGTAAAAGCTTTGATTAAAAGAGGTATGGACCCTATGCAATTTGCATACAGGCCAAACAGGTCCACTGATGATGCGGTCTCCCAAGTACTGCACAGCACCCTCTCTCACCTAGACCGCCAGAAGGGGGGCTATGTGAGACTATTTTTCATTGACTACAGCTCAGCGTTCAACACCATAGTCCCCACCAGACTGGTGGACAAGCTGATTGAGCTGGGTCTGAGCTCCGCTCTGAGCGCCTGGGTACTGGACTTTCTGAGTGAAAGGCCGCAGGCGGTCAGGGTGGGGGGTCAGACCTCCAACACCATCACCCTGAACACCGGATCCCCCCAGGGCTGTGTTCTGAGCCCCCTGCTGTACTCACTATACACACATGACTGTGTGGCCAAGTTCAGCTCCAACTCCATAGTGAAGTTTGCGGACGACACAGTGGTGGTGGCCGGGCTGATCTCGGACAATGACGAGAAGGCCTACCGGGAGGAGGTTGAGGTACTGGAACGCTGGTGCCAGGACAACAGCCTGCTCCTGAACATTGGTAAAACCAAGGAGCTGATCGTGGATTTTAGGAGGAGACAGCAGGGGACACACACACCACTGAGGATAAACGGGGATACCGTGGACAGGGTGAGCAGCTTTAAGTACCTGGGGGTCCACATCTCAGAGGATCTGACATGGACAACACACATAAACTCGTAAAAAAGGCGAAGCAGCGCCTCTACCACCTGAGACAGTTAAGGAAGTTCAGAGTATCGGGGAAGATACTCCAGTCCTTCTACTCCGGAGCTGTAGAGAGCATCTTGACTGGAAACATCACTGCCTGGTATGGAAACAGCACGGCACAGGACAAGAAGGCCCTACAGAGAGTGGTGCGCTCAGCCGAGCGTACCACGGGTATTGCACTACCACCCCTGCAGGTCCTATACAACAAGAGGTGCAAATCCAGAGCCTGCAGAATAATAACTTTATTTGTATAGCACTTTTCATACAGAGGTTGCAGTTCAAAGTGCTTCACAACAGTAAAAAATACAGGCATAAGCGAGCATAAAAAAGATAGACAGGTAGCAAGGTATGGTAAATCACAAGTTACAGGTTGAAAAAACCCTCAGCTCGGAACTAGGCAGAATCTGCATATGGCTCGCTGATAACAAACTATCATTACACATGGGCAAAACAGAGTCCATTCTCTTCGGTTCAAATAACAAACTCAGCAAGACCGACGGCTTCTCAGTTACAGTGGGTGACAATATTGTCACAAGGAAAGATGAAATTACCTACCTGGGTTCCATCCTAGAGGCTAATCTCTCCTGTGACAAAATGGCATCCAATGTAATAAAAAAAGTCAACCAACGAACTCGATTCTTGTACCGGATCTCCTCTCTGGTAAACAAGAACACCCTGAAGACTCTGGCAGGAGCACTCATTCAGGGGTACTACGACTATGCTTGCACCTCATGGTACCAAAGCACCTCAAAGGCGCTAAAAACAAAATTACAAACATCTCAAAACAAACTGGTCAGACTACTGCTTGACCTTACTCCTAGAACCCACCTCACCCCTGCCCACTTTGACAACCTAGGATGGCTTAGAGTAGACGACAGAGTACAACAACTTGCAATGGGCCTGGTCTACAAGATACACTACACGACCAAGGTACCCATGTACATGTCAAAATACTTCCCAAAGGTCAGTGAATACCACGATCACAACACCAGAGGGAGCTCCACAAATCATGTTAAACCCAGATTCGGCTCAAATAAGGGACTGAACACGTTTCGCAATTATGCCACATCAATGTGGAACGCCCTACCCAAAGCTGTAAAGGAATGTGGATCACTACCCACTTTCAAAACCTCTCTCAAGGGACACCTACGGGAGACTGCAATTCAACACTGGCCCCTGTAAATATCCTAACCCAACCCCCTCCAATGTACAGTCATTTACCTAGTATGGTTGTCAATAGTCCAATGTACAATTTTGTTTGTTTGTACAGTGTCTACTCCCCCCCCCTCAATGTACAGTTTTACTTGTTTATACAGTGTGCCCCCCCCCCCCCCCAACCACCTCCAATGTAAATGACCCAGTATGGTTGTCAATATCCCAATGTACCCAACCCCCCCCACCCAACCTCCTCCAATGTACAGTTTCTACGTCAAATGTATATACTCCCTTTTCTTGACTCCTTCTGTATCACAAACAGTACTGTATTTGCAAATCTGGTATGTCATAATTGTATAGATGTAGCAGTACTGACTATCTGTATGTCATGTATGTCATATATGTCCTGATGAATTGAAAATGGGGGACCCTGATGTAAACAAGACGAAAGTCTTTCTCTGGTCTGCATCCCCTTAACAATTGTGTGTATTGAGCTGTACTGTATTGTACCCATTCTGCAATCTGTTAATAAAGTTTTCAATCAATCAATCAATCAAACAGTGTTTCACATTAGGATCTAGCATCCCAATAGGCTCTCTGTTTACAGTTTCATTCAGTAATACAAATAATAAAAATAGTTTAAAATGATTCAGTTTAAAAATAGTCTAAAAATTATAAAATAGAACGGACATACAACAGGGTATTTAACATACTGTTATGGTTTGACACCGACCCCAAACGCACGACACAAGAGAGTAGGAATTCAGAGTTGCCAAATACAAGGGCTTGTTTATTTGAATACTAAATATAAAGAGTACAGGATAGGCAAGTCAACAAGACAGGTACATAGGCCAGGGGGCAAAAGTTCTGCTGCTCTGCAGCTTCTCCCGTGGTGGTAGTTTGGGAATAGCAGATGTTGACGTCAGAACCGCTCTGCAGAATTCTCTCGGCAGAATCTCCGATGTGTTGCGAGACCGAGAGAGGGAGAGAGGGAACGAGTCAACAACAGTGCAGGTTGAACGAGCAGGAGAACAGGGTGAACTAATCTTCGTGTAATTAAACACAGTGAGCACAATTCCAAAACAAATCCCAAGTGAATCTCTTCGTGTAATACACACAGTGAGCAAAACTCCAAAACAAATCCCAAGTGAATCTCTTCGTGTAATACACACAGTGAGCAAAACTCCAAACACAGTCCCAAGTGAATATCTTCATGTAATATACACACAGTAGTGAAGTCCAAAAACAATCCAAATGTGAAATAATATCTTCGGTGTGAGCAACACACAGAGGGAGATGAAAAATCCCAAAAATATTATCCCAGAGGGAACAAACAAAAGGGAACGCTGGGTGAGTGACTGTCTGACAAAAAGGTGGTAATCTTCAGTGTAATAGTAACACACGAAAAACGGAATAGATCAAGACAGTCAATAAAAACTCACCCAGACGTAATGCGTAATGGTGCTGGAACAACAGCGGAGCGAGCGCGCGCCACGGGAACAGGTGTCCAAGAGGAAGGCTTCTTGGAAAAATCCTGGAGAAAGCACAGAGAGCAAAAGCAGCAGCAGCAGCAAAACGGAGAATGCAACCAGAGAAAAATCAAGACGATCCAACAAACTTAGAGTGGAGAAACGGGGTATAAATAATAAGGGATTGATTGATTGACAAGCAGTGACAGCTGGGGAATGTGATTGAAAAGCGTGCGGACCTGAGAGAACCAATCAGCGACGTCTCTGATGACGCCACTGGGGAGAAGCGTGTGAATGAGGGAATTGAAATAATTAACAGAAAAAACAAATGAAAACAGAGCGAGGTGGTTAAAGGAACAGAACGAGTGAGAGCGCAAGGACAGAAACCTCACAGTACCCCCCCCTCCACGGGAGCCACCCGGCGACCAGGCCGACCCGGCTCGTCAGGATGGGCTCGATGGAAGTCGGTGATCAAGCCGGGATCCACGATGAGCTGCCGGGAGACCCAGCTACGCTCCTCAGGGCCGTAACCCTCCCAGTCCACCAGGTATTGGAACCCCCGGCCCCGCCGACGAACGCCCATCAACCGGCGGACCTGCCACTGGGGGTGACCATCCACCAACACGGGAGGCGGCGGATCAGGAGCTGGAGGCATAAGGGGACTGAGGGAGACGGGCTTAACCCGGGAGACATGGAACACGGGGTGGATGTGCATGGATGCAGGAAGCTTCAGGCGCAGGGCCGCCGGACTGAGTACCTTCAGGACCTCGAAAGGCCAGACGAAACGGGGGTTGAGCTTCTTGGCCGAGGACCGTAGCGGGAGGTCCTTCGCGGAGAGCCACACCCTCTGCCCAGGGCGGTAAGTCGGCGCAGGAACCCGGCGCCGGTCGGCACCACGACAGGCGCGCTCAGATGTCCGGAGCAGCGCGGTCCTGGTGATCTCCCAAACTCGTCGGCAGCGGTCGAGGTGGACCTGCACGGAGGGAACTGCCACTTCCGTCTCCTGTGCGGGGAAAAGAGGGGGCTGGTAGCCCAGGGAGACCTCAAAAGGGGAGAGGCCGGTGGCGGAACTGACCATTGAATTGATGGAGTATTCAACCCAGGGAAGGAAACGGCTCCAGGATGCTGGTCTCTCGGCTGCCACACACCGAAGAGCAGACTCTACGCTCTGGTTCATCCTCTCCGTCTGCCCGTTAGTCTGGGGATGATAACCAGAGGAGAGACTGACCGTTGCCCCCAATCCCTTGCAAAAGGCCGCCATACCTGGGAGGTGAACTGGGGCCCCCGGTCAGAGACGATGTCCTGGGGAAAGCCATGAAGGCGGAACACGTGGTGCGTCAGGAGGTCCGCCGTCTCGGCCGCCGAGGGAAGCTTGGAGAGGGCCACGAGGTGGACCCCCTTGCTGAATCGATCCACCACGGTCAGAAGGCAGGTGTTCCCCTGGGAGGAGGGCAGACCAGTGACGAAGTCGAGCGCCACATGTGACCACGGACGGCTCGGAATGGGAAGTGGCTGCAAGAGCCCGGAGGGTGCCTGGTGAGAGGCCTTGCTGCGGGCACAGACCGCGCAGGCCAATACGAACTCCTTGACGTCGTTCCGCATGGTGGGCCACCAGAAACGACGAGCCAGGAAGGAGAACGTGCGATGGACGCCAGGGTGGCAGGCGAACCGGCTGGTATGGCCCCACAGCAGTACCTGGGACCGGGCAGAGTCGGGGACGAAGAGACGACTCCTAGGGACGTTGCTTGGAGCACGTTGGAAGCGTAGGGCACGCCTCACCACACCCTCGATGCCCAAGGTGATGGCTCCAACCACTCGGGCCTCCGGGAGGATGGGAGAAGGGTCCTCAGAGGGTGGAGCCCCCTTGGAGTGCATCCGGGACAGGGAGTCGGCCTTCGTGTTGCGGGAACCGGGGCGGAAGGTCAGCGAGAAGTCGAACCGGCTGAGGAAACTGGCCCATCTCGCCTGCCGACCGTTGAGGCGCCTGGAAGCGCGGATGAACGTCAGGTTCTTGTGGTCCGTCCAGATGGTAAAAGGCTCCTCGGCACCCTCTAGCCAATGACGCCACTCTTCCAGCGCAGCCACGACCGCCAGCAGCTCCCGATTGCCGGTGTCGTAGTTCCTCTCGGCGGGGAGGAAGCGACGCGAGTAGAAGGCGCAAGGATGCACCTTCTGGTCTGAAAGAGATTGCTGGGATAGGACAGCGCCCAGGCCAGAATCCGAGGCGTCCACCTCCACGATGAACTGTCTCTTGGGGTCAGGGTGGAGCAGGATAGGGGCAGAAGTGAACCTTCTCTTGAGGGAGCGGAACGCAGCGCATGCCGCTGGGGACCAGTCGAACGGCAGAGCGGGGGAGGTTAGCTTGGTAAGAGAGACTGTAGTTCCGGATGAACCTTCGGTAGAAGTTAGCGAACCCGAGGAAACTCTGTAACTCCTTCCGAGTGGTGGGTTCTGGCCAATCCTCCACAGCCTGGATCTTGCGAGGATCCGCTCGGGTCAAGCCCTTCTCAACGATGAAGCCCAGGTAGTCGACGGAGTTGGAGTGAAAACGGCACTTCTCCGCCTTGACGAAGAGCCGATTGTGGAGGAGGCGCTCCAGCACACGGCGGACATGCAGGATGTGTTCCTCGAGGGTCCTGGAAAAGATGAGAATGTCGTCCAGGTACACCACCACGAACACCTCCAGCATGTCACGAAGGACGTCGTTCATGAGTGCCTGGAATACCGCCGGGGCGTTGGTGAGGCCGAACGGCATTACAAGGTACTCGTAGTGGCCCCTGGGGGTCTTGAAGGCGGTCTTCCATTCATCGCCCTCACGGATACGGACAAGATGGTAGGCACTTCGGAGGTCCAGCTTGGTGAAGAACGAGGCCTGGGTCAGTGGCTCGAAGGTGGAGCTCATGAGAGGTAGGGGGTATTTGTTCTTGATGGTGATCTCGTTGAGCTGACGATAGTCGATGCAGGGTCGCAGGTCCCCATCCTTCTTACCAACAAAGAAGAACCCGGCCGCCACCGGGGAGGAGGAAGGCCGAATGAGTCCTGCTTCCAATGACTCAGAGATGTAGAGATCCATCGCCTTCTTCTCCGGGACAGTCAGACTGTAGAGGCGGCTGCCGGGAAGGGGAGCCCCTTGGCGGAGGTCGATGGCGCAGTCATAGGGGCGGTGAGGTGGAAGGGCCTGAGCCCTGGTCTTACTGAATACCTCCATGAGGTCGTGGTACTCGGGAGGTATGGACGAGGGGTCCGGGGGCAACTCACCAGCGGGCCTCCGGGGCGGGGGACAGGACGCCGCCTGCAGACAGCGGGCGTGACAGGAGGAGCTCCAGCCCCTGATGGTACCGGAGGACCAGGCGATGTGGGGCTCGTGCAGCGCGAGCCAGGGCCTACCCAGGACCACCGGGACAAGGGGGGATTGGGTAATGAGGAACTGGATTCTCTCGACGTGGTTACCAGCGATGGTCAGCACGACTGGGCCGGTGCGTTGAGAGATGTCGGCCAGGCGGTGTTGGTCCAACGAAAAGATCTCCAAGGGCCTCACAAGGTCCTCAAGAGGTATGTTGGCTCGGGTGGCAAACTCGAAGTCGAGGAAATTCTCGTCTGCCCCAGAGTCGATGAGGGCCTCCACCGTGGCACGTTGGTCCCCCCAGGCCAGGGTGACGCTCATCAGATGGTCAGGTGGTGCGCGGCGCTGGGAATGGGAAAAACGGCTCACCAGGATCTCCCGGGGTCTCGGTGAGCCTGATCTTTTGGCCGGGTGGGGCAGTCGGTGGAGTTCTCTCCAGGAGGCGTCCGTCAATACGGATGACGAGGCTAAACAGATCCTCGAGGGAGTCGGGCAACTCCCGGGTAGCGAGCTGGTCCCGGACTGCGTCACTGAGCCCCCTCAAGAAGGTTAGGCGAAGAGCAGGTTCGTTCCATCCACTCTCCACCGCCGCCAGTCGAAACTCCATGACATAGTCCGTCACCCTGCCGCTCCCCTGTCGGAAGGTCCCCAACCGGGCTCCAGGGTCCAGACCTCGGGCTGGATGGTGGAACACTCTGCGGAGCTCCGCCACGAAGTCTGGATAGGAAAACAAAAAATCTGCTTCCATTGCCCAGGAGGAAGTGACCCACTGGGCAGCATGGCCTGAAAGTAAGTTCGTTATATAAGCCACTTGGGACCCACGAGCAGAAAAACGGCTTGGTTGATGACGGAAAACCAACTCACATTGCATGATGAATGTGGCACACTCCTCGGGATTACCGTCGAACAGCCGTGGGACGGAGAGACGGGGTTCCCGAGATGCGAGATCTGCTGGGGCTGCGGGGAATGCTCCTGAAGGGTGTGAGAGATGAAAGGTATTAACGGTGTCGCCCAGCGAGTGAAGCTGAGCGAGAATGTCGGACTGTTGTCCCGCCATAGCGGCCATTGAACCCTGCATAGGCAGGACCTGATCCCTGAGATTCTGCACCGCAGCCGCAGCCCGCTCTAATTGGAGACTGTGATCCCTGGTCAACTCGACTTGATTTGCAAGTGCGGTTCTGACCCTCTCTGTGTCGGCTGGGGTCGTCATTTTGGTTGGATCGTAATGTTATGGTTTGACACCGACCCCAAACGCACGACACAAGAGAGTAGGAATTCAGAGTTGCCAAATACAAGGGCTTGTTTATTTGAATACTAAATATAAAGAGTACAGGATAGGCAAGTCAACAAGACAGGTACATAGGCCAGGGGGCAAAAGTTCTGCTGCTCTGCAGCTTCTCCCGTGGTGGTAGTTTGGGAATAGCAGATGTTGACGTCAGAACCGCTCTGCAGAATTCTCTCGGCAGAATCTCCGATGTGTTGCGAGACCGAGAGAGGGAGAGAGGGAACGAGTCAACAACAGTGCAGGTTGAACGAGCAGGAGAACAGGGTGAACTAATCTTCGTGTAATTAAACACAGTGAGCACAATTCCAAAACAAATCCCAAGTGAATCTCTTTGTGTAATACACACAGTGAGCAAAACTCCAAAACAAATCCCAAGTGAATCTCTTCGTGTAATACACACAGTGAGCAAAACTCCAAACACAGTCCCAAGTGAATATCTTCGTGTAATATACACACAGTAGTGAAGTCCAAAAACAATCCAAATGTGAAATAATATCTTCGGTGTGAGCAACACACAGAGGGAGATGAAAAATCCCAAAAATATTATCCCAGAGGGAACAAACAAAAGGGAACGCTGGGTGAGTGACTGTCTGACAAAAAGGTGGTAATCTTCAGTGTAATAGTAACACACGAAAAACGGAATAGATCAAGACAGTCAATAAAAACTCACCCAGACGTAATGCGTAATGGTGCTGGAACAACAGCGGAGCGAGCGCGCGCCACGGGAACAGGTGTCCAAGAGGAAGGCTTCTTGGAAAAATCCTGGAGAAAGCACAGAGAGCAAAAGCAGCAGCAGCAGCAAAACGGAGAATGCAACCAGAGAAAAATCAAGACGATCCAACAAACTTAGAGTGGAGAAACGGGGTATAAATAATAAGGGATTGATTGATTGACAAGCAGTGACAGCTGGGGAATGTGATTGAAAAGCGTGCGGACCTGAGAGAACCAATCAGCGACGTCTCTGATGACGCCACTGGGGAGAAGCGTGTGAATGAGGGAATTGAAATAATTAACAGAAAAAACAAATGAAAACAGAGCGAGGTGGTTAAAGGAACAGAACGAGTGAGAGCGCAAGGACAGAAACCTCACACATACAACAGAGCAGTGCATCAGTAAGAAGTAAAAAGTGTGCTTAAAATTACAGTGCATAGAGTAGGAGGTAGTGAGATAAAATTAGCATAGAACCGACACATGAATTTGATAGGCAGTGTATAAAAGTAGGCAGGGTAAGAATAGTGCAGGTAAGTGCAATTTGTGTCAGGATATCCCTGATGTTTCATTGAAATGCCTGAGCAAAGAGATAGGTTTTAAGCTGTCTAGCGAGTTGGCTTCCCTGATGTTTTGGGGTAGTTTGTTCCACAGTTTTGGGGCATAGTTGATAAAGGCTGCATTACCGATCCTCTTTTGACTGTTTCTGGGAGCCTCTAGTAGTCCAGCAGCTGATGATGAATGAATGAATGAATGACAACTTTATTTAACAGATTGCAGAATGGGTACAATACAGTACGGCTCAATACATACAATTGTTAAGGGGATGCAGACCTGAGAAAGACGTTTGTCTTGTTTCCATCAGGGTCCCCCATTTTCAATTCATATAGACATTTATGACATACACAACATACATGACATTTATGGCATAGGGACATATAGGTATTTAGTACTGATACATGATCGCAGTGTTCTTGCTGGCGTGTAATTTATAATTTATTAGAGTGTTGGCGATGTAGCTAGGTCCCTGTCCATTTAGAGCTTTGTATGTAAGGAGAAGGACCTTAAAGTCAATTCTAAATGTTACAGGAAGCCAGTGTAAAGCAGCTAAGACTGGACTAATGTGCTCTCTCCTTTTGGTTCTAGTTAGCAGTCGGGCTGCAGAGTTTTGGATTAGCTGAAGCCTCTCTGTGGTTTTCTTAGGGAGACCTGTGAAAAGTGCATTACAGTAGTCTAACCGTCTAGATATGAATGCATGAATTAGCTTCTCAGCATCGTTCTGATTAATAAATGGTCGTACTTTTGCTATATTTCTGAGATGGAAGAACGATGTTTTCGTCACTTTGCTAATATGAGAATTGAAGTTCAGTTCTGAATCTATGATAACCCCGAGACTAGTGACCTCAGATTTGATCCAAGGGGTTAGTCCTCCCAGGTTCTTTATTAACGTTTCTTTTTTAGTTTTGGGGCAGATAATTAGAATTTCAGTTTTGTTCTCGTTTAGTTTCAGGAAGTTCTTACTCATCCATTTATTTATTGCCAGTAAGCAGTCTGTAATGGAGCTAATCGCTGTATCATTTGGTTCAGCAGATATGTACAGTTGTGTATCATCCGCATAGCTATGGAAATCTACATTATGTTCTCTGATGATATCACCCAGCGGTAACATGTAAAGGGAGAAGAGTAAAGGACCTAAGCAACTCCCTTGTGCAACTCCATAGTTGTTGTCGTATATATACTCAACTGATTCGGGAGCTCCTGTCCTTTGCTCCCGAACCTCCGGTTACCAGCACGCCTTCCTCCGCAGGTACTGCTAGCCCCTGCTCTGTTAACACTGCCCAGGCTGTTAGCCCAGCCGTTAGCCTAGCTTCCAGAGCTAGTCCGGCTAACCCCCGCTCTATTAACACAGTCCAGGCTGTTAGCCCAGCCGTTAGCCTAGCTTCCCCAGCTAGTACTGCTAACCCCTGCTCTGTTAACACTGCCCAGGCTGTTAGCCCAGCCGTTAGCCTAGCTTCCAGAGCTAGTCCTGCTAACCCCCGCTCTGTTAACACTGCCCAGGCTGTTAGCCCAGCCGTTAGCCTAGCTTCCCCAGCTAGTACTGCTAACCCCTGCTCTGTTAACACAGTCCCGGCTACTAGCATAGCCGCTAACTTAGCACCTACAGCTAGCACCTCAGCTCTCCCTGCTAGTCCAGGCCCTGTAGCCCCTGTAGCCAATATAGCTTTGTCAGCTACCTCCTTAGCATCCCCTGCTAGGTCAGCCACTGCTAGTTCTACAGGCCCTACAGCTAAACCTATGGCTTCCTCAGTTAGGAGACTCAGTGTGGTTCCGGCCCTTAGACTAGTACAGGCTTAGCTCCCCCTGCTACTGCTAGCAAGTCTAGAAAGGCTAGTAAAGCCCTCACAGTTAGCAGGGCTTCTTCAGCTAACCCAGCCTCTACTGCCAGCCTAGCCCCTCCCACGCCTGACCCAGCCGCTACGCCCGGTCCGGCTTCTACGCCCGGCCTCCTCGACTGGTCCCGGCTCCTCGACTGGTCCCGGCTCCTCGTCTGGTCCCGACTCATCGTCTGGTCCCGGCTCCTCGTCTGGTCCCGGCTCCTCGTCTGGTCCCGGCTCCCCGTCTGGTCCCGGCTCTTCGTCTGGTCCAGCCCTACGCCGTGGTCTTCGGAAAGACGTTTGGAATCCAACCAGAGTGCAAATGTAACAGTAAAGTGCAATAGTAATAAAAAATGTACAGGTGATTAAACTGGGTATAAAATATATAAATTAGTACAACTGTGTAATGTTATGGTCCTAATCAGATGTATCTACAGAGCTGTAGTATTAATATGTACAGTGATACAGGTGTAAAGACACTATGGTAGTAAGTCATACTGGCCAGCAGCGTAACTAGTATCTTTATGTGTCATGCAGATTAACACACACATGCAAGATGGGCCTCAGGAACACACACACATGCACTGAGTCGCCGATGAAATGTCTCTCTGCACTTGACCCATCCCATCGTCCTCCCCCTCCCCCCCCCCAAGGGCAGCCGGGAGCAAACATGGCCTGCGGCATGGGGCCGCGCCTGGGGACCAATCCAAGTGCTCCTGTCCGTCTTCGTCAGGGATGCAACAGCGTCAGCTGTTTGGCATTTTTTCCCATTGGGTTTAATCTCTTTTTCTGGAGGCGAAACCCTTGCGAGCACTGGGGGGGAGAACATGCAAACTCCACACAGAAAGGCCCAGGAGATACCCCACCTGGGTACCTGGCAACCCCGCCACCTGGTCCCCAAGCGGGAATCGAACCCAGGATCTTCTAGCTGTGAGGCGACAGTGTTAACCACTACACCACCGTGCCGCCTACAGTGTGTATATATATGTAACGGGGCTGATGTCGTCGTCACCTTTTTGCGCTGTGTTAAACTTCGATGTCCCGAGGGAGTTTCGAACCCGGGTCTGCCGCACCACGGGCCACATCACAGACCCCTATACCAAGAGGTGAATTCACTTCTTGGTAACGTGTCTATGTGTCTTTTTTAACCTGTTAAGCTGTAGCCCTATTTTCAGAAATCTCGCCTAAAGGTACATGCCTAAGTAAATGGAAGATTGCTCCACTTCTACAAGGCCAATTTGCATGTTCTTGGTATCTAGGAACATATTGTGTCTGTTACTAGGCTTGAGTACATTGTAATGCAAAAAGGGAGAATATAAATTATGATTTATTTTTGCATCTGTGCCGGTGAATAACACCATGTTACAATTGTGAGCAAGCCGAGCTCATTCACTGAGCTCATTCAGCACCTTCTTGAGATCAAGTGTAAAAGAAAATCTAAGCAAATGAATAAAGGGAAGATGATTAAACAGAAGGATTTGTAGATACAGTAATAAATGATAATCGATTTTAATTATAAATTCACATTTGACCTTGAACTAGACCTTATTATGGCCAAATCATACATCTATGGATAGGGAAAAGGCTCCTCTTTCCAATGGCAGGGTTGAATCTGGATTAAGCCATTTCCTTGCGGTTTTACGATAAGAGATATAATTAGCATTTTTTTGATAAAATCGTATAAAACATTGGTAAAAATGAAAATATACACTTTGACTACTGTTTTGATAGGGTTATGGTATTTACTCTTGGCTACAAAAAAAACAATAAAAAAACAGAACCTCTTAACATCCAAGGGCCCACATGTGGGCCCTCATGAGGACGATTCGCGACGCGCCACTTTGCCGACCTCTAGCGGCTTGGGTGTGCATTCCTTAATTAAAGCCCTATTTGTTGCCTGTCAATTGCCCTTTCCGGTGACAAAATTCGTTCAGCGGTTCTCGAGCCCATGGGGACATTAACGTGTTGTCGGGCCTTACAAATAAAATTTATTTTATTTGGTTCTTTGCTTACGATCATGTGAATTATGCAAGGTATTTACCTTCATACTGGCTGGAAATGGTCAATTTGCCCCTCACACATCCTTCTTGCCACAATGAGCTCAGTGTTAAAGGCCAGTGGCCGGTCCAACGTCAAAGTGACCATGGATTCTCCTCCATAAACATACAACAGAGATTCCAAGACAAAGGGTGGTTGGATCGGGATAACACAGAATCGAGATGCGGTCTATCGCTGGATATTGTCGCAACATGAAAGGGAGACAATGTGCGTCAATGGCTGGTAAATCTCCTGAAATACGAAAACGTAAGGACCTTGACAGCACTCGTATCCATGCTGATGAAAAGGCTGTGACTGGAATAATTTCCACCATAGATTCCATGCTGAATCAGGCGGCTAGGTGGCGCAGTGGGCAAGGCGCTCGCCAACAACGCAGGAGATGCTGGGTTCGAGCCCAGCTCTCGGCGTTGCTACCAGCTTGGCTGGTCGTTCATACTAATACAATTGGCAGTATTAGGGGGAGGGAAGCTGGTGGGTGGGGATCGGACGTTGTGGACAGCGACTCCTACAGGTCGGTTGGTGCGCCTGCGCAGTAGAATCAGGAAGCAACGGGGGCGGCGTGTCCCTCCCACGCGTTACTCCTCGCCACAGAGATCGAGCTGCGCAGGTGAAAAGATGCGACAGCTGCCTCCTCGAGTACCGGAGGGGACACGTGATGCAAGGCTTCGTCCACATTGCAGCCGGCTTGTGGGAGGCGTGGCCTAACAACGTTCGAGACAGGGGAGGGTAGAATTGGACAATACAAAATTGGGGACGGGAGAAAAATAGAAAAATGGGGAGAAAAAGTAGATGCAAAAAAAAATTGCTGAATCCTTTTGAAACACACCAAGATGGCATTGTGTGTCTTAGCTCTGGGAGAGTTTCTATTTGACGTAGAAACTGTACATTGGATTGGGTAGGTGGGGGGGGGGGACTATACATTGGAGGTGGTTGGGTGGGTGGGGGGGGGGAGGTTGGGTAGGAGGGGTGGGTGGGGGACACTGTACAACTGTACAAACAAAACTGTACATTGGAATATTGACAAGACCATACTTGGTAATTTACTGTACATTGGAGGGGGTTGTGTTAGGACATTTACAGGGGCCAGTTTCGAATTGCAGTCTCCCGTAGGTGTTTTTGAAAGTGGGTAGTGATTCACATTCCTTTACAGCTTTGGGTAGGGCGTTCCACATTGATGTGGCATAATTGCGAAACGTGTTTAGTCCCTTGTTTGAGCCGAATCTGGGTTTTACATGATTTGTGGAGCTCCCTCTGGTGTTGTGATTGTGGTATTCACTGACCTTTGGGAAGTATTTTGACATGTACATGGGTACCTTGGTCGTGTAGTGTATCTTGTAGACCAGGCCCATTGCAAGTTGCTGTACTCTGTCGTCTACTCTAAGCCATCCTAAGTTGTCAAAGTGGGCAGGGGTGAGGTGGGTTCTAGGAGTAAGGTCAAGCAGTAGTCTGACCAGTTTGTTTTGAGATGTTTGTAATTTTGTTTTTAGCGCCTTTGAGGTGCTTTGGTACCATGAGGTGCAAGCATAGTCGTAGTACCCTTGAATGAGTGCTCCTGCCAGAGTCTTCAGGGTATTCTTGTTTACCAGTGAGGAGATCCGGTACAAGAATCGAGTTCGTTGGTTGACTTTTTTTTATTACATTGGATGCCATTTTGTCACAGGAAAAATGTGCCTCTAGGATGGAACCCAGGTAGGTAATATCTTCTTTCCTTGTGACAATATTGTCACCCACTGTAACTGAGAAGCCGTCGGTCTTGCTGAGTTTGTTATTTGAACCGAAGAGAATGGACTCTGTTTTGCCCATGTGTAATGATAGTTTGTTATCAGCAGAGCCATATGCAGATTTTGCCTAGTTCTGAGCTGAGGGTTTTCAACCTGTAACTTGTTCTTGTCAGAGAGACCAGCAGGGCTGAGTCGTCCGCAAACAGGAACAAGTTGCAGTCACAAGCTGACGACATGTCATTTGCATAAATTAGGAACAGTAGCGGATCTAGTATGCTTCCTTGTGGAACACCACAGCTCACTGTGAGGGGGGGGGATAGGGTACCGTTTACCACCACCATCTGCTCTCTCCCCTCCAGGTAGGATTGCATCCAGCTCACTGATAGACTATCAAAACCAATTGCTTTTAGCTTGTCAATCAGAATGGTGTGATTGACAGTGTCGAAGGACTTTTGTAGGTTCAGCATGACCATGCAGCAGTATTTGCCCGCGTCCACCTCTTGTTTGATGTGGTCGTCTAAATAGAGAAGGGATGTGTCAGTGGAGTGGGATGTTCTGAAGCCAGATTGGAATTCGTAGATTCGTTTTTTTTCCGCGAGGTATTTTTCGACCTGTTCGTATACAATTTTTTCCATGACTTTCGAGGTGGAGGTAAGGATAGAAACAGGGCGGTAGTTGCCTGGGTCTAATTTACTGCCTTTTTTGTGCAGAGGGGTCACTCTCGCAATTTTGAAGTCCTTGGGGAAGTGTCCCTGTTTTATGGAGAGGTTTATTATGTGTGTGATGACTGGGGTGATGGCGGCTGCTGAGTCTCTGAGGAATTTGGAGGGGATGTCGTCATGGCCAGTGGCCTTGTTAGGTTGGAGGGCGCTCAGTTTTTTTGAGTACCTCATCTGTTGTTACCATTTCCAGTTTGAAGTCGTCTTTGTGGACCCCTAGGTTCTTGTAGTAAGCTACCATGTGTTCTACCCCATAATGCCCTGAGTGGGAGGGTAGTTTGTTTACCAGTGTTGTGGCTATGTTTGTGAAGAAACTATTTAAGTAATTGGCTACATCCAGCTTTTCTGTGATGAGCGTGTTGTCCGTCTTTATGTTTATGTTTTACTGCAGCCTAGTTGGTTATTGAGTAATTTCCAAAGTTCACATGGTTTGTTTTTGTTTTCCTCGGTTTTGTCATTGATGCATTTTTTTTTGCTGTTCTGATCATGGAGTTTACATCATTTCTTAGTCTGCTTCTTTCCAGTTTGAGTTCAGTCACGTGGGCTTGGAGTTCACTGCTCGTGCTTATGGTAAGCTTTGACTGACTTTTACGAAACTCTGAGAATTTTTTGTCTCTGGTTTTCATAGCGGTCAGTATTTCAGCGTGCATCCACGGCTCCGCGAAATTTTTTACCCTGGTGGTTCTTAGGGGGGCCATGTTGTTTAGTATCGTTGAAAATTTGGTTTTGAAACCAAGCCATGTTTCTTCAACCAGTGTACCATTGAGCTCATCTGACCAGTCCAAACAAGGAAAATGTGAGACGGGAAGATGTTCATGTGTCTGCAAAACTGCCATGTACAGATCTTTGTCAATGCCAAAACGGTGGAATTGTTTCCAAGGAAACCGAGAATAGGGCTACATGGGATGATGACTCATTTTATTTAGGAGTTTTTTAATGTATCGCGTAATTTCAACATGGAATATCAAAATAAAAGCGAACTTGATCATGCATATTTATTAGAAAATGAAATTACAGCACTGTGATCAATCAAATGAATATCCATATTATTAAATGGTAAATGGCTGCATTTATATAGCGCTTTTATCCAAATCATTTAACAATTTGTTCCTCACATTTTTACCCATTCACACACCGATGGCGGAGGCAACCATGCAAGGTGCCAACCTGCTCATCGGGAGCAATTAGGGGTTAAGTGTCTTGCTCAAGGACACTTCGACACGTTGCCCGGGAGGAGCGGGAATCTAACCGGTAGCCTCGGATTACCAGACAACTGCTCTACCTCCCGAGCCAATGTCGCCCCATATTATTAGCATATCATAATTTTTTTTTTTTTGATCTTTTTCCCCCTCCATTTTCCTCCGATTTTCTCCCATCCCAATGTTAGTTATGCCAATTCCCAATCCCTTCCTGGTCGCTGCGCACTTACCCCCCACAGTCAGATCATCTGGGAGAGTGGAGGCTACCACGTGCTTCCTCCGACACACGTCCAGCCAATCACCGCTTTTCACCTGGCAGCGCGGATTCTCATTGAGAGGGCGTAGCGTGTGGGAGGATCACACTACCCCTCTCAGGTCCTATCCGCGCTTAGCAGGCGCCCCGACCGAACTGTAGGAGTCGCTGTTTACAACGACCCGGACCCACCCCGCCAGCTTCTCCCACCCTCTAATACAGCCAATTGTATTAGTGTGAACGGCCAGCCAAGCTGGTGACAACCCCGGAGCCGTGAGCTGGATTCGAACAGGCGAATCCAGCTCACAGCTCCGGGGTTGGTGACGAACGCAATCTCCGCTACGCCACCTAACCGCTGCATATCATACATTCTAATGAGAATGTTTCAAAGTTTGGATCAATTCACTTTTTTATTCAAGATGTAGATTTTATTTAAAATATTGTACAAGTTCCATCATGAAAAGGTTTTACTATCCAACCTAATGACAAGTAAATATGAATGGATGTTCTATCATCATAAAGTAAACAACTTGTTTTGATTTTTAATTGATTGAATTTAAAGTGAATTGATTCCAACCCTATAACGTTTTGATAGTTTCATCAATAGTGCAACCATTACTCTGTCAATATACACACAATGACAAAATATCAATTCATATAAAGGAACATCCATTCCTTTAAAAGAATACCAATGAAGACAATACATGGAACATTACTCTAAAATATCACACTTCTTGTGTAGTACTAGGAATGTTGACAATATGTGTGACATTAAATTAAAAAGAATCACTAGTATCCACATTAAAATATAAAAATCCATACGAGAAGCAGTTTCCCCCTCCAGTGTGTACAACGTGTGTTTGTTAACCATCTTGGCTTTTGGCTGGTCACCCCACACTGAGGCCAGAAAGTTCCTATGATCCCAGTATTTAAAAACACCAGAACAATGTGGTGTTATATTTTATATTTATTAACTTAACCTTCTCTCCCCAGCAACCTCCTGCAAAGCCTCACCTTCCCTCCTCTTTCTACCTTTTTTTACCCTACCCTCCAATCTCCGCCCAATCCCATTCAATCTTGTTAGCTGCAGCTCAAATGTGTCCCCTTGCCCCACTTTGCCTTTTATGTCTCCGTCTGCGTTTGTATGTTTGTTTTAGTTTTAGTTTTGCTGCCATTTGGCCTGGTCTTTCTCGAAAAAGAGATCATTGATCTCAAGTGACTACCTGGTCAAATAAAGGTTAAATAAATGTGTGTTCACTCTTATACCGTGACATATTGTCCCAGGAACATCCACACCGTCGGTCTCACTCCTCAGAGCGACAGAAACACAACTGTTGTCATCAATGAAAACCGTGTCTATGTTAGCACTGCATCTCTCTCAGAGGCTTCTGTCAAAAGCTCTTGGTAATAGTTTATTTCAAAAGAACGACCAAATATTACTACCACTATTATTGTTATGAGTGTTGATGGACTGACAGCTGTAATGACGTACTGAAGCGTTTCCCACACTGGTCACAATGGTAGACCTTGTTCCCTGTGTGTTGTGTATTATCAGTTTGGATGGTTTTTAATTCCTGCTACATTAGTTAAAATGGTACCTATTTTTCACGTGAAGTTTTCCCCACAGTGGTATAGTTTCTCTCCTGTGTGAATGACGTTGATATCATTTCAGGAGCATCATTATGAGTGTAACTCTTCTAATACTGGTCACAGCAGTGGGGGTTATCTCCTAGGAATGTGCAGGTGAATTGACAGGTTTGATATTTCCCTGAATCTTCTCTCCCAAGTGAATCATCTGGTGCGTTTTCAGAGACGACAGTCGACTAAAGCTCTTCCCACACTGGTCACAGGCGTAGGGCTTCTCTCCTGTGTGAATTCTCTGGTGTGATTTCAGATTATTCAGTAGACTAAAGCTCTTCCCACACTGGTCACAGGAATAGGGCTTCTCTCCTGTGTGAATTCTCTGGTGTGCTTTCAGATTATTCAGTTTACTAAAGCTCTTCCCACACTGGTCACAGGAATAGGGCTTCTCTCCTGTGTGAATTCTCTGGTGTGCTTTCAGAGTAGACAGTCGACTAAAGCTCTTCTCACACTGGTCACAGAAGTAGGGCTTCTCTCCTGTGTGAATCATCTGGTGTGTTTTCAGATGATCCAGTCGACTAAAGCTCTCCCCACACTGGTCACAGGAGTAGGGCTTCTCTCCTGTGTGAATTCTCTGGTGCCTTTTCAGATCACGTGGCTGACTAAAGCTCTTCTCACACTGGTCACAGCAGTAGGGCTTCTCTCCTGTGTGAATCATCTGGTGTGATTTCAGATTAACCAGTTGACTAAAGCTCTTCTCACACTGGTCACAGAAGTAGGGCTTCTCTCCTGTGTGAATTCTCTGGTGCCTTTTCAGATCACGTGGCTGACTAAAGCTCTTCTCACACTGGTCACAGAAGTAGGGCTTCTCTCCTGTGTGAATCATCTGGTGTTTTTTCAGAGACGACAGTTGACTAAAGCTCTTCTCACACTGGTCACAGGAGTAGGGCTTCTCTCCTGTGTGAATCATCTGGTGTGTTTTCAGATGATCCAGTCGACTAAAGCTCTTCTCACACTGGTCACAGGAGTAGGGCTTCTCTCCTGTGTGAATCATCTGGTGTGTTTTCAGATGATCCAGTCGACTAAAGCTCTTCTCACACTGGTCACAGGAGTAGGGCTTCTCTCCTGTGTGAATTCTCTGGTGTGATTTCAGAGTAATCAGATGAATAAAGCTCTTCCCACACTGGTCACAGGAGTATGGCTTCTCTCCTGTGTGAATTCTCTGGTGTGTTTTCAGATGATACAGTCGACTAAAGCTCTTCTCACACTGGTCACAGGAATAGAGTTTCTCTCCTGTGTGAATTCTCTGGTGTGCTTTCAGAGTAGACAGTCGAGTAAAGCTCTCCCCACACTGGTCACAGGAATAGGGCTTCCCTCCTGTGTGAATGCGCTGGTGTTTATTGAGATTAATCTTTGAACTGAAGCTTTTTCCACACTGGTCACAGCAGAGACCTTTTCTTCCATCCAAGCCTCTTGGTTTCTTCCCAGGCCTGACAGGACAGCTATCTGGACGGAGATAGTGATGGAGAAGAGTGTTAGAGGAAGGAGATATTTGGTGATTTTATTCAGCTTAATTTTCATGTAAGAGATTTATAATGGTATGTAGCTGGGTTTTATAGTTTAAGAACACAGTGTAGTCCAGAGTCGTCTACAGTTCTAGACTCAACGCCCATCTTGAAGTCCCCAACACCAACCAACAGAGAGGGGTTCTGACCACGGAGCGCACGCAGGACTCACCACTCACGGTGACAGCGGCAGAGGTACGTACGGTTCTGAGCAGAACAAACCCACGGAAGGCAGCCGGCCCAGACAACAACCCCGGCCGTGCCCTCAGGGTCTGTTCCTCAGAGCTGGCTGACGTACTTGCTGACATATACAACTCGTCACTAGCACAAGCTATTGTGCCCACCTGCTTCAAGACCACCACCCTCGTGCCCCTGCCAAAGAAAAACACTATAACCTCCTGTCTGAATCACTATCGTCCCATTGCACTCTGCAGTTTGCGTACCGCCAGAACCTCCCTCTCCCAAACCGTTCCTACAATTTTCTTTTTATGTTGCATGATCATTTTGCATTTTATTTCTTTATTATTTTTTAAACAAACGTATAAACAAACTGGTCAAAACACGATAAGATATACAAGCATTGTTATCAGTGCACATCCAGTGAAATCACCATTTAGTTACATGTCTTATACAGGATATACCCCCAATACCTGCTATCTAAAACCCTACACACATGCTCCAGCTCGTACCCCCCCTCCAAGACCCCGCATTATCCCTCGCTCCTTACCAGACACTACCATTATATGCTAGCTTTTATTCTCTCCACCACTTCTAACCACATTGTCATTTTGGATTCATTGAGTCCCAGAATTCTTGCTGTAGATATTTCTTGATAAATCACATCGAGATATGTAATAATCCAGACCTTTCGGCAAATTTTTTCCGGTTGGAACCAACGTGATGCTATCAGCTTTTTAGCCAATGTGATACCCGATAAAACCAATCTCTTTAGCTGTGGGTGTACTGCACACTCAAAAACATCATTCAACAGTAATACAGAGGGGTGTACAGGTATATTCCAAGTTGAGAGATTTGATAATTGCTGAGTCACCTCTTTCCAGAATGTCTTAACTGGTGGGCAGTCCCAGTACATGTGCATAAATGTCCCCTCATCCCCATTTGTACATAAGGAGCATTTGGAATCTTGTATAAGACCCATTTTTTTCAGTCTTATAGGAGTCAAGTATGTCCTGTGAATATAGTTAAGATTGATTTGTTGATGGTCCAGGTTCCTTGATGTAAATTTAACATTCGCCCAAACTTCTTGCCAATCAAAATCACTTTCCAGGTCTGGTATATCCCGCCTCCAGACAGAGTCTAGTTGGAGGGTTTCGTATGCGGACGTTAATAATTGATGATAAAAATCTGAAACAAAACCTCTCGATGTCTCTTTCATAGAAGAATTTGTGGTATCTGTGGTGTTCAATTGGTATCTTTAATGGAACACCGTGAGACTTCAAACATAACAGTAACTGTGCGTAAAAAAGGTGTGGACTTGGTGAGATTAAATTTTTTGCGTATTTCTTCATAACTACAAAAACCCTGTTTGTTAAAAACATCACCTAATGAGTGTATGCCTTGCTTTTGCCATATCGGGAATCTTATCGTCGTTTTCCAATCAAGAGTGCATTGTTATTGAATAAGGGAGTATGATTATGCCATTTTTGTGGGTTAGAATATTTTTTCTGTGTTTCACGCCATATCCGGATTGCATGAGTAATTATGGGGCCAAATTTCCGTTCACATTGCTTAATTGATAATTTAGTGTATACTATGTCCTTGAGTCTATGTGGGGCTACTATATTTTCTTCTAGATTTCTCCAGGATACTAATGCTTGGGGATCAAACCATATTGTCAATGGTCTTAAAGTGTATGCCTTAAAATAGTGGAAAAAATCTGGAAATGCCATACCATCTGCTTTGTTTCTCTGTGCGGTGGATCTTTTTATACGTGGTGGTTTGTTATTCCAAATAAATTTGTAGGTACGTATGGGCGTATGGACTGTTTCGGCCCGCTGTATATAAAGAAAGGAAGAGGAACCGAGAAGCGGTGGGGTATTGTATTCAAATGCATGACCACCAGAGCGATTGATTGAAAACTTTATTAACAGATTGCAGAATGGGTACAATACAGTACAGCTCAATACACACAATTGTTAAGGGGATGCAGACCAGAGAAAGACTTTCGTCTTGTTTACATCAGGGTCTCCCATTTTCAATTCATCAGGACATATATGACATACATGACATACAGATAGTCAGTACTGCTACATCTATACATTTATGACATACCAGATTTGCAAATACAGTACTGTTTGTGATACAGAAGGAGTCAGGAAAAGGGAGTATATACATTTGACGTAGAAACTGTACATTGGAGGAGGTTGGGTGGGGGGGGTTGGGTACACTGGGATATTGACAACCATACTGGGTAATCTACATTGGAGGTGGTTGGGGGGGGGGGGGCACACTGTATATACAAGCAAAACTGTACATTGAGGGGGGGGGGGGGGGGGGGGGGAGACACTGTACACACAAACAAAATTGTACATTGGACTATTGACAAAACCATACTAGGTAAATGACTGTACATTGGAGGGGGTTGGGTTAGGATATTTACAGGGGCCAGTGTTGAATTGCAGTCTCCCGTAGGTGTCCCTTGAGAGGTTTTGAAAGTGGGTAGTGATCCACATTCCTTTACAGCTTTGGGTAGGGCGTTCCACATTGATGTGGCATAATTGCGAAACGTGTTTAGTCCCTTATTTGAGCCGAATCTGGGTTTAACATGATTTGTGGAGCTCCCTCTGGTGTTGTGATCGTGGTATTCACTGACCTTTGGGAAGTATTTTGACATGTACATGGGTACCTTGGTCGTGTAGTGTATCTTGTAGACCAGGCCCATTGCAAGTTGCTGTACTCTGTCGTCTACTCTAAGCCATCCTAGGTTGTCAAAGTGGGCAGGGGTGAGGTGGGTTCTAGGAGTAAGGTCAAGCAGTAGTCTGACCAGTTTGTTTTGAGATGTTTGTAATTTTGTTTTTAGCGCCTTTGAGGTGCTTTGGTACCATGAGGTGCAAGCATAGTCGTAGTACCCCTGAATGAGTGCTCCTGCCAGAGTCTTCAGGGTATTCTTGTTTACCAGAGAGGAGATCCGGTACAAGAATCGAGTTCGTTGGTTGACTTTTTTTATTACATTGGATGCCATTTTGTCACAGGAGAGATTAGCCTCTAGGATGGAACCCAGGTAGGTAATTTCATCTTTCCTTGTGACAATATTGTCACCCACTGTAATACATATCGAACTCCTTCCAACCATGAGCACAGACTCATTCCTTATGGCCTTTCGAAGATTCACATCACGGAAAGGAAAACAGTCTACATTATTGTCTGATCACGGGACAAACTTCAAAGGCGGAGAAAGAGAGCTGAGAGAGAGCTTCCAAGCTATGGGCCCAGAACTTAAGACCCACCTCGCTCCATCTCAGATTGACTTCCAGTTTAATCCCCCGAACGCACCCCACTTCGGTGGAACTTGGGAACGAGAAGTACGTTCCATAAAGACAGCCCTGTACGCCGTGCTTGGGGCCCAGACCGTGGCGGAAGAAGTCCTAATGACAGTCCTCACGGAGATCGAGGGAGTATTGAACTCAAAGCCCCTCGGTTACGTCTCAAGTGATGTAGCAGATGTCGACCCAGTCACCCCCAACACACTCTTGATGGGGCGGCTGGACCCCGCGCTACCCCAGACAATGTACAGGCCTGAAGAAGCGAACGGCCGAAGAATGTGGAGGTACAGTCAAGTACTGGCTGACAAGTTTTGGAACAGCTTCCTACTCCACTACCTACCGTCTCTACAGACCCGCCAGAAGTGGGTAAAAGAGAGAGACAATTTGACAGAAGGAACAGTCGTCATGATTATCGACCAGTCACTACCCCGAGCTATGTGGCCGGCTGGCCGCGTAAGCAAAGTGATCACCGGTGCCGATGGAAAGGTCCGAGCAGCTGAAGTGCTCGTCCAAGGGCGGACCTACACCCGACCCGTGGCGAGGCTAATAGAACTGCCAAGGCTCCCAGATACTATCGATGACGACCATGACCCTATGACTTTGTGAATTGACTGACCCTCACAGCAGACATTGAGTAGTGGACAGTGCGGTTAATCTGTCTCTGCTTAGCTAATTAGGTGGGACTAATTAGGGGGCGGCTGTTACGAAGGATCAGATTAAACCGAATATATATATTTATTTATGGATATATATTGAATAGTATTTGTATATCGTTTGATATCCCTTGTATATTCCTTGTACATATACACGGAATATCCCTTTAGCCTACTATAGCCCATAATAGTTCATTCTCTTATTGGACAAAGGACCAGGCGCCAGGGGACCAGCCCCTTGAGTCAAGTTCAAAGGTACCGACGAGACATGTCCGGACTAGCCCCGGCTCTGCGCAGGAATACGGCTACCGAAATGAGAGTGGCACTATTTGTTCACCGTGCATATAAATATGGCGCAAGTAAATGTAGAAGTCCCTTACCCTTCTTCCCAACTTAGTAACAGAACGTGAAGCCTCACCCACGATACGACGTGCGGTGCAGTATGGCCTGTTTGGCCCTAGAATAGCATTGAGACCTCGTGCGAATTAATAACTGAATTGTCAAGAGTTTGGCACTGTACCGTCGAGTGCGACGTATTTCTATTAAGTAATAATAGTCTATCGTGTATGGTGCATCGTGCGGTTAGAGTTCTAAAGTGACCAGCATCTCCAACGCTTCCTCGTGTTATCTAGAGTCTTATCCAGGTTGGGCCGACCACATGGCGCTTTCATCCGAGGAGATCTAGGCGAGGACCGAGGGACATGTACACTGGATTACCTACCCGACGACTGCTGAGCCCTATGCGGCTGGAATATATATTTGCTTTGGTACTGTGATTTGTGGAGCGGATAATCGCCGACGCCTGTGAGTGTTGGATTTACCCCCGAGAGGAGTCAAGTTGAGTCGGCGCTCAGAGAGACTGAGGTCGCCTAGCTTCTTCTTATTGTGGAGCTACAGCCTACAAGAGAACCAAGGTGTATTCATCTGCGGATCAAGAGTCTATTGCACTGTCTTCTGTACTTGAAGTCTCCATAGATATCGTTGACCAGACGGTCTACTACCGACGGCTCTCCTACCCCCCCTGCCGGCTTACAACCGGGAGGACCCCCTCCAGTATATCCCGCTATATCATTAAGTGTACCATAGATATAATTCCCTAAGAGCCAGGTTGTATACTTGCTTCCTGCGTAACCAGAGATTGGACATTCAGTGTTGATTTGCCTACGAGTACTCATTTGCCTTACAAGTGCATTCAAATGATAAATGTAATAGTGAATATCCTATGTACCTTTTGCTCCATTAAATATTTGATTATTACCTTTGACTGGAACCGATTTCATTGTGGAAAGTGTTCATCATATTCAGATATCGTGTACTGTATGGCCAGTAGTTAAAGTACATAAAGCGGTAGTGGTTTAATGATACCATACTTATCAATACAGTCAGGGAATTGTACCCCTCAGTTACAATTAGCATTATAGGCGTTTCCTAAAATGATGATGATGGTGATGATAATGATGATATAATAATTATTATTATAGGCAAGGAGTTCTCCCAGACATACATTCGGTTTATTACAAACAAAGAGGTTAACAACTCTTCTACGCTTATATTTCATATCAACTGGATATAACTAACTAGTGACTATGAAGTAAGCGTGATTAGGAATAGTAATTGACCCGAGAACTTGGCGAGTTTAGCACCTCGCTGGGGGATATCGGGCTGCCACAGGGTTCTATCTCGAGTAGGTGATTTGAGATAGATAAGACATCCCGTAGGCTTTCAACAATATAGTAATAATAATAACACATCACGATATACTAAAAAGCTATTTAAAATTTTTGGCTGGTAAAAAATCTGCCTGGTTGGTAGTTTTTTTAATCTACGAGCCACCTTGGCTGGTAAGCCAAAAAGTTCATTTTGTTCCCTGATGGAAGAGTTAAATCTGGATTTAGTACCACCAGGACCGTGAATGAAATCTACTGTAAGTACAGTTACTTTTTTGTAATGAAAATGCTCCTCCATTTTTCAAGACGTTCACAGACCTGGTATTCTATATTCATATAGCATTTGTCCGGATGACAAAATCCAGTACTGTATCTACAAAAAAACCTGTAAATCATGTGCCCTTTATTAATTTGCTTAAGCAATTTTTCCACATCTGGTCAATGTTATGGCGCTTTTCCACTGCATGGTACCAGGTACTTTTTGGGTACTTTCTGGGTACTTTTTTAGTCCCTGCTCTGAGGTGGTTCTTAGCGCGAGCCAAGCGAGTAGAACTGGTACCACAAAAGTCACGTGAAAAACTGCAGACCACTGATTGGTCAGAAGAGAGACGCGTCACTGTTTGGAGAGTCTGAACGAAAACAGAAAGCCGCCATCTTTAATGTCTCGCATAGGATTTCATTATGGTTGCAGCAGGCACAAGTTCAATAAACAAACGATACAGTCAGTGTATTCTGCCTCATTTATTGATTAAACAAAACCGACATCAACACAATTTGCCACCGAGCGGAGAGTTTAGTCTCGCAAAAAGATCGCTGACTTGTTAAGGCTTAAGCTTATGTTGTGCTAATGTTGTGTTAGCGTTTTAGCATGGCTATCGTACATAGCCTGATCAATATAACTCGCTATTGATTGTTTGTATGAGTAACGTTAATGCTAGTAGAATAGACACAACGTGAGGTAATCACCATCCATTTTAAACCGGTTATTACCTAATGCTAACGTTAGCAAATAGACGCGACTGGTAACGTTACGGCTTGTTAGCCTAATGCTAACGTTAACGTTAGCATAGACAGCCTAGCTAACGTTAACGCTTGTAGAATAGACACAATGAGAGGTAACGTTAGCGTTAGCAGAATAGACACAACGAGAGTCTCGTTAATGTTGTTATTGATTGATTGATTGAAAACTGTGTTTTACTCTGGCTTGCGCCTACTAGTTCACGGACATAGCTATGCTGGTGGAGCTCTCACAGAGCTATGGAGCTCTCAGCTGTACACCAGCAGCCCCGCCTCCCCTCACGGAGACAAACTGAATACTTTATTTTAGTACCTGCAGTGGAAAAGGAACGAAGTACCAGGTACCTAAAGCGAGTAGAGTAGAGTAGAGTTGAGTAGAGTAGGTACCATGCAGTGGAAAAGCGCCATTAGTATGGTGTTATTCACCTTCAAAGTGAATAATTTTTTTTTATAAAATAATGTATATTCTCCTTTGGTTCATTACAATTTACTCAAGCATAGTAACAGACACAATATTTCTGACACCGGGAATACATCCCCTGAGGTCCATAGATGTCCCTAGATACTTTTAGGGAAATTTAGAGTCTGGCTTAACACATTCAGGGCCATTTGGATCCATCTAATATCACTCTAGACGGCCAGCATTTCTAAACAGACTTGCATAGTCCGTGGAGCTGTTTGTAGAGCTAAATCTATACTTTATAGTATTGCTATCTGTCCATTCTCATTGTCAATTGAGACCATAAACCGTCCCTTCAAAATGGCTTAAAGAAATACTTTTTCATCAATACGTTCTCATTTTATAGCATCTTGAATATAAGCATTATATGGGGTTTGGTCTAGTATATTTCCTGGAAGGCGAGATACAGGGCGCTAAGCTAATAACATTAAATCGAACAGCATTTCGGCTATAAAGAAGCTAGAGATAAAACGCAAAATGCATATCGTCGGTATTGATGGTCCACCATGAATGCATGAAGGGGGGGCGGGGGACGTCGTTGCTGATTATCAATAACCACGTTAGCCTCAGTAGCCACATTCGCTGATCGGGTGGTTGGCTATCATAACAAGGCCTGATCAGTGTGTAATTTACGTGAAAAAGATCTTACCGTGGGCCGGTTGGATCCCCAAAAGGATTTCCCAGTTACCAATCGCCATCTGGTAGATCGATATGTCCATTGGCTGATGATATATTCCTTTACTGCATAGTGAATTCGGCGTCGCAAAAGGTATTCCAAGCTACAGCTGCACATATAGAATCCAGCTGACTGGAAACTACATTGAAAGTAGAAAAAAAGTGCACCGTTCTGCCACAGGGCACACTGCATTATTGAGACAGCGCCCCTAAGAGGATCTGGCCGGTAATGCACTTATGAGAATTCAAAGAGTAGGGTACTTCTGCAGTGCCGCTCGGTGACCTTGAGTAGGTTATTAAAATGGAATAAAAGCCAAAACAACCTTGCCACGGACATGTCCGTGGATGGCCCTCTAGCGTTGGATTCAAAACACGGACATCTCCGTGGCTGGGCGCCAATGTGTTAAGAGGTTAAAGTCAACACTTTCATAATGTTTACAGATTAAAGTCAACATGTCCATACCTGTTTCCATGCAGTCCAAACAGCTCTGCTCCTGCTGTGGCGATTTCATGCAGTCCACCAAACAGACCGACAGTTCTCTCAAACCAAGGTGTGAGGGGCTAGGGGTGGTCATATTCAGACCAATCTTGGGGGAAAGTAAGGAAAGAAATATCAGAACATTGTACATTCATCCTAACAAACAAAGGTCTAACTTTTCAGTTGAAATTCATCAGGAACACAGAAAGCCAAGCAAGAGGGGCCGAGGTTCACCCACCAGTCTCACAAAATCCTGTGGGAAACAGTGAAATGGTACACTATCCCGCACCCCTCTCAGTGAGCTGCGGTGTTCCACAAGGAAGCATACTAGGACCGTTACTGTTCCTAATTTATGCAAATTACACACTTCTGTTACAGTGGGTGACAATATTGTCACAAAGAAAGATGAAATTACATACCTGGGTTCCATCCTAGAGGCAAATATTTCCTGTGACAAAATGGCATCCAATGTAATAAAAAAAGTCAACCAACGAACAAGATTCTTGTACCGGATGTCCTCACTGGTAAGCAAGAATACCCTGAAGATTCTAACAGGACCACGCCACTCATTCAAGGGTACTACGACTATGCTTGCACCTCATGGTACCAAAGCACCTCAAAAGGCACTAAAAACAAGACTACACAAAACAAACTGGTCAGACTACTGCTTGACCTTACTCCTAAAACCCACCTCACCCCTGCCCATTTTGACATCCTAGGATGGCTTAGGTCGCATTCACACCAGAGCTGTTTGGTCCACTTTAAACACACCAGATTTAATTTCCTCGGATAGTCCGCTTGGTTTGGGGTGGTGTGAAAGCTCATTCAAACTCTGGTGCAGACCAAAAAAGCAAACTCTGGTCCGCCTGAAAACGTAGGTCACGGTTCCAGCGTTTCCGTTAGCCGGTAATTACCTGTATTTGACCGGCAAAATCTGTTGAAGTCTGACATATTTAATCTCTCCGGTCTTAATGTCTGGTGAAAATAATTCCCTGAGTCTAAGCACAATTTGATTATTTGAATTGTATTAAAATAGGCTAAAATTAAATAGCCTATGCGATGAACGAAACAATCATTACATTTGTTTCATCGTTGCTTCTAATAATGACAACGACGTTGTCAGCGAGAGCCTAGTGCTGGGTGTGCGAATGCATGCGAAGCTGCAGAGCCGGAGCAGCAGCAGCACAGTGCAGTACTCCAATTCAGCCATTGGCAATTCAGCTGTTGGGTGGGGGGCGCTACTGTGCGGTCCCCAGAAAAGAGCCAATAACAGCTGAATCTGCTGCTCTGCATCGACATACTCTCGCAAATAAGTCATTGGGCCTAACAAAATTAATAGTTGGTTTCCGGTTGCCGACCGACCCTGCCGATTTAGGTGCGACACAATATATTTTATGAGTTTAAAAAAAAAATTATATTTATATAAAAAAAAAAAAAAAAAAAAAAAAAATCATTTTTTTTTTTTTTTTTTTTTAATAGAATGAAGTTTCATAGAAATCTTAGTCAAACATTTAGTATTATGGATATTAAACATGCTGGCAGAGTACATGCATCCATGTTGTTGTAAACATTTTAATTAAATAAAGAAATTCCCTGTCCATAGTCGCCGTGGGAAAGAATAAAATAAAAAAATAAAATAAATTCCCTACCTACCCATGGCCAAACTGACAACCAACAGGAAACCAACAATATATTTTACTTTGCCTTGGGAGGTGGAGAGAGAGAGAGTCGTCACGCAAACCCACGATAATGTTGCCGTCTCTCTCTGCCAAATTTCTCAGTTCTTCGCTTGATATAATTAATACAAATGTCCAATATAACGGAATTCGTTAGCTGATAAAAATGTGATTATAACAGACTGCCGTTTATTAATGTCGGGCGACTGCCCACAGACACCTATTTGATTTAAAGTCGGCAGCAGCACGGAGTCTCGGGACTTATTTTATTTGGAATATAATGACCTTATACGCAAAAGTAGCCTAGTTTTAAGTAAAAATATTATAAATCTACATGCCTTGATGATGTCATTCTTTTGTTTTGTTGTCATTCTTTTGCCTATCAATTGTTTTTAAGCTCAATAAACTCTGACCGGAATTTCTCTCATTTGACCGGTAGATTGAAATCTACCGGACACTGAGGCCTGCAAAAAAAATTCTAACGGAAACCCTGCACGGTTCACTTCCAAGTGAACCCTGGTGGGTACTTTTGTGGTGTGAATGCTCATCGGACCAAAAGCAAGACCAAATATAGGAAGTGACCCAATAAACTGTGTATCTTGGGTAGAAGGAGACAAAACAAACACAGCAGCGCACACTGCCAAAAATGTCTTGTGGACAGACGTGGGCAAATGAGGACGTGAAAGCCCTGATTGAAATATGGTCAGACGTAGGGCTGGGCGATATATCGAGTATACTCGATGTATCGTGGCTTGTTCTACGTGAGATGTAGTCAATTGCTATATCGTGAACATCGAGTATTAGCCGTCAGTTAGCCGCCGCGGCTAAAAACAAACTATCAACACGGACCGACTTGCTTTAGCGCAGCATTTTCTTCTCATTTCATTATAGACACAGACCAATGCAGACCTTCAATGATGAGCAATTGTCATTTCATTAGACACAGACCAGCTCAGACCTTCAATTGAATTGAATTGAGCAACTGGCTAGTTAGCCGCTGTTAGCTTCTCAACTATCTAACTAACGTGACTCCGCGATACCATTTCCATTAGTGAGGAAATGGGGGGGGGGGGGGGGGTATATTGATGAGGCTTGACAACAGGTCCAAAGATAACTTCACATTTATTGGCAATTAGTTTCTTTATATCGCTTCCTCCAGCTTCCAACTGTGTTGACAAAATGCAATCCTGGTGTGGTTAGCTACGGAGCATCAGAACGCTCAAAGGCGCTCTCTCTATCTCTCTTCTTGTATATTTCCGGCGGACTACACATCTAGGCGTATTGCTGCCCTCCACAGGACAGTGGGAGCACAATAGATTTCCAGCCCTCCCTATATTGTTATACAGCCCTGCAGCAAGCAGGAACCTCTCTCTCGCTCTCAATGATTTAAAGTGGCCACACGTTACAATATGTCAAGTTAGACCGCGCTCTCAAGATTCGACACTGGGTGCTGAAATCCCATTAAGTATTATATAAAAAAGAAGCAGTGAAGCTAGACCAGCACTCTCAGGTTCAAGAATTTAATGGCAGCCTGAAACAAACATGTTTCGGAATTACATATTCCTTCGTCAATGTTATAGCTTGCAATGCACATGCAGTCAAGATGGTGGTTATATACACAGGTGGTTAATGACTTGGCAGGAAATGGCATCACGGCGCAGGTGTGCCTGAGTCTATTGGTCCTCAATGACCAAAGGAAAGACCTATCAAAATAGAGTCTGTTAGTAAATACAAATATACAACATACATAAAAAAGCAAAAGCAAAAATACCTTACATTACCAGAAACTTGATATGTAACCTGCCCGTAGTTTATAGGGCTAATTGAGCCCCTTTACTTATTTACATAAATTTGTATAGGATAAACATACCTCATACTTGAAACAACCACATGGATTAAACCATAATCTTATAGGTAAAAGGTACTTAAAACAGGTTAACACGTTCTCTTCATTCATTCCTCTAGGTTCTATGCAATTAAACAGGGGAATATAATAACATTCCCGTTGCAATAGTAACTTGTGTCCGTCACCCCCTCTCGCGGGCCTGTGGACTAGCTCAAGTCCCATGTATCTGAGATTGTTAACGGTATGTTTACACCTGGAAAAATGTCTAGCTACAGACGACTTTATATCTGAATTTCTCACTGAACACTTATGTTCACCGATTCTTGTTTTAAAGGCTCTGGTTGTCTTCCCCACATAAGAAAAATTACACAGGCATTTTAGCAGATACACAAGATTGGATGAATTACACGTGATACGCCCTTTAACATGTATTTTTTTGTTCGTTTTCGGGTGCATGTAAAATTTCTCTTTGATCATGCCTTGACACTGTACACAGGCTTGACAAGGAAAATTTCCATCAGGGATATTCGACAAAATGTGTAGGTTTCCTTACGGGCAAGTCGGTTTTAACTAATAGGTTAGATAAATTCGCTTGCCTTTTATAAAAGTAATTAGGCGAATGTTGAAACGCTGTCCCTATTGTTGGATCCAACTGTAGAATATGCCAATATTTATTGACGATGCTCCGTATGCCTCTCGTAATGGGGCTATAAGTGGACACAAAAGATACTTTGTCTGTGTTTTCTTTTTTCTTTTTGGGGATAAACAACGTGGCCCTATCGATCAGATTGGTTTTATTCAAGGCTTTACGTGTCAAATCGACACTATAGCCTCTCATGAAAACTGCCACGCAGGACTTCTGCTTGCGCATTAAATCTATCTTCAGTGTCACAAATTCTCCTATAACAGAGTATTTGGCTGAAAGGTAGACTATTCTTCAAGGCAGGAGTGTGGTAACTGGAGTAATGTAAGAACGAGTTACGGTCTGTCTCCTTTTTGAAGACCTCTGTATGTAATGAGATACCATCAGGGGCTTTCTTGATCAAAACATCTAGGAAAGGTAGAATATGCATATCAAACTTTAATGTAAACTTTATAGTTTCTCTACAGGTGTTCAGGTACTCAAGGAAGGCATCAAGATCAGACGATGTACCAGACCAAATAAAAAAACATATCATCAATATATCGCATATAGGATTTGACGAATTTCTCAAACGGGTTATTATTAAAAATGTGGTCAGACTCATACTTGGACATGTACAGGTTGGCTAGGTTCACAGCGGCTGGGGAGCCCATGCTGAGGCCTCCGTTTTGCAAGTAGTATTGATCTTGGAATCTAAAATAATTCCGAGTTAGAACTAGGTCGGCTAGATTAACTAGCGCTTCTGTGGAGGGGAGTAATTCCTCTCTCGAGTTTAGATAAAAACTCAGTGCGTCTAGCGCGTCAGCATGTGGAATGCTGGGGTATAGACTGACTACATCTATGGTAACTAATAAGTCAGAGGGACTAATACTGCAGGTCGATAGTTTGCTCAAAAAAGTAGTAGTGTCTTTTAAATAACCACGTTAAGAGGCCAAATCCTTAATATGCGAGTCAACAAATTGCGAGATTTTTTCTGTAGCAGAACCTATACCAGAGACGATCGGTCGACCAGGAGGGTTAACCAGATCCTTATGGATCTTCGGTAAAGTGTAAATAATATGCGTAACCGGGTACTCTACAAACATAAACTTAAATTCATTTTCCGTAATCACCTCTGCCAATCTAAGGCTTTTAAGGATTGTTTTAATTTCCGCGGAAAATTTAAATACTGGGTCTGTATTCAAAAGGGTATATACCTCTATATCGTTCAATTGTCTATTGATCTCAGATACATACAAACTCTTATTTTGGAGCACGATTCCAGAACCTTTATCGGCTTTCCTAAAAATTAAATCATCATTCTTCATGAGTTCCTTGAGTGCTGCTGACTCTGATTCTAATAAATTAGGGTAAAGATGGGCTTTGTGACTGGTTTCACATAATTTAAGGACATAATTTTGTACCAATCTGCAAAATGTCTCCACTGAGGGTGGGTTGAGATGAGGGGTAAACACGCTGCGTGGTTTAAATACTGTTCTTTTAGAACAAAGGGTATCAGGCTCTGTTTCTGGCCTTTCATCAACATCATCGCTTATAGGCAAATTTTCATTAGCAACATAGAGTTCTCTTATCAAACCCTCTGGCATAAAATGCTTTTAACTTAATGTTTCTAAAAAACTTAAATAACTCCACTTTGGTAGTAAAGGAGTCCGCCTTCCGAGCCGGGACAAACGATAAACCTTTAGAAAGGATATTGTGATGTGGGTCGCTCAAATGTGCGTCAGAAATGTTTACTATATTATACACATTACAATATAAATACTAACTGGGATAGTTGATGATAAACATTTAATTTCATTATCTGAAATATTATACAATCATTAAGTCTGCTATAAGCCAGGGTTAGAAAAAAAAAAAAAAATCAAGGGCTTTTTTTGCCCCCCTTAATTGATTTTCGGGGGCTTTTTTTTGTATTTCGGGGGCACTGAATTTTTATGATGAAAATTAACATAAGGATTATAAAACATTGTTGACACTTTTTTTTACAGTCTTCGTCCCTATGTTTGATAATGTAATGTTAATGTCTCCATATATAGGGCTCTACGCTAACCTTTTTCCCAAGGAGCACATGTGCTCCTAAATAAAATGTTAATAAATAAAATCTAAATAAAAATTTAGGAGCACACAAAGAAATTTAGGAGCACAGTGAAAATTGTTCAAGTAACACAGAGTTTATTAACTATTTATCGCATGAATTATTATAATGTGCGTGTGCACACTATGAATTGAAAATGGGGGACCCTGATGTAAACAAGACGAAAGTCTTTCTCTGGTCTGCATCCCCTTAACTTGTGTGTATTGAGCTGTACTGTATTGTACCCATTCTGCAATCTGTTAATAAAGTTTTCAATCAATCAAACGCAAAGGATATCGGTTGTCAAGCTGCTTTTGTATGTTGTAGTGTTGTTATGATACCAACATTTTGACTTTGATACAGATAGGAAAGGTAATGGAATATATTATTAGATGACAGAACATTGAAAATTCTTTATACAATTATTTAATTCATTATGAAATAGAAATTCCGTTTTTGGGTGGAACGTTTGTTGCAAGGAGGGAGGAGGCGGGGACCGCTGCGTGTTACACACAACACGGAGAAATGGTCTAGCTGCTTCGGTGCGTCGTTAACGTTAGCGTCGGAAGAAATTCCCCACTAAGCCCTAAATTCAGAGCAGAGCAGTATCCTAATGACTTTTATGCTTCAGTCGATAAGGTGTTTTGCGAATTCTGTCAACATACCGTGTGGACTGGACCCGCAAAAACACGTGCGAATATCACTTCAAAAGCCATGTCAGCCGGATTCCTCTCTTTCTCCTCGTCTCTCTTTTGCTCAAAATAAAAATGAATGGGCTTCATGGCTGGCTGATTTTTTTGCGTTGTCTGATTCTGAATGTATAACTTGCCTAAGCCGGTACCGTGACTTTGTTTTCGGGCGCTACTGTGATTGGACGTTTATGCGCCTTGTGTAATGTGGGACTATTATAACAGCGGAGCTGTTTTGTAATCGTCAATCGTCACTCGTCTCAATGCTCGCACTGTAGATCATATATATAATTATATATATAATTAGTAAACTGTCGGGGGCATTTTCTGCCCCCCTTAACTGATATTCGGGGGCATTTTGTCCATTTTCAAGGGCATTTTGCCCCGAGCCCCCGTTAATTTCGAACCCTGCTATAAGCCATTATCCCTTTGTGTGTGATTATTATTGTCTCACAGTAGTGTGTATATATAAAGTGTGTGTGTGTGTTTTTAGCTAAAGTGGATAGAAAACAGTACTGTGCAAAAGTCACCCAAGAGTTTTTATATAAATGGTCTTACAGTAGATTATAAAAAAAAAAAAAAAATTAAAAGTATTAGTATGTCAGTAGAGACAATGTCTTAGTACATTTTTAGAAACTTTTAATTTAATTATTTTTTAAAGTATCTTCATGGTTTAATGCAAACATATGTTGCAGGGACTATTATAATCATCGTATTGGCATGACTGTATGCATCAAAGGGTTAAATCAAGCATTTTTAAGTGCTTTAGAGTAAATGTCCAAATATCGCGATATATATTGTGTATCGTGATATAGCAAAAAAAAATGCGATATCCTTTAGAGGCCATATCGCCCAGCCCTAGTCAGACGAGCAAATTACACAGCTGCTTGTGGCCACTCACAAAAACAACGAGGTGTACAAGTTGTTTAGCGAGAGAATGATGGCTATGAGCTTCAATCGAACAATCGATCAACGTCACGTCAAAGTTTAAAAACTGCGTCAGCAATATATGATAATAATGTGGTGTGTGTTGTGTATGTGTGTGTGCTGGGCTGCTCCTGAGAATAATGTGGTGTGTGTGTATGTGTGTGTGCTGGGCTGCTCCTGAGAATAATGTGGTGTGTAGGGTAGGGATGGGTACCGAATTCGGTACTTTTGAGGTACCGAACCAAAACACGTCGGTACTACCAAGTATCGAATCAAGTGAGAAACCGAGAGAAGAAAAAAAAAAAAAATTATAAATTTTTTTTAAATTTTTTTTTAACTTTTTTCTTTTCATGTCAACGTTCACACGCACAATATATGCTTACCTAGGATTTGACTTGATTCAACAACAAAGCAGTCGGAGCAATGACAAGCCGAAGACTGTTGAAATTGTAGTTATTTGACGTTTGGATTTTTTTTTTTTACGACTGAGGTAGGTAAATTACATTTCTTGAGACTAAAGTACCGAAAAAAGGTACCGTTGGGTACCGGTATCGATTCACAGGTACCGGTACCGGTATCGGTTCAAATGTGAAAGGTACCCATCCCTGGTTGTCAGTGTGTATGCAGAGTGTGAAATAAACGTGAGAAGTTACAGTTACAGTCTTGTCATTCCTACACTACACTGTTACAATGATATATAAAATAGCATATTATATTATACCATTCAATATGCACATGACAGAAAATATGTGCATATTGAATGGGTAATACTATACTAGCCTTATGCACCTTATGACACTGAATATATTTTTCAGTTAGTTAGATAGTAAATTATATTGACCCATTTGTTTACACTGCTTGTGTTGTTTTTACTATCTGTACCCCCCCCCCCCCCTTCCCCCATGCTGCTATGATGCCTGAATTTCCCCAAGGGGATCTGAGAAGTGCCACAGAACAAGTGACACTTTTTGACAATGACATCCTGGGTCGTTCCTATATGACCATTATAAATCTTTAAACTGAACTCTGGAAAGACAGCTCTATGATGGCTCTACTTATAAAAAAATGGAACTGAGCCTTTAAATGTCTCCATAGAAAATGTCTGTGAAAAGCTGTGAAAAGGGAGTGAACCAGCGGAATGTGGGCCTCTGGAGAGGAGAGAGACAGAGACAGAGGAGAAAGAGCTGTGTAATGTTAACCCTTTCAGACGGGAAGGGTTGCTGGTTGAAGTCTTGAATCAGAAGAGGAAGGAGAGGAGAGCAGACTATAATGACTATAATGTAATGTAAACTAATGTAATATAGTACACCGAGTACTGTATTGTACCTGTAACCTATTGTACCTGTATATATCTGTATATGTATGTGGTGGGCTATGTAAGATATATTACGGCAGTCTGCCTCGTCCTCGTCTCAGAACGAAAGAGGCCCCATGCAGTAGGGAAGTGACCGGCTGGAATGCAAGGCCAAGAAGAGGGAGCTCTAGTCAGAGGGGCATTGTATTCTTATGAATTACTTGATTTGATATGTAACTGCAAAGTAACAAATAACTGAAGGAGGGATATGACACGTACTGTACAGTGATTGGAGCTATGTACTGATGATGGCGTGACGTGACGGACCTTATAAAAAGGGCCAACTGGCGAGAGCACAGGGGGATTTTTTACACTGAGCTGGAGAGAGAAGAAGAATGGTACTTAGACTTTTTTGAGAGATTTTGAAGTTTTTACCAGTGTGTGACTTGGAAGACAAGATGCAGATGACATGTTTTGTTTTTATATAATCTTTTAAACTGTAATGGATATTTTTTATTTAGTCTTTTTCTGTAACTTCATTGAAATAAAGATGACTTTTTATAATCCATTGAGTTCTTGGACTGATCCCTGCCAGCAAATACCAGCCGCGCCTTGATTTCCTCTGAGGTGACTATGTCCTGAAATACAGATTGAATCAATTGACTGGTTAATGCTTTTCAGCTAAAAAAAATATATATATATATGTATATGCTATGTACTGATAAGAAATACTATGCATGTAGATGGGTGTTGTTTGCGGGTTCCGGTGTCTCTGTGTCCAGACGGACTCTGTCTTGTGTGGGACCTCGACCGTCTGAATCACTGCAGGGTTCAAGACGGTCGGTTCCGCTGACGGAGGAGGAGGAGGAGGACAGGAGGCGCCGGGGAGTGCAAACAATGACTACGTGTTAGTACAGTGGTAATACTTATTAAAAAAGTAGTAATACAACCAAGCTTTCAAATGAGCAGTATTACAAGCCCTTTCGTAAAATGATGATAATAATAATATTATTTTTATTACAGGCGATAATGGTTCTCCTAGACATATATTCGGTTTATTTCAAACAAGAAGAGATTAACAACTCTTCATGATTACATTTCATATCAACTGGATATCACAAGACCAGTGACTTGAAGTAATCTAGACAGAAATAGTAAAATGACTCGAGAACTTGGCGAGTTTAGCACCTCGCCGGGGGATATCGAGCGGCCGCAGGTTTATATCTCGAGTAGGTGATTGAGATATCATAGAGGCGACCTGTAGCTTTCAACATGGCGTCCCTGGTTAGGGCTGAGATCGGTAAGATAACAGCCAAAATAAAATAAACTAGAAATATTGAAAAAAAAAAAAACGGAGAACCGAGTTTTAGAATACACCAGTCAAAGGATATTGATCTGTAGGGCCCTCGATGGAGAGCAGTGGCAAATTAAAGGCATCTGCATAGTGGGGGCATTGCTGGTGGAGCGGTTGAGCCCGCAAAATTGGATTAAAAAAAAAAAAAAGGGTAAAGAAAACCCTCTCTCTAAAATGTCTGGCAGTTTAGAGAGACACTTTGTATGAGCGGAGTGTGGATGTGAAGCGAGCCAAAACGGCCGTTCACAGAAAGGCGAGGGCTCCCTAGCCCAGAGACACTTTGTATGAGCGGAGTGTGGATGTGAAGCGAGCCAAAACGGCCGTTCACAGAAAGGCGAGGGCTCCCTAGCCCAGAGACACTTTGTATGAGCGGAGTGTGGATGTGAAGCGAGCCAAAACGGCCGTTCACAGAAAGGCGAGGGCTCCCTAGCCCAGAGACACTTTGTATGAGCGGAGTGTGGATGTGAAGCGAGCCAAAACGGCCGTTCACAGAAAGGCGAGGGCTCCCTAGCCCAGAGACACTTTGTATGAGCGGAGTGTGGATGTGAAGCGAGCCAAAACGGCCGTTCACAGAAAGGCGAGGGCTCCCTAGCCCAGAGACACTTTGTATGAGCGGAGTGTGGATGTGAAGCGAGCCAAAACGGCCGTTCACAGAAAGGCGAGGGCTCCCTAGCCCAGAGACACTTTGTATGAGCGGAGTGTGGATGTGAAGCGAGCCAAAACGGCCGTTCACAGAAAGGCGAGGGCTCCCTAGCCCAGAGACACTTTGTATGAGCGGAGTGTGGATGTGAAGCGAGCCAAAACGGCCGTTCACAGAAAGGCGAGGGCTCCCTAGCCCAGAGACACTTTGTATGAGCGGAGTGTGGATGTGAAGCGAGCCAAAACGGCCGTTCACAGAAAGGCGAGGGCTCCCTAGCCCAGAGACACTTTGTATGAGCGGAGTGTGGATGTGAAGCGAGCCAAAACGGCCGTTCACAGAAAGGCGAGGGCTCCCTAGCCCAGAGACACTTTGTATGAGCGGAGTGTGGATGTGAAGCGAGCCAAAACGGCCGTTCACAGAAAGGCGAGGGCTCCCTAGCCCAGAGACACTTTGTATGAGCGGAGTGTGGATGTGAAGCGAGCCAAAACGGCCGTTCACAGAAAGGCGAGGGCTCCCTAGCCCAGAGACACTTTGTATGAGCGGAGTGTGGATGTGAAGCGAGCCAAAACGGCCGTTCACAGAAAGGCGAGGGCTCCCTAGCCCAGAGACACTTTGTATGAGCGGAGTGTGGATGTGAAGCGAGCCAAAACGGCCGTTCACAGAAAGGCGAGGGCTCCCTAGCCCAGAGACACTTTGTATGAGCGGAGTGTGGATGTGAAGCGAGCCAAAACGGCCGTTCACAGAAAGGCGAAGGCTCCCTAGCCCAGAGACACCTTGTAAGGAGCGGAGACTGGATGTGAAGCGAAGCCAAAACGAACAGGCCAGACGGAAGCTAACTAGCACTACATCGGCTAACAAGCCAGTGCTAACACCCATGAGCTGGCTCTAGCCAGACGGAAGACCCATGAGCTAGCCAGACGGTGCGACCCATGAGCTGGCTAGACGGAAGACCCAGGAGCTGGCCGTAGCCAGACGGAAGCTAACTAGCACTACATCGGCTAACAAGCCAGTGCTAACACCCATGAGCTGGCTTTAGCCAGACGGAAGCTAACTAGCTCGCCATCCGCCAACAAGCCAGGAGTGAACTGAATGCTAACTGGATGACAACCTCCAGCTCCAGGAGACGCTGAGGCAGCGGGAGCGGGAGCTCACGGCCCTGAAGGGGGCGCTGAAGGACGAGGTGGCCACGCACGACCGGGAGATCCGAGACCCTCAGGGAGCAGTACAGCACCGACATGGAGAGGCTGAGGAGCAGCATGGAGCAGGTGTCCCAGTCTCTGGCAGGTATCGAGGCAGAGCGGCAGCGTGTGAACACCTCGGTGCGCTCCCTGCAGCAGCAGCTAGAGGACTGCAGGGACGAGAGTGCCCACTGGATGGAGCAGTTCCACACCACCAGAGACGAACTGCGAAGCACCAAACAGGAGCTGCTGCAGTCTCGTCTGGAGAAGGAGGAGTTTGAGGAGGAGCTGAAGGAGCTGCAGGAGCGAGATCACTCCCTGCAGTGCATAAGCCCAGGACCACGTGGTCACGAGGAAGTGAGGCAAGCGAGAGCAACCTATATATCTCCCCGTGGTGAACACTCAGGGGTGAGAGTGACATCTACAAGGTCTCACAGACAATCACCAAACATAACAGTCACTAACCACCCAGTCTGGACCGATAACTCTGATACACCATGGTCAATCCTCACCTTCACTGGACCGTCATTGACGAACTATGGTAGATGGGAAACAAGCATGGTAACGGCAGGAGGCTCTTACTACCGAAACCTGAGGAAACAGGTAATGGAAAAAAGGACCAAAAAGCCCCTGAAACCAGGCAAGGCAGTAATCACAGAGTGTGATTATGAGGTGTTTCACGCGGAGAAAATTGTCCATGTGACACTAAGTCAAGACCAATACAAGGAGATAGAGTCCTCACACATAAACTGGGACAGACTGGTGTCCCGTATAAAGGAACTACTGCAGAAAAGGGAAATCTATGCTGGCCACGGTACTAAGGACATGCCCTACCGACTAGCCATAAACCTGATGTGGGGCAGGTCTCGAGGATATGGCCAAAGAGGCATATGGTTGGGGAAAGCTGTAATCAGCGCAATCTCAAGCCTAAGGAGTGCAGGGCACACGGAGATCCGTCTCATGATGGAACCTAGGGACCATGAGTCAATAACCCTGGCCGTGGATAGAGCCGGGGAGGGTGAGGAAGACGAGGACGATGAGCCTGCATTGGTACCTCTCACTCCCCCTCCGAACCCTAAGGGATCGGGACCCGTACCCAGGAAAGAAAGGTCCAACTCCCAGAACTCCTCCCGAGCAGCGGAGAGAGGGAGATCATCCACACCCAGGAGACCGACAGTACCGTTCGAACCTGAAAAGGCGGAACCTGCGCGATCTCAGGCCAGGAGTATCCATAGACTTCTAGGCCGTCCCCCGGACTCAGGGGACGACCCAGCAAGTAGCGAACAGGAGTATACTGACCTAAATCAGGACTCAGGAATGGAGGGAGACCGGGATAGGTCAAGCTCCAGAGCATCCTCCAAGTCTTCATCTCGATCAAGATCTAGGGAGAGAGTTCGGTACCCGAGGGGCGAACCTCCTAGACCTCGAAACAAGAGAGCGAAACCGGTCAAACTGAGACCTATAGGCAAGGGGCCTACTCTGAAAGGCACCACCTTTCAGTCACCCTCGGGCTTGACCTGGAGCTCAGGATTGGAGGACGTCTCCGAAGAGAGTGAAGGAGACTTGGAAGGAAAGAAAACAGGGGATATTATGCCAGCATATCCCGTGAGATGGGGAACGGCTCAGGCCTTAGCCCGGTCACCCGTGGCAGAAAAAGTGTTGTCTCACCCTGGGGTAACAGAACCATACAAGCATGCACACTTACATGCAGGCTATGACATACTACGTGAACAGGTGTACAAGCTAGACAGGGCCATGGCTGAAATAGCCAAGAGAGAAAGAAACTGGTTGAACGAGGCCCCGTCCATAAGCCCAATCCGAGCCCTGAGACACAGCACAGAGGAACACCGACCGGAAGTGAGCCCTCACTCCATACTAGCCCAATCTCCCGGAGACATTTACCGACCGAGAGGAAAGAGTTCACATACAGGCAGGAGTCTGCGTGACAGCACCCAATATGGAGAAAGCAACAAAGCACAAGAATTGTTAAGCAAAACCCAAGTGCTCAAAAAACTGGCCCCAGAAATGCTTCGAGGGGAGACCCAGGCTGCTTATATCCATAAGTGTGCTCAGATTTTCCATGGGTCACCTCTCTATGATGACCCGGAGGCCGCTCGCATTTTGAGACACCTCAAAGGACTGGAGGTCCCCGAAGGGGCTTCAATGGCCCAAATGATGGAAATGGAAGTAAGAATCCCCGGTCAAGATCCAGGGGAAAATATGGTGGAGAAACTAATCCCACAGGTGCGAGACGGGAGCTTGTCTCTCACTGTTGCAGCAGAATCAGTCATACGTGGAACGCCTAGGCAAAGATCAGGCTTACTGCTTGAAAAGCTATTCATCGGTGTACCAGGTGGTAACCGTCTTGCAGCCAAATGCGCAGCATGGTCCCGAGACCAGTTACGGACGGAATGCATGCTGTATGACCAAGTCAAAATGCTTTTTCAACACAAATACTGTAAAGATGTCCGTCTTTTCTCTAAACCAGAGTAGAGAGGACGAAAGAATTTGTAATCTATTTCATGCAAAGGGGATTTCCTGACAGCTACCATCTGGTAGGTTAGCACCTGTACCAACCATATCAGCTGCGTGAGATGTACACTCACCAGCGCCTATGGATAAAAATTGAGACTCTGCAAACTCTCATCAAGCTTAGCACCCTGACGCGGGGGGACAGAGCGAGCATCAGGGTCTCTATATCCGACGGGCCTATCAGATTTGTGGGGACTCGGAAGCTTCAGCATACAGGACGCTGTGATGCTTGGGCGGCCGAGTCACTGGTTTATAGGTCTGTCAAAACGGATTGGAGGTTCTGGGGCTTAGAACATTCGTGAGTTGGGCTTTATGCTAATTGAATAGGTATCAAAAGCCGAAAGAATATGAACTGAAATAACTGCGGTCAGGGGCCTCTGGAGTAAAATTTATTACAGATTTGAGTTAAAACCTTACTCAAGTGTGATCTTATCAGCAAGCAATCCTCTCCAACCAAGACTCCTCCTAAGTGCTCGAGATCTGGAACAATGAGTGACGTAGAGGTCTGCAAAGCGCAGCAGACAGCCTAAGAGGTAAAAAATCTATCAGGAACAAGAGAGGGTTCATAAGAAACCACTTGAAGTGGCGTTTACTCGCGACTAATAGGGCTAGGGAGCCCTAAAGTCACTTGAACTTGAAGTAACTAAATGCTTACTTAAAGTCAGAACTTAAGTAGAAAAAACTCTACTTTGTGAATAGCAGGCTGAAATAGCCATTGCGAATAGCAGGCTGAAATAGCCATTGCGAATAGCAGGCTGAAATAGCCATTGCGAATAGCAGGCTGAAATAGCCATTGCGAATAGGAGCGAATAGCAGGCTAACTAGCCATTGCTAACAGGACGAGGCTACTCACATGATCGGACAGGTATATGATAACCTTGGACATGCCGGAAGCAGGAGGATGTTGGTATACCTGAGAACTAACAACATTCTCATACATAAAGCCAAACAAAGAGCGATAACAGTCCGAAAGGCCTGTGAACAATGTGCGCTGGTAAAGGTGCGCTGGTAAAGGGACAAAACCTGAACCAGTGCCGCATTCTTGGACAGGGGGGGGGGGGTCCCCCGGAGTCAGCGGACGACGCAGCGAATGGCAAAAAGGAATATACTGACTCAGGTCAGAAATCGGAAATGGAGGAAGACCGGGATAGGTCAAGCTCCAGAGCATCCTCAGGGTCCTCATCTAGACCTCCCAGACCTCCCAGACCTCCCAGACCTCCTAGACCTCCCAGACCGGACAGAGAGACATCGGCCTGGACCCAGGTTACAGGGCGACGAGAGCCCTGAATGGACCTGAAAGAGAGAAAAGGAATGAGTCCTCTGTGGACTGTATCTGTGATGTCCTGCGAGGCCTACGGACAGGGTCACACGACCAGGGCAACCACACTTCAATAGAGGACTGCTGCTACAATTCTCGGGGACCCGTGGGGGTCGCCCGAGAAGTGACAAATCAACCTACCTCAAACTATGGGAGAGATCCAAGAGGTCAGAGGGGGCGACCCCAAGATGACCAAGATGACCGAGACGACAACAGCCTGGGTGCATCGGCCGGGAACAACAGATGCAAGTCTTCCCGCCGGATACCAAGCAACAACGTGACTCCTATCCTGTCGAGCCGTCCAGCCAGGGAACAACAGATGCAAGTATTCCCGCCGGCTACCAGGGTAACAAGATCCAAGAGGTCAGAGGGGGCGACCCCAAGACGACCAAGATGACCAAGATGACCAAGATGACCAAGATGACCAAGATGACCGAGACGACAACAGCCTGGGTGCATCGGCCGGGAACAACAGATGCAAGTCTTCCCGCCGGATACCAAGCAACAACGTGACTCCTATCCTGTCGAGCCGTCCAGCCAGGGAACAACAGATGCAAGTATTCCCGCCGGCTACCAGGGTAACAAGGTACCAAGATGGCAGAGGGGGTGTGGAGAGTCACAGCCACGTGACCCCACAATCGCCATCTCGTCCCCCAGTACAGACGCTATTAAGACAATGGAAAATGACCGCCCAGGATGACAGAGTGGGTGTGAAGTGCCACAGAACAAGTGACACTTTTTGACAATGACATCCTGAGTCGTTCCAATATAGCCGTATATACCTATTTTTCACATGTAATTATATGCTTCATTATTCAGTTGATGATGGACAATGACCGCCCAGAATGACAGAGTGGGTGAGAAGTGCCACAGAACAAGTGACACTTTTTGACAATGACATCCTGGGTCGTTCCTATATGACCATTATAAATCTTTAAACTGAACTCTGGAAAGACAGCTCTATGATGGCTCTACTTATAAAAAAATGGAACTGAGCCTTTAAATGTCTCCATAGAAAATGTCTGTGAAAAGCTGTGAAAAGGGAGTGAACCAGCGGAATGTGGGCCTCTGGAGAGGAGAGAGACAGAGACAGAGGAGAAAGAGCTGTGTAATGTTAACCCTTTCAGACGGGAAGGGTTGCTGGTTGAAGTCTTGAATCAGAAGAGGAAGGAGAGGAGAGCAGACTATAATGACTATAATGTAATGTAAACTAATGTAATATAGTACACCGAGTACTGTATTGTACCTGTAACCTATTGTACCTGTATATATCTGTATATGTATGTGGTGGGCTATGTAAGATATATTACGGCAGTCTGCCTCGTCCTCGTCTCAGAACGAAAGAGGCCCCATGCAGTAGGGAAGTGACCGGCTGGAATGCAAGGCCAAGAAGAGGGAGCTCTAGTCAGAGGGGCATTGTATTCTTATGAATTACTTGATTTGATATGTAACTGCAAAGTAACAAATAACTGAAGGAGGGATATGACACGTACTGTACAGTGATTGGAGCTATGTACTGATGATGGCGTGACGTGACGGACCTTATAAAAAGGGCCAACTGGCGAGAGCACAGGGGGATTTTTTACACTGAGCTGGAGAGAGAAGAAGAATGGTACTTAGACTTTTTTGAGAGATTTTGAAGTTTTTACCAGTGTGTGACTTGGAAGACAAGATGCAGATGACATGTTTTGTTTTTATATAATCTTTTAAACTGTAATGGATATTTTTTATTTAGTCTTTTTCTGTAACTTCATTGAAATAAAGATGACTTTTTATAATCCATTGAGTTCTTGGACTGATCCCTGCCAGCAAATACCAGCCGCGCCTTGATTTCCTCTGAGGTGACTATGTCCTGAAATACAGATTGAATCAATTGACTGGTTAATGCTTTTCAGCTAAAAAATATATATATATATGTATATGCTATGTACTGATAAGAAATACTATGCATGTAGATGGGTGTTGTTTGCGGGTTCCGGTGTCTCTGTGTCCAGACGGACTCTGTCTTGTGTGGGACCTCGACCGTCTGAATCACTGCAGGGTTCAAGACGGTCGGTTCCGCTGACGGAGGAGGAGGAGGAGGACAGGAGGCGCCGGGGAGTGCAAACAATGACTACGTGTTAGTACAGTGGTAATACTTATTAAAAAAGTAGTAATACAACCAAGCTTTCAAATGAGCAGTATTACAAGCCCTTTCGTAAAATGATGATAATAATAATATTATTTTTATTACAGGCGATAATGGTTCTCCTAGACATATATTCGGTTTATTTCAAACAAGAAGAGATTAACAACTCTTCATGATTACATTTCATATCAACTGGATATCACAAGACCAGTGACTTGAAGTAATCTAGACAGAAATAGTAAAATGACTCGAGAACTTGGCGAGTTTAGCACCTCGCCGGGGGATATCGAGCGGCCGCAGGTTTATATCTCGAGTAGGTGATTGAGATATCATAGAGGCGACCTGTAGCTTTCAACAGGATCAATAAAGGAATATCTTATCTTATCTTAGCCAAGAGAAGGACAAATTTGGGCTAGTAGCTCTCGGCTAGGTGGCAAATTAAAAAGTAGATCTTGGTTCAAAAAAGGTTGGGCACCCCTGGTCTATAGTGTCGAAAGCTGCACTGAGGTCTAAAAGCATAAGGACAGTACAGTCTCGGTTGTCGGTAGTGAGGAGCAGGTCATTGGTGACCTAAAGAAGGGCAGATTCTGTAATGTGGTTGGCTCTGAAACCTGACTGAAATCTGTCCAGGATGTTGTTCAAGTGCAGGTAGGGAGACAGCTGGGAGGGAATAGCCTTTTCAAGGACCTTTGATAGGAATGGGAGCTTGGAGATTGGCCTGTAATTATTGAGCTGGGTGGAGTCTAGGTTGGGTTTTTTTTAGAAGGGCCTGGACCACTGCATGTTTGAAGCAGGTTGGAACGGTACCAGTGACTAGGGAGGTGTTAAGGCATAACAAAAAATATTGTTTGTTTCCTGTTGGTTGTCAGTTAAGACCATGGGTAGGTAGGGAATTTATTTTATTTTATTCTTTCCCACGGCGACTATGGATAGGGAATTTCTTTATTTAATTAAAATGTTCACAACAACATGGATGCATGTACTCTGCCAGCATGTTTAATAACTCTACCTGCAGTTGGATCACGGACTTCCTGACTAACAGGTCACAGCGGGTGAAGTTGGGAATCAACATCTCCGATCCCAAGTCCATCAGCACTGGCTCCCCACAGGGCTGTGTTCTGTCCCCACTACTATTCTCCCTGTACACCAACAGCTGCGTCTCTCTGCACCCCTCGGTCAAACTCCTGAAGTTTGCGGACGACACCACCAGCCTACACTCCACCAGGGCCTTGAGGGGGGCGAGGAAGATCATGGCAGACCCCGCCCACCCGGGTCACAACCTCTTCACCATGCTCCCCCACGGCAGGCGGCTACGGCTGCCCTAGACACTAAAGTCCCGCCACAGACTGAGTTTCATCCCCTCAGCAGCTCACCTGGTAAACCAGTGCTTCTCAAACTTTTTCTGTCAGGCCCCCCTTTGGCGGACCAAAATATTTTGCCCCCCCCCCCTCGCCCCAACAAAATAGTCATGAAATGGGCCATGTTTAAATTTATTGAAATAACACCCAAATGACCTTTCAAATTGGCCCTATATTTTGTTTTCAGAGCTGTCATGGATGAAAAGCCAGCTTCACACAGATACTGTATGTGGTGCTGAATGGTATCAACACCTTAACTGCTGCATCATGAGATACTTGGTGGGCCATGAGATGAGATACTTGGTACTCAGCACCACACTCTGAAACTAGCTCTCCAGGTGGTATCAGATGAGATTTCAATGAGTTCTTCCAAGAGTTTGGATGGAGATGTCAGGAAGCTTTGTCTCAATGTTGTCTGTAAAGTTTTTTTTTATCCAGAGTAACTTGGTGATCCTTTTCTGTGTTTTATTAAATAATGATTTTCAGATTTTGAGAAATTGTATTTTCAAGGAGAACAGTGCAGCTGCAACAGATAGCACTTTAGCGATAATTTTCTGGAATCTCCCGCGCGCCCCCCACTTTGAGAAACACTGTGGTAAACGAGTCAGGTGTCCCCCTGCCCCCCCCCCCCCTCTATGGCGAGCTGCTAGGGCTGGACTTCTGGACTTGAACTTTGTGTTGCACTGTATCCATGTCCCCAACCACCGCACTTTCACTGTCTTATTGTTGTCTCACTGTTCTGTCCCGTCTTGCACTTTACTTAAAATTATTTATTTACTGTTGTATTGTTCTTAATTGTGAAAAAAAGTATGCATTGTAATGTCAAATCACGTTCCATTTTGTACCTGTATAAAATGGCGAATAAAGTAATCTGAATCTGAATCCATAATACTAAAGGTTTACATTTACATTTACATTTACATTTAGTCATTTAGCTGACGCTTTTATCCAAAGCGACTTACAAGTTCTGTACGACAAGCCATCAGGAAGGGCACAACTCTATCAGCTGAGCAACAATGTTCATCAAAGTGTTGAGTGCTACAGTGTAGGTTAGTTTATTAGGACAAGTGCATGACAGTACGGTTAGTTAGGGTTAGATTTTTTTTTTTAATTCAGATAATGGTTGAAGAAGTGCGTCTTTAGTCGACGGCGAAAGATTGGACGTGATTCGGCTGTCCTAACTGGGGTGGGTAGTTCATTCCACCATTGTGGGGCAAGGACTGAGAATAGGCGACTTCTCTTTGATGACCCTCCCGGAGCTTGGATAGGAGTAGGTCTGAGGCGGCCAGAAGATGCAGAGCGTAGGGGTCTTGAGGGTGTGTAGTTAGAGACCATTGACCGGAGGTAGGCGGGAGCGGTTCCCTTTGCCGCACGGTATGCTAGGTCGAGGGCCTTGAAGCGGATTCGTGCAGCAATGGGGAGCCAGTGCAGGTCCCTAAGAAGTGGGGTGACATGGGCCGACTTCGGTAGGTTTGAGATCAGGCGGGCCGCTGCGTTCTGAATGAGTTGAAGAGGCTTAGTGGCAGTGGCCGGGAGGCCAGCGAGCAGTGCATTGCAGTAGTCGAGGCGGGAGATGACTGTTGATTGGACGAGGAGTTGGGTGGCTTCTTTTGTCAGGAAGGGGCGTATCCTTCTGACATTGCTCAGGAGGAATCGGCAGGTTCTGGTCGTCGCTGCGATGTGAGCAGAGAAGTTCAATTGGTCGTCGAGGACAACACCAAGGTTCTTGGCGGTCGGGGACGCAGTCACAGCTGCATTCTCGACTGTGATTGAAAGGTCGGTTAGGGGGGAGGATTTGGCCGGCAGGTGGAGCAATTCGGTTTAACTAAGATTTCTATGAAACTTTATTAAAAAAATATATATATATATATATTTTTAACTCATAAAATATATTGGGTCGCACCTAAATCGGCAGGGTCGGTCGGCAACCGGAAACAAACCATTATTTTTTTTAGGCCTAATGATAGAGAGGATGCTGGGGCCAGTTGTGGGAAATACTTCTTTGAGAAGAACTATGTCAAGGGGGGAGGTGGTCGGTTTCATGGCTGAGACTATATTTGTGAGAGTAGAGAGGGTGATGGGTTGAAAACAGGCCAAGGTGGATGAACAGGGCGGCGAGACATCTAAGCTACATGTAGGTGGTGTGATGTTATTTCTGATTACCTCAATGTATGTCATATATGTTATGATGAATTGAAAATGGGGGACCCTGATGTAAACAAGACGAAAGTCTTTCTCTGGTCTGCCTCCCCTTAACAATTGTGTGTATTGAGCCGTACTGTATTGTACCCATTCTGCAATCTGTTAATAAAATGTTCAATCAATCCATCAAAACAGAGCTAAGATAGCTAACGTTAGCTAAGCTAGTAGCAACAATTAGTTAGTAACTAATTACGACTCATGTACTTACTGATTCGATACTTTCTTTCGGATCCCGAAGACTTGGTACAGCTCCCTTCTTTAGCAACAGCCTGGAAATCTCCCCAGCATTATAAAGTCCTTCAATGTCGTCTTTGCAAAAATGTGCGGCGCACACCCGACTATGAGAAGTTACAGCAGTTGGGGGGTCTCCAGAAACTAACTTGGCCCGTTGCTTGCGGAGCACGATATCGTCAGGAAACGAGTGCAAGGACGTATTCGCTGCTTGGCAGCCAGGAACAGCACATGTCTTGCCCGTTTTGCTCCATGTTCTTTGTTTCTTGTTTAATATTAGCATCTTTAAACCTGACTGAGGTTCCCCACTCTCGTTCCAATCATCACTGTCATCAGTCTCAGAACAGTCTGAAGAGAGAAGCTGGTCATCTCTAGTTGGTTCTAAATCACCAGCTGGATCCAAGTTACTGGCTGGTTCTGATACTCCACAGTCCTCTCCTTCAGGTTCTGTTTTCATCTGTCCAGTCGAGGTGCTGGGTAAAGAGTAAGCTTCTCTGTGTTTCTCCCTCTGGGTTTGAAGAGGCTGGAAGGACAGAGCGTTCTCTTGACCATCTTCACATTTCACTGGGTCTACTGTGATCTTGGAGAGCTCAGCTTCTTCCAGCCCTTGATGTAGTTCCTCTTTAATCTGTAGGAGCTCTGGGTCCTGGGTTTGGCTGAGCAGTGAGGACAGAGTATTATCTCCGTCATGTTCATATTTCACAGGGTGTAAGGTCATCTTGGAGCCATCAGCCTCCTCTAGATCTTGAAATAGTTCCTCCTGTTCCTCTTTAATCTGTAGGAGCTCTGGGTCCTGGGTTTGGTTAAACCATGAGGACTGAGGTTTCTCTTCATCATCTTCACTCTTCACAGGGACAGGATTGTATGTCAACTTGATGATATCAGCCTCCTCCAGACCTTGAAGCTGCTCTCCCTCCTGACTGGTCCAGAGTTCCTCCTGTTCCTCTTTCATCTGTGAGGGCTCTGGCTCCTCCTGGTCCAGACTGGGGCTCCTCTCCTGCTGCTCAGGGGGAACCTCCTCTTCACACACAGAGAGCTGTGGGGGGTCTGCAGGGAGTAATAATAATAATATGAATAACAAACATTAAGATGCAGTAGTGTTGTGAAAAATATCGATTCTGAATATTTAAAAGTTTCAATACTAATTTCCCGCAATATCGATACTTTCGCTCTCTCGCGCTCGCGCTCTCTCTCTCTCTCTCTCTGTCTGTCTCCCTCTGTCTCTCTCTCGGTCTCTCTCTCTCGGTGTGTTGCATCATGCAGTTTGTGACGTGTGTACTAAGCTTATAGAGTTCGATTAAAATAAGGCAAAACTGCAAATCTGCATGTCGTGCTTGAAAAATTTACCTGGCTTTAAGCTTGTTTATCAGGTTCCAGGGGTATTTTATGCATTTTCCCTGTTACTGCCAGGTGTACGACTGTACAGGTGCATTGCCACTATGCCTCGGGCAGCGCTATTATTTAAGAATATGTCGACTATGCACACAAAAAAAAAAAAACATTTATTAATAAAAATAATTATAATAATAAATAAATTATAATATTATTATTTTTTTTTAACCTTTAGGGGGGGCCTCGCGTTTAAATCTTGCACATGGCCTCGCATTTCTCCCAGACGGCACTGGTTGTAGTGTTATGATTTGTGTATGTTAGACAGTTAGTATGTTAGTATTTATATTATCTATTAAATCATCTATATCTATGTTCAATACAAATAGTGTACAAGTGTTGAGGCATGTCATTAATCTTGACAATTACTTTGATTACAACTACACTGCAAACACATCTTGTATTTGGTACAATAAGTCTATATTGAGTAGAATTATCTTGAATTATCTTATCCCACTGGCAGATAATTTAACTTTTTTCTGATTTGGGTCAATTTAATCTTGTTTTAAGAAAACAAGATTAACATTTTCTTAAAACAAGATTAAATTGACCAAAATCATGAAAAAAAAGCAAAATGATCTGTGGAATAAGATAATTCTACTCAATATTGGACTTCTTGTACCAAATAAAAGATATTTTCACTTGATAAGATTTCTTTTTTTGCAGTGTACAAATATGCAGCTACCTGGGCCTCCAGAGCACTTCTAGTGTCAGCGGACACACAGATGACTCCATGAACATGAATAACGAACAACACATTGTTCGAGAATCTCGAACGAGGTAGTTTTAAGTTATTTCTCCGGCAGCGTATGCCAATATGGATTCCGGCAGAGTGCGCGCAGCACTGCTGTTGAATTGTTTTTCAGGGGAAACACTGCGCCTATGGGTGGTTGTTAGGCCTGAGGTGCAGCCGAGGGTCGTTAGACCCCCATAGGCCTGATCCAATTCCTATAACACACAACTTCAAGTGATGTAATGTCTTTTATACAATGGCCGAATTCACCCAACCTTATTGCTATAGAATAAACACACAGTAATTGAAGCATAATGGAGATTTATTCACAAAACCATCCGCAGAAAAAGTAGATAAAAAAAAATAAAAAAAAGTTGCCTCCGTGTCTAGAAGCAGTGGGAGGTGCGGTGCTTCAAAGCATGCCATCTAACAACAAACTTCATATAAATCCTGCAATGTATTATTGTTTTGACAATGGGTCATGACAAACTAGGGCTGTCGCGGTATGACATTTTCTCACGCGGTTGTGTGTGGCTAATCACAGCGGGATGCGGTGGTACCGCACTTCTATATAAAAAAATAAGAAATTCATTCTTTTTTTATATACCTGTATATATTTTTTTATTATTATTAAGACATGCGAGTTCACCCGCGATCGTGATTAGACAAAAATGCTAAGGTCGTAGGAGTCCCAAAACTATTTTTAACATGTTTGATAATCTATCCATTTGTCACTCAACGTTCTGCAATGTGATACAAGTAGTAGGGTGTTGCCTGCTCCTTTAAGAGTGATGCGTTGTGGGATATATACTGTAGGTCTACACAAGCAGCAAGCAGTCACACATCCCTTCTCCAACTTAAAACTAACGTTTTTTGAGCGAACATTTAACGTTATTATAACACTATTTTAACGTTAGTGAATTTGAATGCACATACATAGCTAGTTAAATATCACAACTTGTGTCATCAATCATTGGGGGAAACTAGCCAATAGCTAACGTTATAGATAGCTAGCCTAATAGCTAACGTTATAGATAGCTAGCCTAATAGCTAACGTTATAGATAGCGAACACCAACGTTTGCAAACAAAGCTAACGTTATCCAGTTGACATTACAGATCATAATATAGCTATATGATAACGTTAACGAAGTGAGCGTGGGGGTTAGTCAGAGTGTAGCGGGGGTGTAGCGTAGTGTACTCCACTACGGTTCAGATTAATACAGTTAGGAGAACGCTCCCCTGTAGCCTACTCCACTACGGTTCAGATTAATACAGTTAGGAGAACGCTCCCCTGTAGCCTACTCCACTACAGTTCAGATTAATACAGTTAGGAGAACGCTCCCCTGTAGCTACTGCACTACGGTTCAGATTAATACAGTTAGGAGAACGCTCCCCTGTAGCCTACTGCACTACAGTTCAGATTAATACAGTTAGGAGAACGCTCCCCTGTAGCTACTGCACTACGGTTCAGATTAATACAGTTAGGAGAACGCTCCCCTGTAGCCTACTGCACTACAGTTCAGATTAATACAGTTAGGAGAACACTCCCCTGTAGCTACTCCACTACGGTTCAGATTAATACAGTTAGGAGAACGCTCCCCTGTAGCTTACTGCACTACAGTTCAGATTAATACAGTTAGGAGAACGCTCCCCTGTAGCTACTGCACTACGGTTCAGATTAATACAGTTAGGAGAACGCTCCCCTGTAGCTACTGCACTACGGTTCAGATTAATACAGTTAGGAGAACGCTCCCCTGTAGCTTACTGCACTACGGTTCAGATTAATACAGTTAGGAGAACGCTCCCCTGTAGCTACTGCACTACGGTTCAGATTAATACAGTTAGGAGAACGCTCCCCTCAGGCCTGTACACTGCGATGATATGATCGCAAATTGCCCCCTAATTTGGTCCGTGCGAGTTTAAAATAATATCTGGGGGCAAGCTTGCGAGTGGTGATTTCAACCCTTCATTCGCATTTCACTCCTAAATTAATCCATACAAATTGTAGTAAAACATTAGCCTACAACCAGGGCTGTACAGTGCAATATAATGTTGCGGTTGTAATTTCATTAGACAGACCAGCGCGGACCTTTAATAACATGCAATTTAATTGACACGAGCAATGAGCTAACGGTAGCTTCTAACCAAGGTTACCATTAGGATTATGCTAAGCTAACTAGCGATCTCTGCTAACCCTGGAAAACGGTCAAAGCGGACTCCACAAGACTAGTTCCATTCGTGAGGAAAGGGGTGGGTTATATTGACAACGCTTGACAACAGAAGTTTAAACATAACTTCATATTTATTGGTTATTCATTTCTGTATATCATTGAATTTCCATCTCCGTGTGTCTCCATCTCTTCCTGTTTACATTCGAGTGTGACGTCATCACCTACGGCAGCTTAGACTATCAAAACGCGAAGGGGGGGCTGGCTCTCTTGTTCGTTCTCGCCCCCCCCTCTCTCTCTCTCTCGCTCTCTCTCTCGCTCTCTCTCTCGCTCTCGCTCTCTCTCGCTCTCTCTCGCTCTCTCTCTCTCTCGCTCTCTCTCGCTCTCTCTCGCTCTCTCTCGCTCTCTCTCGCTCTCGCTCTCTCTCTCGCTCTCTCTCGCTCTCTCTCGCTCTCTCGCTCTCTCTCGCTCTCTCTCGCTCTCTCTCTCTCTCTCTCGCTCTCTCTCTCCTCTCTCTCTCTCTCGCTCTCTCTCTACATTCAATGATTTAAAGTAGCCAAATGTTACACACAGTATAAATACTAACTGGATAGTTGATGATATAAACATTTAATTTCATTATCTGAAATATTCTAAAATCATTAAGTCTGTGTGATTATTATTTTCTCACAGTAGTGTGTGTGTATATATATATATATATATATATATATATATATATATATATATATATATATATGTGTGTGTGTGTGTGTGTTTGGCTAAAGTGGATAGAAAACACAGTACTGTGTAAAAGGCACCCAAGAGTTTTTATATAAATTGTCTTAGATGTAAATAATTTTTTTTATTAGTGTGTCAGTAGACTACTCTTAGTACATTTTCATTAAATTATTTTTTAAAGCATCTTCATGGTTTAATAATGCAAACATATGTTGCAGGGACTTATTATAAGCATCATATTGGCGTGACTGTATACATCAAAGGGTTAAATCAAGCATTTTTAAGTGCTTTAGAGGAAATGTCAAAATATCACGATATCATTTAGAGGCCCTACTATAATGGTAAAATAGTTATTTAAAAATGTGCCCCTAAAAAATATTGTTTGCCCCTAAATTTCTCATTTAGGGGCAAGTGTGCCCCTAGTGAAAAAGCTTAGCGTACAGCCCTGCCCCTGTAGCCTACTGCACTACGGTTCAGATTAATACAGTTAGGAGAACGCTCCCCTGTAGCCTGTAGCCTTGCAACCTCCTTCGACAAGCTCTGTCCCCTCGTTGAGAAACCTGCCCGCCGTTCCCCACCCAGTCCATGGCTGACGGATGCAGTGAGAGAACAAAGACAGGTCCTGAGAGCGGCTGAGAGGAAGTATAGAAAGTCACGCCTCACTGCTGACATCGACACATATCACAACCTCTTGTTAACATTCTCCAAAACCATTACTAATGCCAAAGCTTCTTTCTTTCACCATAGGATCGAGGCCTCTGCCAAGAATCTTCGCAAACTGCATGCTACCATGTCCTCCCTCCTCACTCCCCCCCCACCTCCTCCTCCCTCATCTTTTTCTGCCGAAGACTTTGCGATCTTCTTTGAGGAAAAAGTGGAGAACATCCGCAGCTCCTTCTCCCAACCCCCACCCATTCCAAACGCTGAATCGAGAACCTCATCCTTCACTCTGTCATCTTTCTCTCCCATTACAGAAGCCGAGACCCTGACACTGATAACGTCGAACCGTCCGACTACATGCCAGCTGGACCAGCTACCCTCCCCACTCCTCCAGACCATAGCACCGGACATCCTCCCATTCCTAACTGCAACCATCAACTCCTCACTCAACTCGGGGGTGGTCCCCACCTCCCTAAAACAAGCCAGAGTCACGCCCCTCATAAAAAAACCAACCCTGAACCCCACCGTCATAGCCAACTATCGCCCTGTCTCTCTTCTCTCCTTCCTTTCTAAAACACTTGAACGTGCTGTATCCAACCAACTTACTGCTTATCTCTTACAGAATGACCTCCTAGACCCCAATCAGTCTGGCTTCCGGACTGGCCACTCCACAGAAACGGCCCTCATTGCGGTCACAGAGGCACTTCACTTAGCAAAAGCGAAAGGCCTCTCCTCTGTCCTGATTCTCCTAGATCTATCTGCAGCCTTCGACACAGTCAACCATCAGATCCTCCTCGCGGCCCTCGCAGGAATGGGAGTGGCTGGATCTGCGCTGACATGGCTGACATCATACCTCAATGACCGCTCCTACCAAGTGTCATGGAGAGGGACTCTGTCGGCCACCCGCCCCCTCCGGACGGGTGTCCCCCAGGGCTCGGTCCTAGGACCCCTTCTCTTCTCCCTCTACACTAAATCACTGGGTAACATTATCACATCTCATGGCTTCTCATATCATTGTTATGCCGATGATACTCAACTCTTCCTCTCCTTCCCTCCCTCAGATATCCACGTCTCTGAGCGGATCTCGGCCTGTCTGTCCGACATCTCCGCCTGGATGACGACCAACCACCTCAAACTGAACCTAAGCAAAACAGAATTGCTCCACCTGCCGGCCAAATCCTCCCCCCTGACCGACCTCTCCATCACAGTCGAGAATGCAGCTGTGACCGCGTCGCCGACCGCCAAGAACCTTGGTGTTGTCCTCGACGACCAGTTGAACTTCTCTGCTCACATCGCAGCGACAACCAGAACCTGCAGATTCCTCCTGAGCAACGTCAGAAGGATACGCCCCTTCCTGACAAAAGAAGCCACCCAACTCCTCGTCCAATCAACAGTCATCTCCCGCCTCGACTACTGCAACGCACTGCTAGCTGGCCTCCCGGCCACTGCCACCAAGCCTCTTCAACTCATTCAAAATGCAGCGGCCCGCCTGATCTCAAACCTACCGAAGTCAGCCCATGTCACCCCACTTCTTAGGGACCTGCACTGGCTCCCCATTGCTGCACGTATATCCGCTTCAAGGCCCTCGACCTAGCATACCGTGCGGCAAAGGGAACCGCTCCCGCCTACCTCCGGTCAATGGTCTCTAACTACACACCCTCAAGACCCCTACGCTCTGCGTCTTCTGGCCGCCTCAGATCTACTCCTATCCAAGCTCCCGGAGGGTCATCAAAGAGAAGCCGCCTATTCTCAGTCCTTGCCCCACAATGGTGGAATGAACTACCCATCCCAGTTAGGACAGCCGAATCCCGTCCAATCTTTCGCCGTCGACTAAAGACTCACTTCTTCAACCATTATCTGAAATGATAAAAAAAAAAAAAAAATCTAACCCCGACTAACCTTAATGTCATGCACTTGTCCTAATAAACTAACCTACACTGTAACACGCAACACTTTGATGAACATTGTTACTCAGCTGATAGAGTTATACCCTTCTTGCTGTCTTGTCGCACAGAACTTGTAAGTCGCTTTGGATAAAAGCGTCAGCTAAATGACTAAATGTAAATGTACTGCACTACAGTTCAGATTAATACAGTTAGGAGAACGCTCCCCTGTAGCTACTCCACTACAGTTCAGATTAATACAGTTAGGAGAACGCTCCCCTGTAGCCTACTCCACTACAGTTCAGATTAATACAGTTAGGAGAACGCTCCCCTGTAGCTACTCCACTACAGTTCAGATTAATACAGTTAGGAGAACGCTCCCCTGTAGCCTACTGCACTACGGTTCAGATTAATACAGTTAGGAGAACGCTCCCCTGTAGCCTACTGCACTACAGTTCAGATTAATACAGTTAGGAGAATGCTCCCCTGTAGCTACTGCACTACAGTTCAGATTAATACAGTTAGGAGAACGCTCCCCTGTAGCTACTGCACTACAGTTCAGATTAATACAGTTAGGAGAACGCTCCCCTGTAGCCACTGCACTACAGTTCAGATTAATACAGTTAGGAGAACGCTCCCATGTAGCTACTCCACTACAGTTCAGATTAATACAGTTAGGAGACCGCTCCCCTGTAGCCTACTGCACTACGGTTCAGATTAATACAGTTAGGAGAACGCTCCCCTGTAGCCTACTCCACTACAGTTCAGATTAATACAGTTAGGAGAACGCTCCCCTGTAGCCTACTGCACTACGGTTCAGATTAATACAGTTAGGAGAACGCTCCCCTGTAGCTACTGCACTACAGTTCAGATTAATACAGTTAGGAGAACTCTCCCCTGTAGCTACTGCACTACAGTTCAGATTAATACAGTTAGGAGAACGCTCCCCTGTAGCCTACTGCACTACGGTTCAGATTAATACAGTTAGGAGAACGCTCCCCTGTAGCCTACTCCACTACAGTTCAGATTAATACAGTTAGGAGAACGCTCCCCTGTAGCTACTGCACTACAGTTCAGATTAATACAGTTAGGAGAACGCTCCCCTGTAGCTACTGCACTACAGTTCAGATTAATACAGTTAGGAGAACGCTCCCCTGTAGCTACTCCACTACAGTTCAGATTAATACAGTTAGGAGAACGCTCCCCTGTAGCCTACTCCACTACAGTTCAGATTAATACAGTTAGGAGAACGCTCCCCTGTAGCCTACTGCACTACAGTTCAGATTAATACAGTTAGGAGAACGCTCCCCTGTAGCCTACTCCACTACGGTTCAGATTAATACAGTTAGGAGAACGCTCCCCTGTAGCCTACTCCACTACGGTTCAGATTAATACAGTTAGGAGAACGCTCCCCTGTAGCCTACTGCACTACGGTTCAGATTAATACAGTTAGGAGAACGCTCCCCTGTAGCCTACTGCACTACGGTTCAGATTAATACAGTTAGGAGAACGCTCCCCTGTAGCTACTGCACTACAGTTCAGATTAATACAGTTAGGAGAACGCTCCCCTGTAGCTACTGCACTACAGTTCAGATTAATACAGTTAGGAGAACGCTCCCCTGTAGCTACTGCACTACAGTTCAGATTAATACAGTTAGGAGAACGCTCCCCTGTAGCTACTGCACTACAGTTCAGATTAATACAGTTAGGAGAACGCTCCCATGTAGCTACTGCACTACAGTTCAGATTAATACAGTTAGGAGAACGCTCCCCTGTAGCCTACTCCACTACGGTTCAGATTAATACAGTTAGGAGAACGCTCCCCTGTAGCTACTGCACTACAGTTCAGATTAATACAGTTAGGAGAACGCTCCCCTGTAGCCTACTGCACTACAGTTCAGATTAATACAGTTAGGAGAACGCTCCCCTGTAGCTACTCCACTACGGTTCAGATTAATACAGTTAGGAGAACGCTCCCCTGTAGCCTACTGCACTACGGTTCAGATTAATACAGTTAGGAGAACGCTCCCCTGTAGCTACTGCACTACAGTTCAGATTAATACAGTTAGGAGAACGCTCCCCTGTAGCTACTGCACTACAGTTCAGATTAATACAGTTAGGAGAACGCTCCCCTGTAGCTACTCCACTACAGTTCAGATTAATACAGTTAGGAGAACGCTCCCCTGTAGCTACTGCACTACAGTTCAGATTAATACAGTTAGGAGAACGCTCCCCTGTAGCTACTCCACTACGGTTCAGATTAATACAGTTAGGAGAACGCTCCCCTGTAGCCTACTCCACTACGGTTCAGATTAATACAGTTAGGAGAACGCTCCCCTGTAGCCTACTCCACTACGGTTCAGATTAGTACAGTTAGGAGAACGCTCCCCTGTAGCTACTGCACTACGGTTCAGATTAATACAGTTAGGAGAACGCTCCCCTGTAGCTACTGCACTACAGTTCAGATTAATACAGTTAGGAGAACGCTCCCCTGTAGCTACTGCACTACAGTTCAGATTAATACAGTTAGGAGAACGCTCCCCTGTAGCTACTGCACTACAGTTCAGATTAATACAGTTAGGAGAACGCTCCCCTGTAGCTACTGCACTACGGTTCAGATTAATAGTTAGGAGAACACTCCCCTGTAGCTACTGCACTACGGTTCAGATTAATACAGTTAGGAGAACACTCCCCTGTAGCTACTGCACTACGGTTCAGATTAATACAGTTAGGAGAACGCTCCCCTGTAGCTACTGCACTACGGTTCAGATTAATACAGTTAGGAGAACGCTCCCCTGTAGCTACTGCACTACGGTTCAGATTAATACAGTTAGGAGAACGCTCCCCTGTAGCCTACTGCACTACAGTTCAGATTAATACAGTTAGGAGAACGCTCCCCTGTAGCTACTGCACTACGGTTCAGATTAATAGTTAGGAGAACGCTCCCCTGTAGCTACTGCACTACAGTTCAGATTAATACAGTTAGGAGAACGCTCCCCTGTAGCTACTGCACTACGGTTCAGATTAATACAGTTAGGAGAACGCTCCCCTGTAGCTACTCCACTACAGTTCAGATTAATACAGTTAGGAGAACGCTCCCCTGTAGCTACTGCACTACAGTTCAGATTAATACAGTTAGGAGAACGCTCCCCTGTAGCTACTGCACTACAGTTCAGATTAATACAGTTAGGAGAACGCTCCCCTGTAGCTACTGCACTACGGTTCAGATTAATACAGTTAGGAGAACGCTCCCCTGTAGCTACTGCACTACAGTTCAGATTAATACAGTTAGGAGAACGCTCCCCTGTAGCTACTGCACTACAGTTCAGATTAATACAGTTAGGAGAACGCTCCCCTGTAGCCTACTCCACTACGGTTCAGATTAATACAGTTAGGAGAACGCTCCCCTGTAGCCTACTGCACTACAGTTCAAATTAATACAGTTAGGAGAACGCTCCCCTGTAGCCTACTGCACTACGGTTCAGATTAATACAGTTAGGAGAACGCTCCCCTGTAGCTACTGCACTACGGTTCAGATTAATACAGTTAGGAGAACGCTCCCCTGTAGCCTACTGCACTACAGTTCAGATTAATACAGTTAGGAGAACGCTCCCCTGTAGCCTACTGCACTACAGTTCAGATTAATACAGTTAGGAGAACGCTCCCCTGTAGCCTACTCCACTACGGTTCAGATTAATACAGTTAGGAGAACGCTCCCCTGTAGCCTACTCCACTACAGTTCAGATTAATACAGTTAGGAGAACGCTCCCCTGTAGCTACTGCACTACAGTTCAGATTAATACAGTTAGGAGAACGCTCCCCTGTAGCCTACTGCACTACGGTTCAGATTAATACAGTTAGGAGAACGCTCCCCTGTAGCTACTGCACTACAGTTCAGATTAATACAGTTAGGAGAACGCTCCCCTGTAGCTTACTGCACTACGGTTCAGATTAATACAGTTAGGAGAACGCTCCCCTGTAGCTTACTGCACTACAGTTCAGATTAATACAGTTAGGAGAACGCTCCCCTGTAGCCTACTCCACTACGGTTCAGATTAATACAGTTAGGAGAACGCTCCCCTGTAGCTACTCCACTACGGTTCAGATTAATACAGTTAGGAGAACGCTCCCCTGTAGCTACTGCACTACGGTTCAGATTAATACAGTTAGGAGAACGCTCCCCTGTAGCTACTGCACTACAGTTCAGATTAATACAGTTAGGAGAACGCTCCCCTGTAGCTACTGCACTACAGTTCAGATTAATACAGTTAGGAGAACGCTCCCCTGTAGCTACTCCACTACGGTTCAGATTAATACAGTTAGGAGAACGCTCCCCTGTAGCTACTGCACTACAGTTCAGATTAATACAGTTAGGAGAACGCTCCCCTGTAGCTACTGCACTACAGTTCAGATTAATACAGTTAGGAGAACGCTCCCCTGTAGCTACTGCACTACGGTTCAGATTAATACAGTTAGGAGAACGCTCCCCTGTAGCTACTGCACTACGGTTCAGATTAATACAGTTAGGAGAACGCTCCCCTGTAGCTTACTGCACTACAGTTCAGATTAATACAGTTAGGAGAACGCTCCCCTGTAGCTACTGCACTACAGTTCAGATTAATACAGTTAGGAGAAGGCTCCCCTGTAGCTACTGCACTACGGTTCAGATTAATACAGTTAGGAGAACGCTCCCCTGTAGCCTACTGCACTACAGTTCAGATTAATACAGTTAGGAGAACGCTCCCCTGTAGCCTACTGCACTACGGTTCAGATTAATACAGTTAGGAGAACGCTCCCCTGTAGCTACTGCACTACAGTTCAGATTAATACAGTTAGGAGAACGCTCCCCTGTAGCTACTCCACTACGGTTCAGATTAATACAGTTAGGAGAACGCTCCCCTGTAGCTACTCCACTACGGTTCAGATTAATACAGTTAGGAGAACGCTCCCCTGTAGCCTACTGCACTACAGTTCAGATTAATACAGTTAGGAGAACGCTCCCCTGTAGCTACTGCACTACAGTTCAGATTAATACAGTTAGGAGAACGCTCCCCTGTAGCCTACTGCACTACAGTTCAGATTAATACAGTTAGGAGAACGCTCCCCTGTAGCCTACTGCACTACAGTTCAGATTAATACAGTTAGGAGAACGCTCCCCTGTAGCCTACTGCACTACAGTTCAGATTAATACAGTTAGGAGAACGCTCCCCTGTAGCTACTGCACTACAGTTCAGATTAATACAGTTAGGAGAACGCTCCCCTGTAGCCTACTGCACTACAGTTCAGATTAATACAGTTAGGAGAACGCTCCCCTGTAGCTACTGCACTACAGTTCAGATTAATACAGTTAGGAGAACGCTCCCCTGTAGCCTACTGCACTACAGTTCAGATTAATACAGTTAGGAGAACGCTCCCCTGTAGCTACTGCACTACGGTTCAGATTAATACAGTTAGGAGAACGCTCCCCTGTAGCTACTGCACTACGGTTCAGATTAATACAGTTAGGAGAACGCTCCCCTGTAGCCTACTGCACTACAGTTCAGATTAATACAGTTAGGAGAACGCTCCCCTGTAGCTACTCCACTACAGTTCAGATTAATACAGTTAGGAGAACGCTCCCCTGTAGCTACTGCACTACAGTTCAGATTAATACAGTTAGGAGAACGCTCCCCTGTAGCTACTGCACTACAGTTCAGATTAATACAGTTAGGAGAACGCTCCCCTGTAGCCTACTCCACTACAGTTCAGATTAATACAGTTAGGAGAACGCTCCCCTGTAGCTACTGCACTACAGTTCAGATTAATACAGTTAGGAGAACGCTCCCCTGTAGCTACTGCACTACAGTTCAGATTAATACAGTTAGGAGAACGCTCCCCTGTAGCTACTCCACTACGGTTCAGATTAATACAGTTAGGAGAACGCTCCCCTGTAGCCTACTGCACTACGGTTCAGATTAATACAGTTAGGAGAACGCTCCCCTGTAGCCTACTGCACTACGGTTCAGATTAATACAGTTAGGAGAACGCTCCCCTGTAGCCTACTGCACTACAGTTCAGATTAATACAGTTAGGAGAACGCTCCCCTGTAGCCTACTGCACTACAGTTCAGATTAATACAGTTAGGAGAACGCTCCCCTGTAGCTACTCCACTACGGTTCAGATTAATACAGTTAGGAGAACGCTCCCCTGTAGCTACTCCACTACGGTTCAGATTAATACAGTTAGGAGAACGCTCCCCTGTAGCCTACTGCACTACAGTTCAGATTAATACAGTTAGGAGAACGCTCCCCTGTAGCTACTGCACTACAGTTCAGATTAATACAGTTAGGAGAACGCTCCCCTGTAGCTACTGCACTACAGTTCAGATTAATACAGTTAGGAGAACGCTCCCCTGTAGCTACTGCACTACAGTTCAGATTAATACAGTTAGGAGAACGCTCCCCTGTAGCCTACTGCACTACGGTTCAGATTAATACAGTTAGGAGAACGCTCCCCTGTAGCTACTGCACTACGGTTCAGATTAATACAGTTAGGAGAACGCTCCCCTGTAGCTACTGCACTACAGTTCAGATTAATACAGTTAGGAGAACGCTCCCCTGTAGCCTACTGCACTACAGTTCAGATTAATACAGTTAGGAGAACGCTCCCCTGTAGCTACTGCACTACAGTTCAGATTAATACAGTTAGGAGAACGCTCCCCTGTAGCCTACTCCACTACAGTTCAGATTAATACAGTTAGGAGAACGCTCCCCTGTAGCCTACTCCACTACAGTTCAGATTAATACAGTTAGGAGAACGCTCCCCTGTAGCTACTGCACTACAGTTCAGATTAATACAGTTAGGAGAACGCTCCCCTGTAGCTACTCCACTACGGTTCAGATTAATACAGTTAGGAGAACGCTCCCCTGTAGCCTACTCCACTACGGTTCAGATTAATACAGTTAGGAGAACGCTCCCCTGTAGCCTACTGCACTACAGTTCAGATTAATACAGTTAGGAGAACGCTCCCCTGTAGCTACTGCACTACAGTTCAGATTAATACAGTTAGGAGAACGCTCCCCTGTAGCTACTGCACTACAGTTCAGATTAATACAGTTAGGAGAACGCTCCCCTGTAGACTACTGCACTACAGTTCAGATTAATACAGTTAGGAGAACGCTCCCCTGTAGCTACTGCACTACAGTTCAGATTAATACAGTTAGGAGAACGCTCCCCTGTAGCTACTCCACTACTGTTCAGATTAATACAGTTAGGAGAACGCTCCCCTGTAGCCTACTCCACTACGGTTCAGATTAATACAGTTAGGAGAACGCTCCCCTGTAGCCTACTCCACTACAGTTCAGATTAATACAGTTAGGAGAACGCTCCCCTGTAGCCTACTGCACTACAGTTCAGATTAATACAGTTAGGAGAACGCTCCCCTGTAGCCTACTCCACTACGGTTCAGATTAATACAGTTAGGAGAACGCTCCCCTGTAGCTACTGCACTACAGTTCAGATTAATACAGTTAGGAGAACGCTCCCCTGTAGCCTACTCCACTACAGTTCAGATTAATACAGTTAGGAGAACGCTCCCCTGTAGCCTACTCCACTACAGTTCAGATTAATACAGTTAGGAGAACGCTCCCCTGTAGCTACTGCACTACAGTTCAGATTAATACAGTTAGGAGAACGCTCCCCTGTAGCTACTCCACTACGGTTCAGATTAATACAGTTAGGAGAACGCTCCCCTGTAGCCTACTCCACTACGGTTCAGATTAATACAGTTAGGAGAACGCTCCCCTGTAGCCTACTGCACTACAGTTCAGATTAATACAGTTAGGAGAACGCTCCCCTGTAGCTACTGCACTACAGTTCAGATTAATACAGTTAGGAGAACGCTCCCCTGTAGCTACTGCACTACAGTTCAGATTAATACAGTTAGGAGAACGCTCCCCTGTAGACTACTGCACTACAGTTCAGATTAATACAGTTAGGAGAACGCTCCCCTGTAGCTACTGCACTACAGTTCAGATTAATACAGTTAGGAGAACGCTCCCCTGTAGCTACTCCACTACTGTTCAGATTAATACAGTTAGGAGAACGCTCCCCTGTAGCCTACTCCACTACGGTTCAGATTAATACAGTTAGGAGAACGCTCCCCTGTAGCCTACTCCACTACAGTTCAGATTAATACAGTTAGGAGAACGCTCCCCTGTAGCCTACTGCACTACAGTTCAGATTAATACAGTTAGGAGAACGCTCCCCTGTAGCCTACTCCACTACGGTTCAGATTAATACAGTTAGGAGAACGCTCCCCTGTAGCTACTCCACTACGGTTCAGATTAATACAGTTAGGAGAACACTCCCCTGTAGCCTACTGCACTACGGTTCAGATTAATACAGTTAGGAGAACGCTCCCCTGTAGCCTACTCCACTACGGTTCAGATTAATACAGTTAGGAGAACGCTCCCCTGTAGCTACTGCACTACAGTTCAGATTAATACAGTTAGGAGAACGCTCCCCTGTAGCTACTGCACTACGGTTCAGATTAATACAGTTAGGAGAACGCTCCCCTGTAGCTACTGCACTACGGTTCAGATTAATACAGTTAGGAGAACGCTCCCCTGTAGCCTACTGCACTACAGTTCAGATTAATACAGTTAGGAGAACTCTCCCCTGTAGCTACTCCACTACAGTTCAGATTAATACAGTTAGGAGAACGCTCCCCTGTAGCTACTCCACTACAGTTCAGATTAATACAGTTAGGAGAACGCTCCCCTGTAGCTACTCCACTACAGTTCAGATTAATACAGTTAGGAGAACGCTCCCCTGTAGCTACTGCACTACGGTTCAGATTAATACAGTTAGGAGAACGCTCCCCTGTAGCCTACTGCACTACAGTTCAGATTAATACAGTTAGGAGAACGCTCCCCTGTAGCTACTCCACTACAGTTCAGATTAATACAGTTAGGAGAACGCTCCCCTGTAGCCTACTCCACTACAGTTCAGATTAATACAGTTAGGAGAACGCTCCCCTGTAGCTACTGCACTACAGTTCAGATTAATACAGTTAGGAGAACGCTCCCCTGTAGCTACTGCACTACGGTTCAGATTAATACAGTTAGGAGAACGCTCCCCTGTAGCTACTGCACTACGGTTCAGATTAATACAGTTAGGAGAACGCTCCCCTGTAGCCTACTCCACTACAGTTCAGATTAATACAGTTAGGAGAACGCTCCCCTGTAGCCTACTGCACTACGGTTCAGATTAATACAGTTAGGAGAACGCTCCCCTGTAGCCTACTGCACTACAGTTCAGATTAATACAGTTAGGAGAACGCTCCCCTGTAGCCTACTCCACTACGGTTCAGATTAATACAGTTAGGAGAACACTCCCCTGTAGCTACTGCACTACGGTTCAGATTAATACAGTTAGGAGAACGCTCCCCTGTAGCCTACTGCACTACGGTTCAGATTAATACAGTTAGGAGAACGCTCCCCTGTAGCTACTGCACTACGGTTCAGATTAATACAGTTAGGAGAACGCTCCCCTGTAGCCTACTCCACTACAGTTCAGATTAATACAGTTAGGAGAACGCTCCCCTGTAGCCTACTGCACTACAGTTCAGATTAATACAGTTAGGAGAACGCTCCCCTGTAGCTACTGCACTACTGTTCAGATTAATACAGTTAGGAGAACGCTCCCCTGTAGCCTACTGCACTACAGTTCAGATTAATACAGTTAGGAGAACGCTCCCCTGTAGCTACTGCACTACTGTTCAGATTAATACAGTTAGGAGAACACTCCCCTGTAGCCTACTCCACTACGGTTCAGATTAATACAGTTAGGAGAACGCTCCCCTGTAGCTACTCCACTACGGTTCAGATTAATACAGTTAGGAGAACGCTCCCCTGTAGCCTACTGCACTACGGTTCAGATTAATACAGTTAGGAGAACGCTCCCCTGTAGCTACTCCACTACGGTTCAGATTAATACAGTTAGGAGAACGCTCCCCTGTAGCCTACTGCACTACGGTTCAGATTAATACAGTTAGGAGAACGCTCCCCTGTAGCCTACTGCACTACGGTTCAGATTAATACAGTTAGGAGAACGCTCCCCTGTAGCCTACTGCACTACGGTTCAGATTAATACAGTTAGGAGAACGCTCCCCTGTAGCCTACTGCACTACAGTTCAGATTAATACAGTTAGGAGAACGCTCCCCTGTAGCTACTGCACTACAGTTCAGATTAATACAGTTAGGAGAACGCTCCCCTGTAGCCTACTGCACTACAGTTCAGATTAATACAGTTAGGAAAACGCTCCCCTGTAGCCTACTGCACTACAGTTCAGATTAATACAGTTAGGAGAACGCTCCCCTGTAGCTACTCCACTACGGTTCAGATTAATACAGTTAGGAGAACGCTCCCCTGTAGCCTACTCCACTACGGTTCAGATTAATACAGTTAGGAGAACGCTCCCCTGTAGCTACTGCACTACGGTTCAGATTAATACAGTTAGGAGAACGCTCCCCTGTAGCCTACTCCACTACGGTTCAGATTAATACAGTTAGGAGAACGCTCCCCTGTAGCCTACTCCACTACGGTTCAGATTAATACAGTTAGGAGAACGCTCCCCTGTAGCTACTCCACTACGGTTCAGATTAATACAGTTAGGAGAACGCTCCCCTGTAGCTACTGCACTACAGTTCAGATTAATACAGTTAGGAGAACGCTCCCCTGTAGCCTACTGCACTACGGTTCAGATTAATACAGTTAGGAGAACGCTCCCCTGTAGCTACTCCACTACGGTTCAGATTAATACAGTTAGGAGAACGCTCCCCTGTAGCTACTCCACTACGGTTCAGATTAATACAGTTAGGAGAACGCTCCCCTGTAGCCTACTCCACTACAGTTCAGATTAATACAGTTAGGAGAACGCTCCCCTGTAGCTACTGCACTACGGTTCAGATTAATACAGTTAGGAGAACGCTCCCCTGTAGCCTACTCCACTACAGTACAGATTAATACAGTTAGGAGAACACTCCCCTGTAGCCTACTCCACTACGGTTCAGATTAATACAGTTAGGAGAACGCTCCCCTGTAGCCTACTGCACTACAGTTCAGATTAATACAGTTAGGAGAACGCTCCCCTGTAGCCTACTGCACTACGGTTCAGATTAATACAGTTAGGAGAACGCTCCCCTGTAGCCTACTGCACTACGGTTCAGATTAATACAGTTAGGAGAACGCTCCCCTGTAGCTACTCCACTACGGTTCAGATTAATACAGTTAGGAGAACTCTCCCCTGTAGCCTACTCCACTACAGTTCAGATTAATACAGTTAGGAGAACGCTCCCCTGTAGCCTACTCCACTACGGTTCAGATTAATACAGGGAAAGGTATACATTGGGGGCTCGAGTCCGGGATATGAAAATAAATCCTGATTTCATCTGTGAGTTGTAAACTGTAAGGAAACGTGAAGTTAGCTCATGCTACTGGAAAACGGACGTCTCGTCATTAAATGAACAGAGTAAAAAATGATCACGCCCCTTTCCCCCCCCCACGGTTGTCGCGGTTGTCTGTTCTGCATCCGCGGGTGCCTTGACACACCGCGGGATTGCGGTGATGCGGTTACCGCGACAGCCCTATGACAAACCAATTACATAATCCAACATTGTGTAAACAACTAACATATTCCAGTTAACTATCTTTTTTTTTATTATTCGTTACGAATATATCCATACTTCCATTGTGGCCAGGACATCCAGTGAAATCGCTTCAGTGTCCTTTTGCAGAGGGAGGTTGCTACAAAGCATGCCATCTAACTACAAACTTCATATATGTGGCTCTACTCTGCTATAGAGCCACACTCCGTTGTGGACAAGTTTACAGACATACATGAGATACAGATAGACAGTACAGCTACATCTATACATTTATGACATACCAGATTTACAAATACAGTACTGTTTTTGTAGGGTGATTATGATTTATTTACATTGAGGTTCTGGGGTCACGTGGAGTGTGTTATACGAAATACCCCCCCTCCACCCCACCTACCAATCTCCTACCTACCAACCTCCTCCAATGTACAGTTTCTTTGTCAAATGTATATACTCTCTTTTTTAGACTCTTCTTGTATCACAAACAGTACTGTATTTGTAAATCTGGTATGTCATAAATGTATATGTAGCAGTACTGTCTATCTGTATGTCATGTATGTCATATATGTTACGATGCATTGAAAATGGGGGACCCTGATGTAAACAAGACGAAAGTCTTTCTCTGGTCTGCATCCCCTTAACAATTGTGTGTATTGAGCTGTACTGTATTGTACCCATTCTGCAATCTGTTAATACAATTTTCAATCAATCAATCAAATAACAACCGGTACCTTCACTGTGCTTCTTAAACAAGATGTAGCAGTACTGTCTATCTGTATGTCATGTATGTCATATATGTCATATACTGTATGTTATGATGCATTGAAAATTAGAGTTGTTCCGATACCGATACCAGTATCGGAAATGCCTCCAATACAGCCTAAAATGCTGGTATCGGCGAGTACACGTAAAATCTATGCTCCGATGCCATATGATGTATACTCCTGCTGAAGTGAGCATTATAAAACAAACATGTTTTTAATCGACCGTGAATTAAAGTGTCAATGCTGTTTGTCATTTTAACAGCAGATACTTTCTTAAATGCCATCGTCCCGACAGAGCGGTGTGACGGGAGCTCTGATGTGTTCGCTTGCTGGTGTTATTAGCATTAGCTGAAGAGCTATCTGAAAAGCTAGTTTTAGCTTAACGTGACCCTGGCTAAAGTTGGAGCTATTCATAATCCAGCAATAATGGCTGCAGACCTGCAAGCAAAGTACAGCAAGTTGGCAAAGGAGTATTCCAAGGTAAATCACTTTTTCACCAGTAACGTTACATTGTCTTTCCATCTAGCTCACGCTAACTGGTAACTGGCTAACCTAAGTGTCGTCACTGATCGACCTCTCCCACACATGCACGCAATTACGGACATGTTGCGGACAGCCATACCGGTGACAATGTTTAGCTTTTAGTGCCTGAGGCGGAGTCTCAAAAGAGAATGTTGAATATTTATTGTGCATTAAAAATCACAACATAGACGTTACTACTAGTCAGAGCCTCTGCTACTAGCTAACTGAACCGGAGCAGACTGGCTACTGTGGATAGCAAGTGCAACAACGTATAACGTCCGTGCGGAACCAATGTCCCAACAACCTTTCCGTGGGTGAACTCATTGAGCATAGTTGTCAATTAATGATACTAATACTAATCTATACAATCACCTGTTGTTGATTAAATACCATTACTTTCTAGTTATTACTAAAAAAAAACAGTATATATAAAACAGTATCTGTAGCTGTAAAAAAAAATATATATAAAAAGTTTTATAATATATATAATATTATTATAATTTTTTTAATGTATGCACTGGTATCGGATCAGTATCGGTATCGGCCGATACCCAAAGCTTACAGGGCTCGAAATTGCAACCGAATTTGTCGCATATGCAACCGAAATTGTATCTGTGCAACCTCAAAATATAATTGGGAGCATTCGTGCAAGTGCAAATAATTGTTCTGGTGCAACCTCCCCCCCCCCCCTCTCCATTCGCTAGTTTGTCACTCAGTATGTGCCTTGTGAGTTGACAGTGACCCTTCTAACCAATCAAACGTGAGCTTGACGTTCTTACATTTAATGCTGATTTTAGATTGGTTAAGATTAGCCTTCAAGCCTCGCTGTCTTCTCTCATCCTACAGCAAGTTGTTGACGCACACACATTCACACACGCTGCTCCCAGTGCTCGCATTGCCCATGCCCCTCCCCCTCACAGACCGTCTAGTCCAGTGTTTCTCAACTGGTGGGTCGCGACCCAAAAGTGGGTCGCGGGACCATTTTGAGTGGGTCATTGAAATTTTTTGTGTTTATTTCATGTTTTTAACAGTGCATGAAAGATTGTGTATTACTGTAAAAAAAGAAATTGAAATAAATCATAGTGGTTAAAAAAATTAGGTCGCGACTTAATGACTAAGGAAAATGTTGGATCCCGAGGCTAGACCAGTTGAGAACCACACTCTAGTCAACATCTCTCATTCGCTCTGAAGAGAGCAAGAGTGCAGCTCCTCTTTCAACATCACTTAACAAAATAACTATTCACTTTAGTTTAATGCACAAGGCGTTGTTTAACGTTATGTAGCTGGCTAGCTACTGATAGGCGCTTGTGTCAACGGCTGATACCATCATATGCATTCGTTTTTGCAGCTGTTGGCTAGCTAGCTAGCTAACGTTAGCTACCTAGCAACTGTAGCTAGCTAATACTGACTACCTTTTAATTCGCAATGGAGTGGAGCTAACTAACTGTACAAATCGATGTGATTGGCTGAGACTGTATTTTGTACGGTTGGCTGCCTGGCTGTTGTGGATTCGGGTAGCCAGCTAGCTGGCTGGCAGTTCATAGTGCAGTAGTGTGTGTATCTATGTACATTGATGATAAAGAGGGGTTTCTCCCCTCCTAATGTACAGTCTCCTCCCAATCATATGTATATATTTTATGTTAGGATTTCTGGGTAACAGTAATGTGTAATGTCACAAATGTAACAGTACTATATACCTGTATACCATGTATGTCCCTATGTCATAAATGTCATGTATGTTGTGTATGTCATAAATGTCACTATGAAATGAAAATGGGGGACCCTGATGTAAACAAGACAAACGTCTTTCTCTGGTCTGCATCCCCTTAACAATTGTGTGTATTGAGCCGTACTGTATTGTACCCATTCTGCAATCTTTTTTTTTTTTTAACTTACATTTTTATTTGCATTTTTGATTTACAAACATCTCAGACAATACAATTAAACAGACAGAAACAATAAAGAAAAAATTATAACATCAAAAAGAATAGTGATGCACCGATGTGAAAATGGTGGCCGATACCGATAACCGACATTAATATTGCTGTTCTGGCCGGCACCGACATCCACCGATGTCGACATCTCTGCACAGAAAACACTTTTTTATGATAATCAAACAAAGAGCTACTTTCCAAAACGCATACTTTTTTTTACTTTTGTAACTTATTTTCAGAAATTACTGATATTTTGAAACAATTTAAGGCCAAAACATGTAAAAAGAAAAAATAATATTAAATTTTAATAAAAAAAAATAAAAAATTATATCGGCCCATATCGGCCCTATCTTGATATCGGGCCGATACCGATGTGTAAAAAAAAAAAACGGCCATATCGGCCGATATTATGTCAGCGGCCAATATATCGTGCATCACTAAAAAAGAAAACAAAAATAAAAGAGAGGGGGCGACATGGGTTCAACGGTCAATTCTATCTTTACCTTGTTTATTTACATTTCAATTTATTTTATAGTTCCCTTGTTCCCTTTTCATTCTTTTTTTTAAACAATATGTTTATAGGTATTTTCTTTTTTTTTCAGTTTAACAGCATCAGTTCAACAACCATACAAAAGGAAATGCTGCCAACTGCCCCCCCCCTCCCCGAGTTACAGAAAAATAGATGCATATTAACCCCCCCCCCCTGAAAAAAAGAAGAAAAAAAAAGAAAAAAAAAATCGGCCAGACCCCCCCTCCCTTCCCCCAGACTAGGACCTCGACAAATTCAGTTTTTTCTTTTTTTTTACACATTTTGAGAGTTTTGTAAACCCAGTTACACCCGTCTAACAGGTGCCCATACTTCTACACCAAACAAATAAATGTCTACCATTACATCTTTTCTCTTCAAAGAGCAACTAATAACATTTACAGTATCATTCATTGCAATATATACCCTTCAGAAAGACAAAAGGGAGCTTCAATAATAGCCTATATCATCAACCTACTATGTAATCTGTTCTAAGTATTGCCTAAACCCAGCCCAGCATTTATCAAAGAGACGTGGTTTTTTCTTAAGATTGAACATTATTTTCTCTGATGCCATGTACGAAGAGATTTCACTAAGCCACATAGACATGGGGGGGGATTCAGCACTTTTCCACAGCATGGCAATACACTTGTTCCCTGCAATCATGGCCAATTTAATGATCCGCACCTTGCCTCTCTTATCTGGAGAAATGTCAGACATGTCTCCTAATAATGCTAATTTAGGTGTACATGGGATCTCAAGGCCTGTGACCTCTTCGAGAGTCTCCCAAATTGAGCCCCAGTAAGGTCTCAGTTTGTTACATTCCCAGAACATGTGGAGCAGGCTACCTGTTTCCGTTGAGCACCTAGGGCAAAGGTCAGAGATAGCCTCATTCATCCTGTGAAGTCTTTCCGGCGTAAAATAGGTTCTATGGAGAATGTTAAATTGCATAAGTTTATGTCGAGTGTTATATGAAAAAGATAGTGCAGACTCACATAGTGATTCCCATTCATCTTCATCAAAGGTACAGTCCAGGTCCCGCTCCCATTTGTTCTTGGCATTTAGGGGTATAATTTCTGTACTGGTCAGGATTCTATCATATGTTAATGATAGGATGCCTCTAGTGTGAATAACTCCTTTTAGAATATCATCTATGAGGAGGGGTTTTGGAAGAGTGGAGTTTCCTCCCTGACCTGTACCTATGAAGTGTCTGACCTGTAGGTATTTAAAGAAATTAGTAGTTGGAAGGTGGAAGGCGGCACGTAACTGTTCAAAGGACATAAGTATGTTATTATCAAATAGGTCCCCAAAAGTTTTAATTCCCTGAGTGTACCACTTCTTGGTGATGCCATCTCTAAGTGATTCTGGCAAAGCTGGATTGTTGTGGAAGGGAGTCTTCCTGTGAAATGCAATAAAGCTACCAAGATGTGTCTGAATCTCAAACCATGTTCTTGCTGTGTGTTTAATAAATGGGTTATCTGAACAATTCTTCAGGGTGTGGTACTTCCTGATAAAAGGAATTCCGGCCAGCGGTACGTCCATCGTATGGCATTGTTCTATTTGTCTCCAGGCAGGGGAATTAGTCGACTCATTCTGCCAAATCCAAAGAGCCCTTGTCTGTGCAGCCCAGTAATAGCGTTGGAAGTCCGGGAGTTTCAGTCCACCACACTGGGGGGAATTATATAGGGTTTTAATTTTAATTCTAGGGACCTTCCTTCTCCATATGAATGCAGATATTATCCTTTGTAATTTCTTGAAGAAGTTCTTATGTATAGATATAGGGAGGGTTTGAAAAAGATAGAGAAATTTAGGTAGGATGTTCATCTTAATGCAGTTCACACGTCCGATTAGCGAGAGAGGCAGCTGCATCCATCTATCTAGGTCCTTCTCCACCTTTTTAAGTAGTGGGTCATGATTTAGTAAGAAAATTGTATCTATTTGGTTCGGGATTTTTAGACCCAAATATGTTACAAATTGTGAGTTCCACTGGAAGGGGAAATTGGACCTTGGCATTTTTTCGGCTAGTGAGTTAAGTGGCATGGCCACGCTTTTTTGTGCATTAATCTTGTAGCCTGAGATTACATTATACTTTGACAGTGTTTCCATAAGGGCAGGCATGGATGAGTCGAGATTGGTTAGAAACAGGACTATGTCGTCCGCGTATAAAGAGATGACATGGCTCTCAGGACCCACCTTGATCCCACTAATAGCTTTATGTGACCTTATTGCTATAGCCAGGGGTTCGATTACCAGCGCAAAAAGTGTCGGGAAAGAGGGCAACCCTGCCTAGTACCGCGCCTTAGAGGGAAAGAAGGTGAAATCTCTGAGTTGGTCTGTATCCTGGCTGTAGGGTTAAGGTACAGCATATGGATCATTCTTAGCATATTTGGGCCAAAGTTCATTTTTTGTAGAACAGCGAAGAGAAAGTGCCACTCTACTCGGTCAAATGCCTTCTCCGCGTCCAACGAGATCGCTATGACTGGGTCTTCTATGGATTTGGCACAATGCGTCAAGTTAAGAAATCTTCTCACGTTGTCTATTAATGAGCGATTTTGTATGAAACCGGTCTGGTCCGTATTAATAAGTGAGGAGGTTACTCTCTCAAGTCGAGTGGCTATGATTTTAGTAATTATTTTATATTCGTTGGAAAGGATCGAAATTGGTCTGTACGACCCGCATAAGGTAGGGTCCTTCCCTGGTTTTGGCAGGACTATAATAAGAGCTTGCTCAAGGGTATCAGGTAGTTGGTCATTCTCAATAGAGTAGTTGAACATTTCTAGGAGAGGGTCTATCAATTTGCTAATAAATGCCTTGTAGAAGTCTATGGAGAAGCCGTCCGGCCCTGGAGCTTTCCCTGGCGTCAGTTTTGATAAGGCATCTAGTATTTCTTGCTTAGTTATCGCCTCGTCAAGGACCCCCCTTGTGCCTTTTGTTATCGTAGGTATGTCTAGGTTGTCCAAGAACTCACACCTCTCCTGTCTCTTCTCCCCCTGCGAGGAGTAGAGAGACTTGTAGAAGTCTGAGAAGGCCCGATTTATGAGCAGTGGGTTCCGGGTCAACTCCCCTTTGTCGCTTACCCTAATGGCCGGAATACACCTAGCGGCATCCTCCCTTCTAATTTGCCACGCTAGTAGTTTCCCTGCCTTGTCACCCTGCTCATAGTAGCGATGTTTCAACCTTGACATAGCGTTTTCTACCTCTCGCGAGGTGATAGTGTTATATTCTGCCTTTTTTGCCGTTATCTGAACCAATAAGGTCTGTGATTGTAATAGGGAGTGTTGATTTTCAAGCGCTTTTATATCAGACTCTAGTGAGCGTAATTTGGTTTGATATTGTTTGGGATCCCCTTCCAACCGAACCTAGTTGAAAAGGATAAAGGGGGAAGATATATTTTAGTCAGGGGATATATGGGAGACCAACTGGTCACTATGCTGAATGTATATGGTCCGAACCACGATGACCCTAACTTCTATGTGAACCTTTTTCTTAAAGTGACATGCGCCCCTTCAGAACTTATAATTGGTGGTGACTTTAACCTGGTATTAGACCCTGCTATGGACAGATCCTCCCCTACCCCTAAACCTTTGACCTCAGCGGCCAAGGCTCTTAAAAAAGAACTTATGGATCTTAATTTGTTGGATACATGGCGGGAGGGGCATGCATCTCAAAGGGAATACAGCTTCTACTCACACATGCACAATAGCTACTCTAGGATTGATACGTTCTTTATACATACAGCAAAACTCCATCTTGTGTCGTCCTGCGAATACTTAGCCATGACACACTCAGACCACGCCCCCCTTTTGACTAAAATAGCCTTAAGCGACTCTCACACAAACTCCAAACGCTGGAGGTTTCCTAATTTTCTAAATAACGATGAGGATTTTGTCAAATTAATTAACAAACAGTTGGACTGGTATTTATTGAGTAATAGGGGCTCGGCCTCACCAGCTATAGTCTGGGAGACCCTTAAAGCTTACATAAGAGGCTACATTATTAGTTACTCTTCCTGGAAAAAGAAACAATATCAAACCCATTCTGCAATCTGTTAAATAAAGTTTTCATTCATTCATTCATTAGTTGGCTGTTGTTGGCTGAAAGTTCGAGTTCTCATAGCCGTGAGTAATCGCTCAAGCCCACCCCTATAAGCTACACAAAAAGAAAGTTTAATGTGACTGATCTAGTATCGGAATATTCCACCCATAAATAGCTAATGTCAAATGGAAGTATTGTATATTCTGTACTTAGTTTGAAAGTGGTCAGACAGTTCCCTCTGTGTGTAATACAGACAGTCGTCACACATTCATAAATAACACTTACAGAAAAGCTTATCGTGCACTGTAATAAAAGACGTTTTGTTCAATGGGGAATTTTTTTATGTACAGGATACCGTGAAACCATGGCATTTTTGCCCAAGGTTATCGTACCCTCAAAATGTCATACCGGCACATGCCTAGTCTACACTATAGGCTACACTACTAGGTCTACACTACATAGTTTAAGGCTACTTTCACTGTTTTACTGCATTACAGTACTGTTATATTGTCGTTTTTGTATCAATAAAAAATATATATTACATATATATTGTTGGTGCTCCTTACATTTTGATGGGTGCTCCTAAATGTTTGCTGGTGCTCCCAACTTTTTGAAGTTGGGAGCACCAGTGCTACCAAGTAAAAATGTTAATTTCGAGCCCTGGCTTAGGTATCGGATCAGGAAGGAACAAATGGTATCGGAACATCTCTATATTTAAGACAAGCCGTTTATCTACCAATAACCATAAGAGTTCCCTATGCATACTGTTTAATATGTTTGTTGTTATGGGGCAATGTAGGACTAGTCTGGCAGCTCTGTTCTGGGTCATTAGTAGTTTCCTCTGTGCACTGTCAGATGCAGAGGACCAAACAGGTGAGCAGCAGTCCAGGTGGCTTAAAACTAATGACTTAACGACCTGTCCCAGAATATGTGCTGGAACATAAGGAAGGCATTTTCTTGCCATATAAATGCCATTACCCATTTTCTTAGCCACTGTGTCAATGTGCTCTACCCATGTCAGTCGACTATCTATTATGACTCCCAGTAATGTAACCGTATCAACCACACAGATTGATTGAATGAAAATGTTATCAACAGATTGCAGAATGGGTACAATACAGTATGCAGACCAGAGAAAGACTTTCGTCTTTTTTACACCAGGGTCCCCCATTTGCAATTCATAATGAATTGTAAGTAAGGGTGCAACTAGCACCGTGCAATCCATTCTTTGTGGATCTATCCCTGAGACAGTTGTCTGTATGTAAGACATTAATCAGTATTTTCTTTTCTTATCTTTTAAACTATGTTTTATGTGTAATTTATTCTATGTATTGTCTTTTATATGGACCCTGAGTCCGTAATAAAATGTAGATTGATTGACTTCCATGAGGTGTTTAGGAATGATAGAAATTAAGAACAAAATGACTTTAAAGAATGTAAATTAAGAGGTAAAATGATCACCTCTGGCGAGCTCGTCTGTGTCCAGCAGACCATCCTCGTTGCCGCGGGTGATGAGAAGCGTGTGGACGTCTGGACACTCCATTAGGGGGTTCTCTTCTAGACATTGACACAAAGATGCACAAAACAAATTCATCATAGTGGACGGAGTGGATTATTTGCCAAAAAACTAAATTACAGCAGGTTAAGAGAAAAAGATACCTTCATGTCATAGTTCAAGTTCAAGTTCTTTAATAGTTGTCATACAGAAGTACAGAATACTTTCATACAAAATGCTTCTTACTGTTACGCTCCAGAGACTGTGCTAGACAAGATAGTATCAAATAACATAATAACATAATATAGCATGAATTTAGAAGAAGAAAATGAGGTCACAGTGTTCGGTATAGACATATGTACAATGTTCTGAGTTACCATATAATATACAATACACAATACTATGCAGTGTACTAATGTACAGTACTATCTAGTGCAAAGCAGAAATGGGATGAGGTACAATTTTAGGTACAATTTACAGTAAGGTGTACGAGTTGTAGTGCAATCCTTCATCCATAAATATAAAGTGTGGGGAGTGGGTGCTACAGTGTGTTTGTTTAAAGTGGGTGTGTGCTATAAAGTGTGTGGAGTGGGTGCTACAGTGTGTTTGTTTAAAGTGAGCGTGTGCGTGTGGATGTGTGTGCTATGTGTGTTTGGTGGTTGTTGTTGTGTAGTGTTCATTCATTGTTCGTTTAGCAGCCTGATGGCCTGGGGATAGAAGCTACTTCTGAGTCTTTCTGTGCTCGCCTTGAGACTCCTGTATCGCTTGCCTGACGGCAGCAGTTCAAAGAGGCAGTTGTTCGGGTGGCTCGAGTCCTTAATAATTCTCTTAGCCTTCCCCTTGCAACGCTTGTAGTAAATGTTCTGGAGGGTGGGGAGCCCCCCTCCAATTGTGCGTTCGGCTGAACGTGTCACTCTTTGTAGTCTGCTTTGGTCTTTTGCAGTGCTATTCCCAAACCAGGAGGTGATGTTGCCGGTCAAGATGCTCTCTATTGTACATGAGTAGAAGTTCTTAAGGATCTTCTGGCTGACTTGGAACTTCCTTAGGCGCCTGAGGAAGTAGAGGCGTTGTCGTGCCTTCTTCACCACACTGTTAATGTGTGTGGTCCATGTCAAGTCCTCGGATATGTAGGCTCCGAGGTACTTGAAGCTGTTGACTCTCTCAACCGGTGCCCCGTCGATGCTGAGGGGGCTGTAGTCCTTGACCCCCGACCTCCTGAAGTCCACAATCATCTCCTTTGTTTTGCTGACGTTCAGGGAGAGGCTGTTTTCCTGGCACCATCCCGCCAGGACCTTGACCTCTTCCAGGTAGGCCCTCTCGTCGTTGGCAGAGATCAGGCCCACCACCACTGTGTCGTCAGCAAATTTGACGATTGTATTGCTACTCCGCTGAGCCACACAGTCGTGTGTGTACAGGGAGTAGAGGAGGGGACTCAGAACACAGCCCTGGGGGGCCCCTATGTTGAGGGTGATGGATGAGGAGGTGCAGTTGCCTGCTCTCACCACCTGGGGTCTGCCAGTCAGGAAGTCCAAGACCCACTGGCAGAGGTCATAGCCCAAGCCCAGGTCCCTGAGCTTGGCTATGAGTATGGAGGGGACTATGGTATTGAATGCCGAGCTGTAGTCGATGAATAGCATTCTCACATAGTTCCCCTGCCTCTTGTCCAGGTGTGATGCTGCTGTGTGCAGCACATGGGATATGGCGTCCTCCGTGGACCTGTTGGGGCGGTATGCAAATTGCAGGGGGTCCATGTTGATGGGGAGGGAGGAGCAGATGTAGCCCTTTACTAGCTTCTCGAAGCACTTCATGGCTATGGAGGTGAGAGCTACAGGGCGGTAGTCGTTGAGGCAAGCAGGCTTGGATTTTTTGGGTACAGGGATAATAGTGGACTTCTTCAGGCAGGTGGGGATGACAGCCTGTTCTAAGGACAGGTTAAATATGTCAGTGAATACTGGGGCCAGTTGGTCGGCACAGACTTTTAGGACGCGGCCGGGGATGCCGTCTGGACCTGCTGCCTTCCTGATATTCACTTTTTTAAAGGTCCGCCTCACCTCATGCTCTGTTACCCTGAACACTGCGCCTCCATCAGCAGCCGACCCCCCCCCCCCCATTGCCGAGGCTTGTGAGCTGGTGTTGTTATTACCAGCATCAAACCTCGCATAGAAGGTATTGAGGTCATTTGCTAAGGAGATGTCACTGTTCAGTTTGAGGGAGGCGCCTTTGTAGTCTGTCATCGTTTTGAGCCCCTGCCACATAGCTCTAGAGTCAGCTTGTTCAAACTGGAGTTCAATTTTATCCCTGTAGCGTCGTTTGGCCTCTGACACAGTCCTCCTTACGTTGTATCGCGCCACCTTGTGGTCATTCATGTTGCCTGCCTCTAGGCCGTCGTTGTATGCTTTGGTGCGCTCTCTCAGAGCTTCACGGACGGATTTGTCTACCCAGGGTTTTTGATTTGGGTAAACTTTCATTTTGGTAGTGGGGATTGTTTCTTTCACCCTAGTACAAACATAGTCCAGCACTGTCTCCGTGTAGGCATTAATGTTATCTGTGTCGCGGAACACATTCCAGTCTGTGTTGTGAAACACTGACCGGATCGTATCCTCTGACGTCACATCCCATTTCTGCACCTCTCGCGAGACTACGGGAGTACTTTTAATTTTCTGTCTGTACTTCGGTGTAAGAAAAATTGATGCGTGATCTGACTTAGTTCATAATGTACCGACAATAGCCTACATCTGCCAAACTTATTTTTGTCAAAGTGCTTGAATCTTCCAAGAGATTGTAACGCAAGCTTCGTAGCAAAGACCTGTGTCAAGCTAGCGACAACAATATGACTTTCTATCAGAATCTTTCAAAATAAAAGCTGCAACATAATGCATCTTTTCAGCTTTTTATACCATCGCTTGTAAAAGGTGTAAGACATTTTAAAACATAGCCTACGAGGAACTATCCAGTGTCATGATAAAATAAGTGATGGTAAAGGAGTGTAGGTGCAGGACAGGGTTCGAAATTAACGGGGGCTTGGGGCATAATGCCCTTGAAAATGGACAAAATGCCCCCGAAAATCAGTTAAGGGGGGCACAAAATGCCCCCGGCAGTTTACTAATTATATATTTATCCGGTAATGGCGCGTCTGTGTATCGTACGGTTCAGATGACGCGCAAATAAAAAAAAATCATTTGGCGGATGTGAGCACTGGCTGCTGCAGCAGCAGCAGCACCACAGCTGAGCCAGGTGCTAGTCAGTTTGTGTACAAATGGCAAGCACAATCTAAATCAATCTTCATTACGACTTTAAAAACATAGCCATTAACATTACATAGCATAGGCATACACACATCTTGCCATAGCGTTAGCAGTTTGTACAACACAACGCACGTTTCAACTATAGAATCAGCCCGCGAGGTAATACAGTCAACGAAATGTTACCGTAGCTACTAGCTAGCAGAGGAGGAAATGGGAGTCTGAGAGGCGGGGTGTTTAAAGACAATGATAGGCGTTTATTCAACATCCAAGAAGGCTAACATACAACTGTGTTTTACTAACTCCAACCGGGACTATTGCCGCTTTCCCACTGCATGCCATCACCTCCTAACGTTACCGGAGCTACCGGAGCTGATAATAACATTGCCTGAGCTGAAGGTGCGCGACACTAAAATGTCCGTGGGGACCCGGCGCCAACCCATAGATAGTTCCAACTCACCGAATTACGTAATCCACCACAGTTGCACTCAATATTTAAATAATGTTAGTCTAAATAAATGTAGACAGATACATAATAATTTCAAGCAGAACACGAATCTTTCCATTAAGAACTGACAATCAGGGAATTTAAACATGGTTGACATTGTTTTTTGTGTTTATATTAAAGAAAGGAAAGTCTAGTGCTGGCCAGGGTTCGAAATTAAGGGGGGCTTGGGGCAAAATGCCCTTGAAAATTGACCAAATGCCCTCGAAAATCAGTTAAGGGGGGCAAGAAAAGCCCCCAACACTTTGCACAGATGTTTAGCCCTTAGTATGCACTAGGGATGGGCATTTTAAAGAAAAATCCAGATCGATTGATCGCATGCTATACTCGAGTGATCGTGTATTACTCGAAAAGGGGGAAAAAATAAAAAAAAATAAATAAAAAAATCATATTTAATTTATTAGATTTTTTATTTTATTTTTTTTACTTATTTTTGTTCATTCACTTATGTTTAAGGAAACCAACAAACAGTTATAATCTTACACATACATGTGAACAAATATGTAAAAAAATAAATATCGTTTTTTTTCATAAAGATTATTAATAATTTCGATTTTTTTTCTCTTCTATTTTTCTCATAGCTACGAGTAACGATTATTCACGGCCATCCCTAGTATGCACATGCGCAGTATAATATGCATGTAATAAATAGTTTGTTAATAAACTCCGTTACTTGAACAATTTTCACTGTGCTCCTAAATTTCTTTGTGTGCTCCTACATTTTTATTTAGATTTTTTATTATTTTTTTGTATCTACTTTTTCTCCCCATTTTCTATTTTTCTCCCATCCCAATTTTGTATTATCCAATTCTACCCTGCCCTGTCTCGAACGTTGTTAGACCATGCCTCCCACTGGTCTGTCTTTTTTTTTTTTTTTTTATGAGCACATGTGCTCCTTGGGGAAAAGGTTAGCGTAGAGCCCTATATATGGAGACATTAACATTACGTTATCAAACATAGGGACGAAGACTGAAAAAAAAAAGTGTTGACAAAAAGTGTTTTATAATCTTTATGTTAATTTTCATCATAAAGATTCGGTGCCCCCGAAATAAAATAAAAAGCCCCCGAAAATCAATTAAGGGGGGGCAAAAAAAGCCCATGGAAAAAAATGTTAATTTCTAACCCTGGTGCTGGCTGAGCATATTGTTTGTTTGAACTAAGTTATTAATACTACAAATGTAGCCTATATTTTTCAGTCAGTTCGGTCTTTGTGTGCCAAACATTATTTAAGGCTGTAAACACTGTAAACTTTTTTATTTTTTTTTAATAAATGAGAAGCATGTTTAGATTTGAGTGTTACATTTTTTTTTATAAAAATGTACGTATATCGAACCGAACTGAAAACCGTGACCCCAAAACAGTGATACGAACCGAACCATCCATTTTGTGAACCGTCCCACCCCTACAGTTTATCATAAAAATTCAGTGCCCCCGAAATACAAAAAAAAGCCCCCGAAAATCAATTAAGGGGGGCAAAAAAAGCCCTTGAAAAAAAATGTTAATTTCTAACCCTGGTGCAGGATATAGTCCGAATCAGGCCGGGGTCCTGTTTTTAACGTGGCTGGTGTAACGATGCGACAGTGATCCTACAACACTGTTCTCCTGACCTGGACACCTTCTTCATGAATTGTAAACCCTTCTACTACCCCGCAAGTTTAAATTTTTTATTTCAGAATTATATTATATTGTGCTTCTAATCTATCTTAACTTGGTTCATAATTTTTTTTTGGTTCAATATTTATTTTACTCCACCATTTTATTTTATTATCCGTCCGTTATTGTCTGTCCGTTAGTGTCACACAGAAAACGACCAAAGCAAATTCATTGTATGTGAAAACTACTTGACAATAAACATTCTGATGGTTGCTGGCTTGGTAGTGGTGTCTTGTTGCTTGAGGCACAGCAACTAACTGAGAGACTGGTGCTGGAGGGGCCTCAGTCTGTAACTAACAGAGACTGGTGCTGGAGGGCCCTCAGTCTGTAACTAACTTGAGAGACTGGTGCTGGAGGGGCCTCAGTCTGTAACTAACTGAGAGACTGGTGCTGGAGGGGCCTCAGTCTGTAACTAACTGAGAGACTGGTGCTGGAGGGGCCTCAGTCTGTAACTAACTGAGAGACTGGTGCTGGAGGGGCCTCAGTCTGTAACTAACTGAGAGACTGGTGCTGGAGGGGCCTCAGTCTGTAACTAACAATGTCTTTAATAGATGAGACTTGATCGTGAGATATTTATCTCGAGCCGGAGGGTTCTTGAGGAGGCTCACCACTCTGCTGGCTGTCGAACTTCCCAGGGCTGACACCACATAATAATATCTTGTGGTATCCGAGGTAATCTCACGGAGCTCGAACTATGCCTCCGTTTGCGCAAACCATGCCGAGGCTGACGACTCCCAGAACTCAGGTAATTTCAGTGAAACTGCGTTCGTAGAAATGTTGCCGCGGAAGCGTCTTCAAAACTTATAACAGGGTCACCAATGTAGAAATCGTCGAAAAGGAGAGACGCACAATTTCTATCTTGCGACAACACCAAGCAGTGTGTCATTTATTATATTTTTAGCACAAGTGACAGCTGTCGGATCTATGCCGTGCTAAACTCTTGACAGCTCGTCGTCACCAAACATTTTATCAACAACATTCCACCAGCGCGTCTTCTCTAAGCCCAACCCCCAAAACCAACCTCATTAAAGTGACAGTGCCCCATCAAAACAATATAATGGTGAATTATGTCCATAGCACCCACTACATCAGCATATTATTTACCCGAACGTAGCAAGCATTATGCGTTCATACTAGCTCAGTTCCTTCCGTTGCTCATAGAGCCCTGAGTTTTACCCATTCTGCAATCTGTTAATAAAGTTTTCAATCAGACACATGTATAGAAAGGCTTTGTTTTATTATAACATTCGTTGCAGTAAAATCATTATGCCTCGTTTAAGGGGACATGTACTATAAATGTCATTTTTCAGTCTCTAGCATTGTATTATAGTAATAGGAGTTTGTATCAATGTGTTTTAGTGTCTAAATACCATATTGGCGGATTGCTCTGATTCAGCTCAGATAAATTTCCTTCTCCAGTAAATTAGGCCATCCTGATTTGAAGGCCTGAATGACGTTACTCAGGCTCTGGGTAGCAGACAGTGATGTGATTGGCTCTGTGGTTGTAGCTAATGCCCGCCCACAATCCACTTCCTCATACTCTGCGTGCACTCTGGAGTAGGGATGCCCCCCGGACCCCGGTTTTAAACGGGAACCGGTACTATATTAGAAAATACCGGAGTATTTATAAGCTCCGACCTCCTCGGTACTGCTATATTTTATTTATTTATTTATTTTTTAACAAATTTTGCTTTTGTTGCTGGTTGATTCTCCTCAGCTTCTCTCTGGTACTATACGAGAAGATAAATACACTTTTAAAACCCTTTGTTTATCTTTAGATCAGAGAGAGAGAAAGAGGCTGCTGGAGATTTTAGGTCTACTGAGCGCACCTTTCTAGTTATGACGAGAGAGAGAGAGCGAGAGCGAGAGAGAGTGTTCTCCGGAGCTATGTTTATTAACGCATTTATTGCGTTAATAAATGCTCCGAGCATAGCTCCGGAGAAATCTCTCTCTCTCTCTCTCTCTTCCTCCTCCCCCTCACAGCCGGGCAGCGCAGCCCTGTCTTCAGTTTGTAAACAACGCTATTATTAGCTAACGTTAGCTGTCGTTCCTCCGTTAGCTTAATGCTAGCTAGCTGGCCACCTATTACTTCATGGAAACGGAGTAACGTCAAGCCGAGCCCACTACACCAGTACACGCATGAACTCGACACAACTACCCCGTTTCCAACGAGGAGGCTGCAGCAGCTTGTGTCTGTTGCTCTGAGCGAGGAGGAGGAGGAGGCGGAAGGGCAAGGCTCTGGCAGCGCGTCTGTCTGTCAACAACTTGCGGGAGCAAGCCAGCTGGTACTGATACTGCAGAAAGTATCGGTACTTCGGGAAATGAGTATTGAAGCCGTTTTAAATATTCAGTATCGATATGTATCGATACTTCGATATTTTTGACAACACTACTACACATACGGGCAGGGACCGAAACTAAAGCCCGCCGCCCGCCAGGGGCGGTCTGTTTTTACCTTTGGCGCATGACACTTAGAGGGCTGCCCGCCGTGTGGCGTGTAGACGTGTAGTTCATAACGATACTCTTGTGCGAGTACAGATTATAGCCGCTCGTCTTTTTTTTCTCCGCCGCGAGATCGTTAAAAAACTACAAGTCCCACATCGCACTCAAGTCAACGGTCCAATCACAGTAGAGTGACGTGACTGGTTTCATGAGAAAAAAAAGCAAATGACCAATCAGAAGCTATCATTTGGCTTGTTTACTTCCGTCTGCTCTAGTCTATATCGGACCTCCATGAGCTAACGTTACTGTTTAAACAATGACCCAGTCAACTATTCACTTTTAGTTTAATACATGACGAGGCATTGTTTAACGGTATCTAGCTGGCTAGCTACTGATAGCTGCTGATATCAACAAATGCTCCAGCAATAGTCTACTCGAGTGCATAATACCTCCGTTCCCTCGTTAGCTAGCTTAGCTAGCTCTCGTTAGATCCATCTGTCCCAGTAAACTAAATTGTCTTAACGTTATCTACCGGGCTAGCAGTAGCTACAGATAGCTCCTGATATCAATGTCTTATAACATTGATTGAATGCGTATTCTAGCTGAGGGCATGTTGAATGTGATTTGACAAAAGAACCGTAACGTTAAATAGGGTCCAGCTGCATCACCGGAGAATCCTTGCATGCTGAATGTAGGGTCTAGCTGAATATAGGGTCTAGCTGCAGGGCCGGAGAATCCTTGCTGGAGCGGGAGGCTACTCAAGTATACACACAGACAGTGGAGCTGTTTGCAGATAGCAAGCATTTTGACTTATTGCGTGGTGGCGATGTCTCGCAGATAATACAACTACAAGTATGATTATATAATATATATTTTATTTAAAAAAAAATTATATAAAATAATAAAAAAAAATTTGGCAGTTAAGAAATATGCTTGGCGGGTAGACTCTTCCCATCTACCCGCCACTGGCCGGTGAGTCAAAAAGTTAATTTCGCTCCCTGCATACGGGTACTTCTTATACAACATACGGGTACTCCTTAATGAAAGCGCTGTCTCCGTGCTGAAGCGTGCTGCACACAGACACAGACAGCTCTGAGTCTGCATACACTGAGTCGTGATGGCGGATAGAGCGAAGTATGGATATACTTTACAAGGGTCAATGCCGACAACGCACGTTGCCACAAGTGCAACAAAACATTTGCCAGTAAGGGTGGCAATACGAGCAATCTATCAAAACATTTGTTGGCAAAACACGATATTAGTGTGCAGAAATGCGCCGTATTCGACTGCCTTGCGCGCAGTGGTCCATCTGCATCCACGTCCACTGCAGCCGGTAAGCCAAGATACGGAGTTTCCTAGGCTAATAACGAATTATTACAAATAGGCTAATAAACAAAAAAATTGTTTAGCTACAAATACTACAATCTAAAAACTTTTTATAGATCGTCAAGCTGAGGCGTCAGCCACCAATGTGTCCCAGGCCAGTGAGCCCACCACACATCCTCCCTCTACCTCCACCACCCAAAGTCCTTTCTCCCTAGCAGCTAGAGGAAAGATGACAGAGGATAGGGTGAACGAGTGTCACAGGGCTGTGACTAGGCCTGCCACGATAACACATTTTGCTGGGCGATTAATTGCCCCCGAAAATATCGCGATACGCGATATTATTGCGACCGGTTAGAGAATTTTTTTTTGAGAAATTTATTTCCCAAAACTTTTATTTTGAAGCCCACCGCTCCGTCTTTTCCGGTGTTTTAGACTTTTATTTTGAAGCCCACCGACCGAACCGGAAGTATTGTTGTGATTATCCTAGCAGAACCTATGAGCCGACAACTTGTCTCGTCCGGTTCTGTGTTTTTGAGCTAATGATAAAACAAATATTGAGATTGTTGGTGAACAACTAACTTTAGGTTAGTTTTAAAGTTAGCTACTAACGTTAGATGCAGCTACTACAGGCAATCAACGATGAGGAGGAAGCGTCAAAGCAGTATATAATAGAATAGCTGTGGTGCGTAGGCACTGCAGCACGACTCGAAACTACCTACTACGTTATAATAAATGAATTCATGTTTAACTTGTCCCCGTGTCCAGTCCTTTGACTAGCCCCACCCGTTCATTGTAAACAATGATGCATGTAATTGTATTAACGTTATTCTGTGTTGTAGCTATGCTATACGTTGTATTTAGTTTGTTAGCTATTTAGCTAATGTTGTTAGCATTGAATGAGAATCAACACTCGATCTTTCATCTTTATTTAGCAGTCCAGTTTCTCCGGGCAGTAGCGAGTAACTACTTGGGTCTAAAAATAGCTAACGTTACACTATAAATAACGCTACTTGGTTAAAAGGAGCAACACTATTGAGAAATGTAGTTAAGCTATGTGGCGTTGCCCCACGGAGCTCCTGTGCTGTGCTCTGTAGTAAAGCCAGCGGCCCGCCTCCCAACACGGACAGTGACTGACAAGGGGAACTGGTTCCGCCTCATTAAAACAAACGCGCAAATAGCAATTAATCGCGCCCGTCAAAATCATTGCATTAATTTTAATTATCGCGGCAATTAATCAATTTATTGCTTATCGCGGCAGGCCTAGCTGTGACAAAGTTTGTTGTCAAAGGCCTGCAGTGGAGTCCAAGGACTTTAGGTAACAACTAATCATTCAGTGTATATCGTTTTTTTTGTATACATAGTTGTCTAACTTGTCTGTTGTTGTTATAAGTTATTATTGAAGCAGCTATTCCCACCACTCCACACAAATTTACAATAATTCAATCATTTCTAATCTTTACTGTAGGGAGATGACCAATGCTCTCAACTGCAAATATAAAAATCATAAAAAAATAATCAAAAAGAACCGATAAGAGTATCGATAAAGTACCGAACCGTTAAGCAGTATCGATAAGAGTAGTAGTATCGATAAAATCCTAACGATACCCATCCCTACTCTGGAGGGAGAGAGAGAGCATTCAGGAGCACTTGGGGGGGGGGGGGACCTGCCGCGCCACACACACCTCCGGAGAGTGATAGAAAGAAAGGAAGAGCACGAGGCAGAGAAAAAAAATAATGGTCGGTCTCTCTCTCTCTCTCTCTATCTCTCTCTGTCTACCAGTCGCAGACTGTGTGGACTGACTGTCACTCAAAGTGCTTATGGGCGGAGCCAGGCCATAACAGCCTGAAATCTTGAAGCTGAAAAATTATGGTTGAGTACTTGATTAGAAATATAAAACAAAGGGCGGTCAGGTGGCGTAACGGAGATTGCGTTCGTCACCAAACCCCGGAGCGGCTAGATTCGCCTGTTCGAATCCAGCTCACAGCTCCGGGGTTGTCACCAGCTTGGCTGGCCGTTCACACTAATACAATTGGCTGTATCAGAGGGTGGGAGAAGCTGGCGGGGTGGGTCCGGGTCGTTGTAAACAGCGACTCCTACAGTTCGGTCGGGGCACCTGCTAAGCGCGGATAGGACTTGAGTGGGATAGTGTGATCCTTCCACACGCTACGCCCTCTCAATGAGAATCCGCGCTGCCAGGTGAAAAGAAGCGGTGATTGGCTGGACGTGTGTCGGAGGAAGCACGTGGTAGCCTCCACTCTCCCAGACCGACTGTGGGGGGTAAGTGCGCAGCGACCAGGAAGGGGATTGGGAATTGGCATACGACTAACATTGGGATGGGAGAAAATCGGAGGAAAATGGAGGGGGAAAAAGATCAAAAAAAAATATATATATATATATAAAACAATGATTTTTTTTTTTTTTAAAGAACGTACAGATGTCTTCAATACACTCACAAGAATTGTGTAAAGTAGCCCAATACACTCACAGGAATTGTGTAAAGTAGCCCAAATAGTGCTAGGAATAGCAGTACATGTCCCCTTTAAGTCATCCTGCGGAGCTAAAAGCTAAACGTCGGCTACTAAAAAAAATGCATTCAAACTTTTTTTTATATTTGTGTGTGCGTGCGGTAATAACCGCGGCGGTAGGAAATATTTCGCAAATTTGTGCGGTAAGGAAAACATCAATACCGCGGCAGCTCTAGCTGCAGCGCCGGAGAATCCTCTCAAAGTAGGTTCGTACTAGGTTCGTGGCTGCCACTGCCACTACTCTGCGGTGTCAGACCCCCACTGCCACTACTCTGCGGTGTCAGACCCCCACTGCCACTACTCTGCGGTGTCAGACCCCCACTGCCACTACTCCCAGACAGACCCCCACTGCCACTACTCTGCGGTGACAGACCCCCACTGCCACGACTCTGCTGTGTCAGACCCCCACTGCCACGACTCTGCTGTGTCAGACCCCGACTGCCACTACTCTGCGGTGTGAGACCCCCACTGCCACTACTCTGCGGTGTGAGACCCCCACTGCCACTACTCTGCGGTGTGAGACCCCCACTGCCACTACTCTGCGGTGTCAGACCCCCACTGCCACTACTCTGCGGTGTCAGACCCCCACTGCCACTACTCTGCGGTGTCAGACCCCCACTGCCACTACTCTGCGGTGTGAGACCCCCACTGCCACTACTCTGCGGTGTGAGACCCCCACTGCCACTACTCCCAGACAGACCCCCACTGCCACTACTCTGCGGTGTGAGACCCCCACTGCCACTACTCTGTGGTGACAGACCCCCACTGCCACTACTCTGCGGTGACAGACCCGCACTGCCACTACTCCCAGACAGACCCCCACTGCCACTACTCTGCGGTGCGAGACCCCCACTGCCACGACTCCCAGAAAGACCCCCACTGCCACGACTCCCAGAAAGACCCCCACTGCCACGACTCCCAGACAGACCCTAGAGCCATTTGGAATCCACGGAATCGTGGAATTGAGCAATAAAAATGGAATCAACTATATAAAAAAAACTTTAATTTTTTTTATATTGTGGGACTTGTACAGCACTTTGTTCAACTTTGTCAGTGCTGTAAAGTTTAAACCTTTTTAAATCTTAGACAAACAAAACACTTTGCTTTCATGAAATATTGTAAGCCGTCATTTGAGGCTTTATAAAAGCAGCACAATGAACACAAATCTGTCAGTGCCGAGTCCGACCTCATCTTAAATAACAAACAGCATTGCTTGTTGTAGTTAACAAAGAGAGGCAGAGTTGATTTTGCAAAAATATATATAATTTTTCTTTTTTAATAATCAAATTTTATTTTCATATTCGAATCCCATGCCCATCGAACGAAGCTTCGAAGTATTTAAGACAGCCCTATTAAATGGACTGTTATATCTTATAAAATTGTGGACATTTATTCATTCCCACTTATTAGACACTATTTCTGATGGTAAAATGAGCGTACAAAGCAAAATACAGAATTCTGAAATATTAAAACAGAAAAAACGGAATTTGGAAAAAAATGTAATGGAATTTGGAAAAAAATAAAACGGATTTCATATGGCTCTAACAGACCCCCACTGCCACTACTCCCAGACAGACCCCCACTGCCACTACTCTGCGGTGACAGACCCCCCACTGCCACGACTCCCAGACAGACCCCCACTGCCACGACTCTGCGGTGTCGGTTGTGTGTGATGATGAAGGAAAGACAGGCTTGTGGTGTTCTCTTTAGCCGAAACTGTGACGTATTTATTTGATGTCCACAGTCTGTCAGGTAAAATAAATACATATAGAATAATAATATACAACGCGTCAGCATTAAGCACTTAACCCTCATGTTGTGTTAGGAATTGGCACCACTAGCATCATGTCAATGTACTAGTAGCCCCAGCAAGCGAACGTTAGCTGGCTCCACTAGCATCATGTCGATGTACTAGTAGCCTCAGCAAGCTAACGTTAGCTGGCTCCACTAGCATCATGTCGATGTACTAGTAGCCTCAGCAAGCTAACGTTAGCTAGCTCCACTAGCAGCATGTCGATGTACTAGTAGCCTCAGCAAGCTAACGTTAGCTGGCTCCACTAGCAGCCTCCTCCCTCTCTCTCTGCTAACAATCCTGATTCGATTCTTGAACCTATTTAATTAAAAAGGAAGATATTGATGGATATTAGCTATAGTATAGCTCAGCAGCTGTAACAGAATAACAGCTGCCATACCAGTGTTTACCCCTTCAGAAGCATTAGACCCTAACACCACATAAGGGTTAATGGCGTCGGTAGCACACACATCTGCGGTAGGAGAAAACTCACAGAAAAGTCCGCGAAAACGGCCAAATCTCTTAAATAAAGAACTGCACATCATTAACATCGAATTACTGTACAAACCCGGTTCATTATTTGGAAACTTATTTACAACATTATCGACTCTTAAGACCAGAAATATATATCAAGGTACCGCGGAGAGCTGCTTACCTTCTGTCCTGAGTGTCCTCCACAGAGAGACTGAGGTAGAAACGGGACGTGATGACGTCAGATACGTCGCTCGCGCGAGAAGAAGCAAAGAAGTGACGATTCCAAAACAAAGGACCCAGCTCCCAAAAACGATCCTCTGCTACAACTTTTGAGAATACAAAAATGACAATAAATAATAACAGAGCAATGAAATAAAACGTGAGGGATTATTTGTGGAATGCATAACGTATATTATATACATTTACATTTAGTCATTTAGCTGACGCTTTTATCCAAAGCGACTTACAAGTTCTGTGCGACAAGACAGCAAGAAGGGTATAACTCTATCAGCTGAGTAACAATGTTCATCAAAGTGTTGCGTGTTACAGTGTAGGTTAGTTTATTAGGACAAGTGCATGACAGGTTAGTCAGGGTTAGATTTTTTTTTTTTTTTTTTTTTATCATTTCAGATAATGGTTGAAGAAGTGAGTCTTTAGTCGACGGCGAAAGATTGGACGGGATTCGGCTGTCCTAACTGGGATGGGTAGTTCATTCCACCATTGTGGGGCAAGGACTGAGAATAGGCGGCTTCTCTTTGATGACCCTCCGGGAGCTTGGATAGGAGTAGATCTGAGGCGGCCAGAAAATGCAGAGCGTAGGGGTTTTGAGGGTGTGTAGTTAGAGACCATTGACCGGAGGTAGGCGGGAGCGGTTCCCTTTGCCGCACGGTATGCTAGGTCGAGGGCCTTGAAGCGGATACGTGCAGCAATGGGGAGCCAGTGCAGGTCCCTAAGAAGTGGGGTGACATGGGCCGACTTCGGTAGGTTTGAGATCAGGCGGGCCGCTGCGTTTTGAATGAGTTGAAGAGGCTTGGTGGCAGTGGCCGGGAGGCCAGCTAGCAGTGCGTTGCAGTAGTCGAGGCGGGAGATGACTGTTGATTGGACGAGGAGTTGGGTGGCTTCTTTTGTCAGGAATGGGCGTATCCTTCTGACGTTGCTCAGGAGGAATCTGCAGGTTCTGGTTGTCGCTGCGATGTGAGCAGAGAAGTTCAACTGGTCGTCGAGGACAACACCAAGGTTCTTGGCGGTCGGGGACGCGGTCACAGCTGCATTCTCGACTGTGATGGAGAGGTCGGTCAGGGGGGAGGATTTGGCCGGCAGGTGGAGCAATTCTGTTTTGCTTAGGTTCAGTTTGAGGTGGTTGGTCGTCATCCAGGCGGAGATGTCGGACAGACAGGCCGAGATCCGCTCAGAGACGTGGATATCTGAGGGAGGGAAGGAGAGGAAGAGTTGAGTATCATCGGCATAACAATGATATGAGAAGCCATGAGACGTGATAATGTTACCCAGTGATTTAGTGTAGAGGGAGAAGAGAAGGGGTCCTAGGACCGAGCCCTGGGGGACACCCGTCCGGAGGGGGCGGGTGGCCGACAGAGTCCCTCTCCATGACACTTGGTAGGAGCGGTCATTGAGGTATGATGTCAGCCATGTCAGCGCAGATCCAGCCACTCCCATTCCTGCGAGGGCTGCGAGGAGGATCTGATGGTTGACTGTGTCGAAGGCTGCAGATAGATCTAGGAGAATCAGGACAGAGGAGAGGCCTTTCGCTTTTGCTAAGTGAAGTGCCTCTGTGACCGCAATGAGGGCCGTTTCTGTGGAGTGGCCAGTCCGGAAGCCAGACTGATTGGGGTCTAGGAGGTCATTCTGTAAGAGATAAGCAGTAAGTTGGTTGGATACAGCACGTTCAAGTGTTTTAGAAAGGAAGGAGAGAAGAGAGACAGGACGATAGTTGGCTATGACGGTGGGGTTCAGGGTTGGTTTTTTTATGAGGGGCGTGACTCTGGCTTGTTTTAGGGAGGTGGGGACCACCCCCGAGTTGAGTGAGGAGTTGATGGTTGCAGTTAGGAATGGGAGGATGTCCGGTGCTATGGTCTGGAGGAGTGGGGAGGGTAGCTGGTCCAGCTGGCATGTAGTCGGACGGTTCGACGTTACCAGTGTCAGGGTCTCGGCTTCTGTAATGGGAGAGAAAGATGACAGAGTGAAGGATGAGGTTCTCGATTCAGCGTTTGGAATGGGTGGGGGTTGGGAGAAGGAGCTGCGGATGTTCTCCACTTTTTCCTCAAAGAAGATCGCAAAGTCTTCGGCAGAAAAAGATGACTGCTACATTAACACCCTCTTTCTATATTACCCTCTTCCTATATTACTGTATCTGCATATGGCTCGCTGATAACAAACTATCATTACACATGGGCAAAACAGAGTCCATTCTCTTCGTTTCAAATAACAAACTCAGCAAGACCGACGGATTCTCAGTTACAGTGGGTGACAATATTGTCACAAGGAAAGACGAAATTACCTACCTGGGTTCCATCCTAGAGGCAAATCTTTCCTGTGACAAAATGGCATCCAATGTAATAAAAAAAGTCAACCAACGAACTAGATTCTTGTACCGGATCTCCTCTCTGGTAAACAAGAATACCCTGAAGACTCTGGCAGGAGCACTCATTCAAGGGTACTATGACTATGCGTGCACCTCATGGTACCAAAGCACCTCAAAGGCGCTTAAAACAAAATTACAAACATCACAAAACAAACTGGTCAGACTACTACTTGACCTGAACCCCAGAACCCACCTCACCCCTGCCCACTTTGACAACCTAGGATGGCTTAGAGTAGACGACAGAGTACAGCAACTTGCAATGGGCCTGGTCTACAAGATACACTATACGACCGGGGTGCCCATGTACATGTCAAAATACTTCCCAAAGGTCAGTGAATACCACAACCACTACACCAGAGGAAGCTCAACAAATCATGTTAAACCCAGATTCGGCTCAAACAAGGGACTAAACACGTTTCGCAATTATGCCACAACAATGTGGAACGCCCTACCCAAAGCTGTAAAGGAATGTGAATCCCTGCCCACATTCAAAACCGCCCTTAAAGAGCACCTACGGGAGGCTGCAATTCGAAACTGGCCACCGTAAATGCCCAAAACCCCCACCACCTCCTAATAGACAGTCTCCTCCCCACCGCATGTATATATTCCCTCCCCGCCGTATGTATATTTCCCTCCCACCCACCCACCCCCTCCTAATGTACAGTCCCCTCCCCATCATATGTATATACTCTGTCAGGATCTAGGGGTAACAGTACTGTATATTTGAATACCGCCTATGTCACAAATGTATCAGTACTAAATACCTATATGTCCCTATGCCATAAATGTCATGTATGTTGTGTATGTCATAAATGTCTATATGAATTGAAAATGGGGGACCCTGATGGAAACAAGACAAACGTCTTTCTCAGGTCTGCATCCCCTTAACAATTGTATGTATTGAGCCGTACTGTATTGTACCCATTCTGCAATCTGTTAAATAAAGTTTTCATTCATTCATTCATTCAGTCTCCCAAGTACTGCACAGCACCCTCTCTCACCTAGACCGCCAGAAGGGGGGCTATGTGAGACTATTTTTCATTGACTACAGCTCAGCGTTCAACACCATAGTCCCCACCAGACTGGTGGACAAGCTGATTGAGCTGGGTCTGAGCTCCGCTCTGAGCGCCTGGATGCTGGACTTTCTGAGTGAAAGGCCCCAGGCGGTCAGGGTGGGGGGTCAGACCTCCAACACCATCACCCTGAGCATCGGGTCCCCCCAGGGCTGTGTTCTGAGCCCCCTGCTGTACTCACTATACACACATGACTGTGTGGCCAAGTTCAGCTCCAACTCCATAGTGAAGTTTGCGGACGACACAGTGGTGGTGGCCGGGCTGATCTCGGACAATGACGAGAAGGCCTACCGGGAGGAGGTTGAGGTACTGGAACGCTGGTGCCAGGACAACAGCCTGCTCCTGAACATTGGTAAAACCAAGGAGCTGATCGTGGATTTTAGGAGGAGACAGCAGGGGACACACACACCACTGAGGATAAACGGGGATACCGTGGACAGGGTGAGCAGCTTTAAGTACCTGGGGGTCCACATCTCAGAGGATCTGACATGGACAACACACATAAACTCAGTCGTAAAAAAGGTGAAGCAGCGCCTCTACCACCTGAGACAGTTAAGGAAGTTCAGAGTATCGGGGAAGATACTCCAGTCCTTCTACTCCGGAGCTGTAGAGAGCATCTTGACTGGAAACATCACTGCCTGGTATGGAAACAGCACGGCACAGTACAAGAAGGCCCTACAGAGAGTGGTGCGCTCAGCCGAGCGTACCACGGGTATTGCACTACCACCCCTGCAGGTCCTATACAACAAGAGGTGCAAATCCAGAGCCTGCAGAATAATAATAACTTTATTTGTATAGCACTTTTCATACAGAGGTTGCAGTTCAAAGTGCTTCACAACAGTAAAAAATACAGGCATAAGCGAGCATAAAAAAGATAGACAGGTAGCAAGGTATGGTAAATCACAGTGTTTCACATTAGGATCTAGCATCCCAATAGGCTCTCTGTTTACAGTTTCATTCAGTAATACAAATAATAAAAATAGTTTAAAATGATTCAGTTTAAAAATAGTCTAAAAATTATAAAATAGAACGGACATACAACAGGGTATTTAACATACAACAGAGCAGTGCATCAGTAAGAAGTAAAAAGTGTGCTTAAAATTACAGTGCATAGAGTAGGAGGTAGTGAGATAAAATTAGCATAGAACCGACACATGAATTTGATAGGCAGTGTATAAAAGTAGGCAGGGTAAGAATAGTGCAGGTAAGTACAATTTGTGTCAGGATATCCCTGATGTTTCATTGAAATGCCTGAGCAAAGAGATAGGTTTTAAGCTGTCTAGCGAGTTGGCTTCCCTGATGTTTTGGGGTAGTTTGTTCCACAGTTTTGGGGCATAGTTGATAAAGGCTGCATTACCGATCCTCTTTTGACTGTTTCTGGGAGCCTCTAGTAGTCCAGCAGCTGATGATGAATGAATGAATGAATGAAAACTTTATTTAACAGATTGCAGAATGGGTACAATACAGTACGGCTCAATACATACAATTGTTAAGGGGATGCAGACCTGAGAAAGACGTTTGTCTTGTTTCCATCAGGGTCCCCCATTTTCAATTCATATAGACATTTATGACATACACAACATACATGACATTTATGGCATAGGGACATATAGGTATTTAGTACTGATACATGATCGCAGTGTTCTTGCTGGCGTGTAATTTATAATTTATTAGAGTGTTGGCGATGTAGCTAGGTCCCTGTCCATTTAGAGCTTTGTATGTAAGGAGAAGGACCTTAAAGTCAATTCTAAATGTTACAGGAAGCCAGTGTAAAGCAGCTAAGACTGGACTAATGTGCTCTCTCCTTTTGGTTCTAGTTAGCAGTCGGGCTGCAGAGTTTTGGATTAGCTGAAGTCTCTCTGTGGTTTTCTTAGGGAGACCTGTGAAAAGTGCATTACAGTAGTCTAACCGTCTAGATATGAATGCATGAATTAGCTTCTCAGCATCGTTCTGATTAATAAATGGTCGTACTTTTGCTATATTTCTGAGATGGAAGAACGATGTTTTCGTCACTTTACTAACATGAGAATTGAAGTTCAGTTCTGAATCTATGATAACCCCGAGACTAGTGACCTCAGATTTGATCCAAGGGGTTAGTCCTCCCAGGTTCTTTATTAACGTTTCTTTTTTAGTTTTGGGGCAGATAATTAGAATTTCAGTTTTGTTCTCGTTTAGTTTCAGGAAGTTCTTACTCATCCATTTATTTATTGCCAGTAAGCAGTCTGTAATGGAGCTAATCGCTGTATCATTTGGTTCAGCAGATATGTACAGTTGTGTATCATCCGCATAGCTATGGAAATCTACATTATGTTCTCTGATGATATCACCCAGCGGTAACATGTAAAGGGAGAAGAGTAAAGGACCTAAGCAACTCCCTTGTGCAACTCCATAGTTGTTGTCGTATATATACTCAACTGATTCGGGAGCTCCTGTCCTTTGCTCCCGAACCTCCGGTTACCAGCACGCCTTCCTCCGCAGGTACTGCTAGCCCCTGCTCTGTTAACACTGCCCAGGCTGTTAGCCCAGCCGTTAGCCTAGCTTCCAGAGCTAGTCCTGCTAACCCCCGCTCTGTTAACACAGTCCAGGCTGTTAGCCCAGCCGTTAGCCTAGCTTCCCCAGCTAGTACTGCTAACCCCTGCTCTGTTAACACTGCCCAGGCTGTTAGCCCAGCCGTTAGCCTAGCTTCCAGAGCTAGTCCTGCTAACCCCCGCTCTGTTAACACTGCCCAGGCTGTTAGCCCAGCCGTTAGCCTAGCTTCCCCAGCTAGTACTGCTAACCCCTGCTCTGTTAACACAGTCCCGGCTACTAGCATAGCCGCTAACTTAGCACCTACAGCTAGCACCTCAGCTCTCCCTGCTAGCCCAGGCCCTGTAGCCCCTGTAGCCAATATAGCTTTGTCAGCTACCTCCTTAGCATCCCCTGCTAGGTCAGCCACTGCTAGTTCTACAGGCCCTACAGCTAAACCTATGGCTTCCTCAGTTAGGAGACTCAGTGTGGTTCCGGCCCTTAGACTAGTACAGGCTTAGCTCCCCCTGCTACTGCTAGCAAGTCTAGAAAGGCTAGTAAAGCCCTCACAGTTAGCAGGGCTTCTTCAGCTAACCCAGCCTCTACTGCCAGCCTAGCCCCTGTTAGCTTAGCCCCAGGTGCTACGCCCGGTCCGGCTCCCACGCCTGACCCAGCCGCTACACCCGGTCCGGCTTCTACGCCCGGCCTCCTCGACTGGTCCCGGCTCCTCGACTTGTCCCGGCTCCTCGTCTGGTCCCGGCTCCTCGTCTGGTCCCGGCTCCTCGTCTGGTCCCGGCTCCCCGTCTGGTCCAGCCCTACGCCGTGGTCTTCGGAAAGACGTTTGGAATCCAACCAGAGTGCAAATGTAACAGTAAAGTGCAATAGTAATAAAAAATGTACAGGTGATTAAACTGGGTATAAAATATATAAATTAGTACAACTGTGTAATGTTATGGTCCTAATCAGATGTATCTACAGAGCTGTAGTGTTAATATGTACAGTGATACAGGTGTAAAGACACTATGGTAGTAAGTCATACTGGCCAGCAGCGTAACTAGTATCTTTATGTGTCATGCAGATTAACACACACATGCAAGATGGGCCTCAGGAACACACACACATGCACTGAGTCGCCGATGAAATGTCTCTCTGCACTTGACCCATCCCATCGTCCTCCCTCCCCCCCCACAAGGGCAGCCGGGAGCAGACATGGCCTGCGGCATGGGGCCGCGCCTGGGGACCAATCCAAGTGCTCCTGTCCGTCTTCGTCAGGGATGCAACAGCGTTAGCTGTTTGGCATTTTTTCCCATTGGGTTTAATCTCTTTTTCTGGAGGCGAAACCCTTGCGAGCACTGGGGGGGAGAACATGCAAACTCCACACAGAAAGGCCCAGGAGATACCCCACCTGGGTACCTGGCAACCCCGCCACCTGGTCCCCAAGCGGGAATCGAACCCAGGATCTTCTAGCTGTGAGGCGACAGTGTTAACCACTACACCACCGTGCCGCCTACAGTGTGTATATATATGTAACAGGGCTGATGTCGTCACCTTTTTGCGCTGTGTTAAACTTCGATGCCCCGAGGGAGTTTCGAACCCGGGTCTGCCGCACCACGGGCCACATCACAGACCGCTATACCAAGAGGTGAATTCACTTCTTGGTAACATGTCTATGTGTCTTTTTTAACCTGTTAAGCTGTAGCCCTATTTTCAGAAATCTCGCCTAAAGGTACATGCCTAAGTAAATGGAAGATTGCTCCACTTCTACAAGGCCAATTTGCATGTTCTTGGTATCTAGGAACATCTAGGGACCTGGGGGTATGTATTTCCAGTGTCAGAAATAGTGTGTCTGTTACTAGGCTTGAGTACATTGTAATGCAAAAAGGGAGAATATAAATTATGATTTATTTTTGCATCTGCACCGGTGAATAACACCATGTTACAATTGTGAGCAAGCCGAGCTCATTCAATGAGCTCATTCAGCAAATGAATAAAGGGAAGATGATTAAACAGAAGGATTTGTAGATACAGTAATAAATGATAATCGATTTTAATTATAAATTCATATTTGACCTTGAACATGACCTTATTATGGCCAAATCATACATCTATGGATAGGGAAAAGGCTCCTCTTTCCAATGGCAGGGTTGAATCTGGATTAAGCCATTTCCTTGCGGTTTTACGATAAGAGATATAATTAGCATTTTTTCGATAAATCCGTATTTTCGGTAAATCGTATAAAACATCGGTAAAAATTAAAATATACACTTTGACTACTGTTTTGATAGGGTTATGGTATTTACTCTTGGCTACAAAAAAAATAAAAAAAACAGAACCTCTTAACATCCAAGGGCCCACATGTGGGCCCTCATGAGGACGATTCGCGACGCGCCACTTTGCCGACCTCTAGCGGCTTGGGTGTGCATTCCTTAATTAAAGCCCTATTTGTTGCCTGTCAATTGCCCTTTCAGGTGACAAAATTCGTTCAGCGGTTCTCGAGCCCATGGGGACATTAACGTGTTGTCGGGCCTTACAAATAAATTTGATTTGGTTCTTTGCTTACGATCATGTGAATTATGCAAGGTATTTACCTTCATACTGGCTGGAAAAGGTCAATTTGCCCCTCACACATCCTTCTTGCCACAATGAGCTCAGTGTTAAAGGCCAGTGGACAGTCCAACGTCAAAGTGACCATGGATTCTCCTCCATAAACATACAACAGAGATTCCAAGACAAAGGGTGGTTGGATCGGGATAACACAGAATCGAGATGCGGTCTATCGCTGGATATTGTCGCAACATGAAAGGGAGACAATGTGGGTCAATGGCTGGTAAATCTCCTGAAATACGAAAACGTAAGGACCTTGACAGCACTCGTATCCATGCTGATGAAAAGGCTGTGACTGGAATAATTTCCACCATAGATTCCATGCTGAATCAGGCGGCTAGGTGGCGCAGTGGGCAAGGCGCTCGCCAACAACGCAGGAGATGCTGGGTTCGAGCCCAGCTCTCGGAGTTGCTACCAGCTTGGCTGTCGTTCATACTAATACAATTGGCAGTATTAGGGGGTGGGAAAGCCGGTGGGTGGGGATCGGACGTTGTGGACAGCGACTCCTACAGGTCGGTTGGTGCGCCTGCGCAGTAGAATCAGGAAGCGACGGGGGGTGGCGTGTCCCTCCCATGCAGACCCTCGCCAAAAAAAATGGCTGAATCCTTTTGAAACACACCAAGATGGCATTGTGTGTCTTAGCTCTGGGAGAGTTGCAACTCGAGAAATGGGGGGGGGGTTCATGGACCAAAGACTGTTATCACGAAAAGTTGATATATTTGCACTAGGGTGGGACTCGATTAAAAATGTTAATCGAGTTAATTCGAGACTTTTTTTTTTGTATTTTATTTTTTTATTATTTTTTAAACACACATATAAACAAACATGACAACACACGATAAGATACACAAGCATTAATACACAGTGTATATCCAACGAAATTACCATTTATACCAATGTCTTATACAGGATATACCCCTAATACCTGTTATCTAAAAACCTACACACATATGCTCCAGCTCGAACCCCCCCCTCCCGGACCCCTCTTTGGATAGTACCTCCATTATCCCTCGCTCCTAACCAGACACTACCATTATAAGCTAGCTTTTATTCTCTCCACCACTTCTAACCACATTGTCATTTTGGATTCATTGAGACCCAGAATTCTTGCTGTAGATATTTCTTGATAAATCACATAGAGAATAAGAAACCAAACTTTCCGGCACATTTTTTCCGGTTGAAACCAGCGTGATGCGATCAGCTTTTTAGCTACTGTGATACCCGTTAAAACCAATCTCTTTAGCTGTGGATGTACTGCAAACTCAAAAACATCATTCAATAGTAATACAGAGGGGTGTACAGGTATATTCCAAGATAAGAGATTTGATAATGCGAGACTTTATAGTTAATTAATCTAAATTAATCACATTTTAATCGCATATCAATATTTGATGCGAAAAGCAAATTTTTTCAATTCAAATTAATTTTGGTATACGAGTGAATCAATGAATATACATACGTTTAAGTAGCAAAATCCTGTATTAGCTACTACACAGACCAACAGATCAATGCATTTTTTTAACAAAGTGCAGCAATTTTAGGAATAATATATATATAGCGCAAAGGACCTTTTGTAAACTCAAGCACTTTCAAGGTAAAATTTTTTATGAACAAACCAGACTAAGAAATTATTTTATTTGCGATTTATTATACGTTATACTTATAGTACATGCATGAGTCTGGTGTCCTTTGAAAGGTAACATTCTTACACAATAAATAAAAATCACCATGCGATTAAATGCATATTTTTCTTTTAATTCTTTCTGTAGTTAATTAATCGAAATTAATGCGATAAAGTCCCAGCCCTAATTCGCACCCATCAAGTCACAAAAACTGAAGACCTTAGGTGACCTGGCAAAAAAAAAGAAAAAACCTTTAGCATTTTTTTGCATAGCAAGGATGTTATTCTGCGTGCCGACAAGAAGCTATTCTCCAGACTACTTATCATAGGTCAAAGGTCAAAGTAGAGAGATAGACCTGAGAGAAATTCTCTTATTCATTGGGCCTTGTTTCATATCCTTTAGCCAGTACTGATGGTTCACTGGCTAAAACAGACAAATCACACTCATGAAGTTATTAGAGACCAAAGATGGAGACTGCTTAGTTGACCAAGTTCCTGAAGGTGGAGCTATTCTCTTTGGTGGTATGGCAGTCATCCAAGCCATGCAGGCCAGACCAAGTACCTTTGGAGAGGTCGCTGATACCATACTACAGTATATAGTCAAACTTGCTCTGCAGAACAAGTGCACACAGATCGACTTTGTGATTGACCAGTATCCAGATGAGTATCAAAAATCTAGAGAGGTCACGTAGAGCTGTTGGCGGCAGATGGAACAAACAAGGTTGAATTATGTTATGTGGCGAGATGCTGCACAGGAGTTGGCAACAGAACAAGGATCATTGACATAGCTAAGGTGTCATCAGCCCTTGGCACCAATGTGTGTTCAGCACTTATTGGGATCCATACCTTCTCAGGATCTGACTCTACTAGTGCCTGTCATGGCAAGGGCAAGAGGAAAACCTTTTCTGGAAAAAAAGGACTACCTGACTGCATTTACAGAACTGGGTAGCAGTTTTACCCTAGACCAGCCTACCTTTGATGGTCTTAGCAAATATGTGTGCCACCTGTATGGCCAGCCATCAGCTAAGAATGTGAATGATGCAAGATATAAAGCATTCTGCACGGCATCATCGGCTTTGCCAGAACTCTCCATTAGAGCCATATGAAATCCACGTTCACGGAATCGCGGAATTGAGCAATAAAAATGGAATCAACTGTATTTTTTTTTTTAATGTTGTGAGACTTGTACAGCACTTTGTCAGTGCTGTAAAGTTTAAACCTTTTAAAATCTTAGACAAACTAAACACTTTGCTTTCATGAAATATTGTAAGCCGTCATTTGAGGCTTTATAAAAGCAGCACAATGAACACATCTGTCAGTGCCGAGTCCGACCTCATCTTAAATAACAAACAGCATTGCTTGTTGTAGTTAACAAAGAGGCAGAGTTGATTTAGCACAAAAAAAATATATATATATATATATTTTTTTTTTAAATAATCAGATTTTTCCCCCCATATTCAAATCCCATGCCCATCTAACGAAACTTCAAAGTATTTAAGACAGCCCTATTAAATGGAGTTATATCTTATTAAATTGTGGACATTTATTCATTCCCACTTATTAGACACTATTTCTGATGGTAAAATGAGCATACAAAGCAAAATACAGAATTCTGAAATATTAAAACGGAATTTGGAAAAAAATATAATGGAATTTGGAAACATTTTTAACGGATTTCATATGGCTCTACTCTCTATGCCCCCGACAAGTGACACATTGTACCAACACTACAAAAGGGCAAATTACCGATCAGCTATAATGAGACATTCATTGAAAGCTATAATGTGTGCCCCTTCACCCGTTGGCAATGGGTGGCACGTCGAGGATGGGGAGTTAACAGTGACCTGGATGAGTGTGTTGCAGTTAGTCGACTGCGGTTCAAGGAAAATGTGAGACGGGAAGATGTTCATGTGTGTCTGCAAAACTGCCATGTACAGATCTTTGTCAATGCCAAAACGGTGGAATTGTTTCCAAGGAAACCGAGAATAGGGCTACATGGGATGATGACACATTTTATTTAGGAGTTTTAATGTATCGTGTAATTTCAACGTGGAATATCAAAATAAAAGCGACCTTGATCATGCATATTTATTAGAAAATGAAATTACAGCACTATGTGATCAATCAAATGAATATCCATATTATTAAATGGTAAATGGCTGCATTTATATAGCTCTTTTATCCAAATCACTTTACAATTTGTTCCTCACATTTTACCCATTCACACACCGATGGCGGAGGCGACCATGCAAGGTGCCAACCTGCTCATCGGGAGCAATTAGGGGTTAAGTGTCTTGCTCAAGGACACTTCGACACGCTGCCCGGGAGGAGCGGGAATCGAACCGGTAACCTCGGATTACAGGACAACTGCTCTTCCTCCCGAGCCACTGTCGCCCCATATTATTAGCATATCATACATTTCTTTTTTTTTGAACTTTCTTTTATTTTGTGTCATAATGAACATCACATTGCATTAATCATACAGTATAATATACTTGATTCACATAGTCAATGACATTTGTTACTCAGACTCTTCCCTCTTTGTTTTCAAGGTATTCAGCGTAATCAAAATAAGCTGTATAATCCGAGTACGCCTCTTAAACAACCCAGTGGGGAGGGATTTTTACAATATTTTTTTTTATGATTTTTTGTAGGATAAGAAACGAAAAAATAAATAGAAAAATAAATTTAGCAAAAGGAAAAAAAATACTTTAAGAGAAAAAAAAGAACAAAAAAAGAAAAAAAGAGAGAGAGGGCGTCAGGAGGGTCAGACTCATGCTAGTGTATCTCCAGGTACAAGGTTACAAGTGACCATCTCTGCATAAACATATCTTTTTTCAGTTGCAATTGTGCAGTCATTTCTTCCATTGTATACATCTGTCTCAGTCTCTTGGTCCATTGTTTGATTGTCGGTGGTTGATTTTGTAGCCATGCCATAGTTATCATTTTCCTTGCTATTAACAGTATCACTCTCAAGATGTATAACGTATCTCCATAATATGTGCCTTTCGGTATACATCCCAAGATATAGTCAAGGTAAGTCAAGATCTAGAATGGTTTTAATCTCATTTTTGATATTCACCCAAAATGTCTGCACCCTTGGACAGTCCCAGAAAATATGTGTATGATCTCTGATCATTCCACATCCTCTCCAACATAGTGGTGAGGACCCACCAGCAAATCCGGAGAGAACTTGATGAGTCCTAAAGTACCTGACCTTGACCTTCCAGTCAAACTCCTTCCACATTGGGCTATTTGTGATTTTATGATTGCTTGAATGGCTGTCCTCCCATTCTTCATTTTCTATGATCACATTAGCTTCCAACTCCCATTTTTCTTTAATATAGGTGGTGTCTCCTGGATCGTCTAGTTGTAACATGTTGTAAATATTGGATATCTGCTTTCTTTCCATCAAGTTTTTTTCTATTGTGTTAATAAAGTACCGCTCCACATTTGTTGGTGGTCTCTTAATTGCTTCCCACTCACTGTGAGTCATTACATAGTGTCTTATTTGAAAGTATCTAAACATGTCTTTCGAAGGTAGATCAAAACATTGCTGTAGCTGTGCAAACGATTTAAAACAGACTCCTTCCATTAATTGATGGATAGTAACCAGGCCCAAATCCGCCCATTTTTTAAAACCCCCATCCTCCATAGCTGGCCGGAATTCTGTATTGTCTGCTATTGGCATGGCCCTAGATATTGATCGTGGACCTCCCCCCTTTTTCCTTACACTTTCCCATACCTTTAATGTATTTGTAATCCATTTGTTACCAATCTTAATTTTTTTCCAGTATGCTTTCCCCAGGAATATTATGGATCTGAGAGGGGTCTTTGGAATTGAGTTTTGCTCAATCTGTACCCATCCTGAATCTAGGTCCTTTTGTATCCAATGCACAAGTATGCGTAATTGAGCTGCCCAGTAGTAGTTTCTTAGGTTTGGTAGACCAAGACCACCCTTGTTCTTTGGCAAACATAGTGTTTTAAGCCTTACTCTAGGTTTTTTCCTCTGCCAGATAAATTTGGATAGGAGTTTATCTAACCTTTTAAAGGTAGTGGCAGGTATTGGTATAGGTAGAGAGTGAGACTGGAAGAGAAAAATAAGTCTAGGTAGCACATTCATTCGAATTGATTCTATTCTTCCCACTAGGGAGAGAGGTAAAATGTCCCATCTGGCCATGTCTGATTTGATTTGTACAATCAACTTTTCGTAGTTTGCTTGATATAACCGATTGCTGCTGGGAGTCAGAATGATTCCTAAATACCTGAATCCGTCTCTAGCCCAATGGAAGGGTGCTATACTATTCAGATGTGTTGGCCATGTTCCCACTATCATCATGGCTTCTGATTTGGTCTCATTTATCTTATAACCCGACAGTTCGCCGTAATTTCTTAAATCCATCATTATGTTTGGAATTGATTCTAAAGGGTTTTTGATATAAAGTAAAATGTCATCAGCAAATAGCGAGATCTTGTGTGTAATGTCTTTTTGGTCATCTATTCCCTGTATCTGAGGGTTTGATCTAATCATCTCCGCTAGTGGCTCTATGCCAATAGCGAATAGTAACGGAGACAAAACGTCTCCTTGGCGTGTCCCTCTCTGTATGTCAAAGAAGTGAGAGCAGTGACCATTCACCCTTACTCTAGACTTAGGATTTTTATATAAACATTTTATCCATTCTATAAATGTGTTATTGAATCCCATACCTTTCAATGTTAGTTCAAGGTACAGCCAATCAACTCTATCAAATGCCTTCTCGGCATCTAAGCCGAGAAGCATTGATGGTTCTTTTCGAGATCCAGCCACTGTTTGCAGATTTAAAGTTCTTCTGATGTTGTTAGCACCCTGTCGACCAGTGATAAAGCCAGTCTGGTCTGGGTGTATCAGTTTTGTTATATGTTTCTGTATTCTTTTTTTAAGTATAGATGTCAATATCTTGAAATCGTTGCAAAGGAGACTTATGGGCCTATAGGAACTACATCTTGTGGGGTCTTTACCTTCTTTATGTATTACCGAGACAATAGCTTCTGACCAGCTTCCTGGTGGATCTCTCTCAGATAGGGCATAGTTATAAACTACACTTAATACTGGTGTTAATTGTTCAGTGAAATGTTTATAAAATTCATTTGAAAACCCATCTGTACCTGGTGATTTATTGTTCTTAAGCATCTGAATAGTTTCCCCTATCTCCTTCTCCGTAATAGGGGAGGTTAGCTCATCCGCCTCATCTGGGGATAGTTTAGAAAGTTTAAGGTTATCTAAGAAGTTGTTGATTTTTTCTTTCTTGTTTTCCAATTGCTGTGCTTTGTAGAGGTCGGTATAGTAATCTGCAAATGCATTAGCAATTTCTTGCGTTTGCATTACTTCCATGTGTGTGCTGGGGTGTTTAATCTTTGGAACTATCCGACTTGACTGTATTTTGTGGAGCTGGAATGACAGTAGCTTGCTTGCCCTATTTCCCATCTCACAGTAATTCCTACCAGCAAATCTAAGGGCTCCTTCCGCTTTGTATGTCAACAGGTCATCTAGTTTTTGTTTGCAGGTTAGTAGAGCTTTTAAATCTTCTTCATCTCTGTTCAGTTTATGTTTCCTTTCTAGTATTTTTAACTCATTTTCTAGGTTCTGCTGTTTTTCATTTCGCTGTTTCTTTAGTGCACTTGAAATTGAGATAATTTTACCTCATTACAGCCTTTGCCGCGTCCTATAAAATTGATGGTGAGACATCCCCCTTATTGTTGAGATCAAAATAACTCTTCAGTTCTTCACTTATCCTCTCCCGTGTGTGAGTCAGACAGCATGGATACATTGAGCCTCCAATATTTAAAGATTTTATTGGTACTGAGGTTAAGTTGAAGAGTTAGAGGTCCATGATCTGAGATGGTCGCTGGTTCAATGATACATGATTCAACTTTGTCAATATCTTGCTTGGAAATACAGAAGTAATCTATCCGAGAGTAGCTACCATGGACCCCAGACCTAAAGGTAAAGTCTTTCTGCCTAGGATGGTGGAAACGCCATGCAACTATAAGTCCAAATTCTTTTATCATTGCATTCAGTGATCTAGATTTTTTTTGAAATGGGTCCACAATCTACAGGCAGTTTGTCTACTTTTGGATTTAGTACACAGTTGAAATCACCGGCCATAAGGATAATTCCTTTGGCATTACCAGCCAAAAGTGAGGCTATACCTTTAAAGAAATTGGGGCAGTCTTCATTTGGTGCATATATATTTAGAAAAGTTATGATTGATCCTCCTATTGACCCCAGGACCATAACATATCTGCCCTGGTCATCTGCAATTTCCTTTTCTTTGGTGAAGTATACTGATTTGTTAAATAGAATAGCCACTCCTCTCTTTTTCCCTGTTTGACAGGACGCACTAAACACCTGGCCCACCCATTCTCTCTTCAGTTTCTGGTGTTCGTTCATTGATAAGTGCGTTTCTTGAATGAATGCTATAGAGCACTGCATTTTCTTAAGTTGTCCAAAAAGTTTTTTCCTCTTTATTGGGTTGTTAAGACCATTTATATTGTAACTAATACATTTAAGGCTCGTCATAATGTCATTGTATTTCGTATGTACAACATAGATCTATCTTCTATAGTATATGAGCTTGAGGCATTTGTCAAAGAGTATACAACATAAAAAACAAAACAAAATGGTCCCCTATTCACTCATATCATACATTCTAATGAGAATGTTTCAAAGTTTGGATGAATTCACTTTTTTATTCAAGATGTAGATTTTATTTAAAATATTGTACAAGTTCCATCATGAAAAGGTTTTACTATCCAACCTAATGACAAGTAAATGTGAATGGATGTTCTATCATCATAAAGTAAAAAAAATTTTTTTTTGGGATCTTTTTCCCCCTCCATTTTCCTCCGATTTTCTCCCATCCCAATGTTAGTCGTATGCCAATTCCCAATCCCTTCCTGGTCGCTGCGCACTTACCCCCCCCCCAGTCAGATCATCTGGGAGAGTGGAGGCTATCACGTGCTTCCTCCGACACACGTCCAGCCAATCAACCGCTTCTTTTCACCTGGCAGCGCGAATCCTCCCTGAGAGGGCGTAGCGTGTGGAAGGATCACACTATCCCACTCAGGTCCTATCGGCGCTTAGCAGGTGCCCCGACCGAACTGTAGGAGTCGCTGTTTACAACGACCCGGACCCACCCCGCCAGCTTCTCCCACCCTCTAATACAGCCAATTGTATTAGTGTGAACGGCCAGCCAAGCTGGTGACAACCCTGGAGCTGTGAGCTGGATTCGAACAGGCGAATCCAGCTCACAGCTCCGGGGTTGGTGACGAACGCAATCTCCGCTACGCCACCTAACCGCCCTGTAAACTTGTTTTGATTTTTAATTGATTGAATTTAAAGTGAATTGATTCCAACCCTATAACGTTTTGATAGTTTCATCAATAGTGCAACCATTACTCTGTCAATACACACAATGACAAAATATCAATTCATATAAAGGAACATCCATTCCTTTAATAGAATACCAAAGACGACAATACATGAAACATTACTCTAAAACAGGGGTAGGCAACCCTAGGCACGCGTGCCTGCATAGGCACACGGGGGCATTTTCATAGGCACAGGGGGCAGCATTAAAAAAATATATATATATATTTTGCTTTGAAATATTATAGTGAAATATTTTGAACTATTGTCGCATTTATCTTCCCCCACAGGTTCTTTTTACTACCACATATTTAATTGAGACCCTTTATTTGTTTTATTATTTCAATTTAGATGGAAATACATTGCTACATCATTCAGTAACATTTGCAGAGCCTTATAACAAAAACATTATTACTGTCACCATTGTGACCAGTGGGATTAATCAACAATTTGTATTATTTATTTTTCTATTTCATTGAACATTGCACATGTTAAAAGCCATGCCAACTTGTGTTCTTAAAACAATGACAATAAACACAGTTTTATTAGGTTGAAATAATGTGGTTGTGTACTTATTTTTCTGTTAACTTATTATGGATTGAAAACTGAAAACCTTAATGCACAGTAACTGAACTCAATATTTTTAAGTTCTGGTAACTTATTATTATTATTTTCTTTTTACAGTGTAGTCTTGCGATCAATCAAAACTTATTTACACGATATACCTCACATTCACTCTCCATTCACATCCTGGTGTTCTCCTGGTGTTCTCCATTAGGCCTGTAGGTGGAGCTATGACAGCACACGTACAGTACACACACCGATGGTGTGTGATGTGTCCAACAATGAATGGGCAAATGTGAGTGAAATGGTCGCACTGTATGCAGCTGTTTGTCTGCATTGCATTTTTACCCTGCCCTCCAATCTCCCCCCAATCCCATTCAATCTTGTTTGCTGCAGCTCAAATGTATCCCCTTGCCCCACTTTGCCTTTTATGTCTCCGTCTGTGTTTGTGTATTGTGTGTTTGTTTGTTTTAGTTTTGCTGCCATTTGGCCTGGTCTTGCTCGAAAAAGAGATCATTGATCTCAAGTGACTACCTGGTCAAATAAAGGTTAAATAAATGTGTGTTCACTCTTATACCATGACACATTGTCCCAGGAACAGCCACACCGTCGGTCTCACTCCTCAGAGCGACAGAAACACAACTGTTGTCGTCAATGAAAACCGTGTCTATGCTAGTACTGCATCTCTCTCACAGAGGCTTCTGTCAAACGCTCTTGGTAATAGTTTTTCATTTCAAAAGAACGACCAAATATTACTACCACTATTATTGTTATGAGTGTTGATGGACTGACAGCTGTAATGACGTACTGAAGCGTTTCCCACACTGGTCACAATGGTAGACCTTGTTCCCTGTGTGTTGTGTATTATCAGTTTGGATGGTTTTTAATTCCTGCTACATTAGTTAAAATGGTACCTATTTTTCATGTGAAGTTTTCCCCACAGTGGTATAGTTTCTCTCCTGTGTGAATGACGTTGATATCATTTCAGGAGCATCACTATGAGTGTAACTCTTCTAATATTGGTCACAGCAGTGGGGGTTATCTCCTAAGACTGTGCAGGTGAATTGACAGGTTTGACATTTCCCTGAATCTTCTCTCCCAAGTGAATTTTCTCATGTTTACTCAAATATGCTAATGTTCTGAATCTCTTATCACACAAACTACAATGATGTGGCTTCTCTCCTGTGTGAATACTCTGGTGTGTTTTCAGATTACCCAGTCGACGAAAGCTCTTCTCACACTGGTCACAGGAGTAGGGCTTCTCTCCTCTGTGAATTCTCTGGTGTGTTTTCAGACTATCCAGTCGACTAAAGCTCTTCTCACACTGGTCACAGGAGTAGGGCTTCTCTCCTGTGTGAATCATCTGGTGTAATTGCAGATTACCCAGACACCTAAAGCTCTTCCCACACTGGTCACAGAAGTAGGGCTTCTCTCCTGTGTGAATCATCTGGTGTGTTTTCAGATGACCCAGTCGACGAAAGCTCTTCCCACACTGGTCACAGGAGTAGGGCTTCTCTCCTCTGTGAATTCTCTGGTGTGATTGCAGATTACCCAGACACCTAAAGCTCTTCCCACACTGGTCACAGAAGTAGGGCTTCTCTCCTCTGTGAATTCTCTGGTGTGTTTTCAGACTATGCAGTTGACTAAAGCTCTTCCCACACTGGTCACAGGAGTAGGGCTTCTCTCCTGTGTGAATTCTCTGGTGTGTTTTCAGACTATGCAGTTGACTAAAGCTCTCCCCACACTGGTCACAGAAGTAGGGCTTCTCTCCTCTGTGCATTCTCTGGTGTGATTGCAGATGATTCAGATGACTAAAGCTCTTCCCACACTGGTCACAGGAATAGGGCTTCTCTCCTGTGTGAATTCTCTGGTGTGTTTTCAGAGTAAACCGTCGAGTAAAGCTCTCCCCACACTGGTCACAGGAATAGGGCTTCTCTCCTGTGTGAATTCTCTGGTGTCTTTTCAGAGTAGACCGTCGAGTAAAGCTCTCCCCACACTGGTCACAGCAGTGGGGCTTCTCTCCTGTGTGAATTCTCTGGTGGCTTTTCAGAGTAGACCGTCGAGTAAAGCTCTCCCCACACTGGTCACAGGAATAGGGCTTCTCTCCTGTGTGAATGCGCTGGTGTTTATTGAGATTCATCTTTGAACTGAAGCTTTTCCCACACTGGTCACAGCAGAGACCTTTTCTTCCAGCCAAGCCTCTTGGTTTCTTCCCAGGCCTGACAGGACAGCTATCTGGACGGAGATAGTGATGGAGAAGAGTGTTAGAGGAAGGAGATATTTGGTGATTTTATTCAGCTTAATTTTCATGTAAGAGATTTATAATGGTATGTAGCTGGGTTTTATAGTTTAAGAACACAGTGTAGTCCAGAGTCGTCTACAGTTCTAGACTCAACGCCCATCTTGAAGTCCCCAACACCAACCAACAGAGAGGGGTTCTGACCACGGAGGGCACGCAGGACTCACCACTCACGGTGACAGCGGCAGAGGTACGTACGGTTCTGAGCAGAACAAACCCACGGAAGGCAGCCGGCCCAGACAACATCCCCGGCCGTGCCCTCAGGGTCTGTTCCTCAGAGCTAGCTGACGTACTTTCTGACATATACAACTCGTCACTAGCACAAGCTATTGTGCCCACCTGCTTCAATAATAATAATAATAATTTAGGACCTGCTCCGAGGTCACCATTTGGCACACATGCGAACCATGCATACAATGCGTATCTGCGATTAACCCATCCCGTCGTCCTTCCCCCCCAAGGGCAGCCGGGAGCAGACAGGCGCCACGTGAGCCGCGCCAGGGGACCAATCCAAGTGCTCCTGTCCGTCTTCGTCAAGGACGCCACAGCGTTAGCGATCTTGTTGTTGTGCATGTTTTTCCATTGGGTTTATCTTATCGGGGGGGGAAACCCTTGCGAGCACGGGGAGAACATGCAAACTCCACACAGAAAGGCCTGGGAGATACCCCACCTGGGTAACTGGCATCATGGAAGACCACCACCCTCGTGCCCCTGCCAAAGAAAAACAATGTAACCTCCTGTCTGAATGACTATCGTCCCATTGCACTCTGCAGTTTGCGTACCGCCAGAACCTCCCTCTCCCAAACCGTTCCTACAACAATTTTTTTTATGTTGCATGATCATGTACATTTATTTTGTATTATAATTTTTTTTATGTTTAGATATCAAAATTATCTGGCAATCCTCAGTAGATACTATCAAACTCCTCTGATGTCATCTGGTCGAGAGAGAGAGAGACAGAGAGAGACAGAGAGAGACCGGCACTTTGGCAACCCCTAGTGGCTCGGGTGTGCATATTTTGTAATAGAATATATATATTGTATTAAAGCCCCATTTGGTGCTTGTGGATAGCCCTTTCAGCTGACAAAATCCATTGAGCGGTTCTCGAGTTACATGCCGGTATTTGAGGCTTGTGCAAAGTATACGGTATTGCGCAAAATACCACTCCCGAACTCAGGCTGCAGTAGTTCCGTCAATCTAGATCTGATCTCGAAAATGATTGTGGATCGTTGTATCCAATGAGTGTGGCTTCCAATGATACCCCATGTGGGGATGTATGAATCAGGGATCTAGGTGAAAAACTAAATTCTTTAACAGGAAGCCAATGAATTGAAGTCTATGAGAAAACTGAGTTTTTCTTTGTACAGTTTACCAAAATCACTCCTAATCACTCATTTCTGAATGGATCTTTATCTTTGGATATGTACTACATAAGGCTTCAGGCTATGGCTCCGTCTGGATTTGTAAGCCATACCACCTTCTGGGGAAATACTACCTCTGGAGTCCACTAACTAACTACTACAGAAAAACTTGAGTAACAAGTTTTTCTACAACTCAAGTTCAGACCTATGTTACTCTATTATGTTAGCACTAAAAGTGAATATTTTTTCTGGAATCAGAAACTTCAGAATGTCATCTTTCAAAAGAGACCAGGCTCATGCATGTGCTATAAGTATAAAGTATGTTGTTTTGGTTTGGAAAAAAAGTATGCAGTCCTCAAAAACGAAAACTAAAATGGCCATTGCAGGTTAAGAGCCTGAGCGGTCCAGTACAACATTTATTTCAGATTATTAATATGATATTCAATATACATTAATTTCCAATTAATACAATCTGTATGAATTAACCTCGTAAGCCGTAGCCATATTTTCAGAAAAGCTGCCTAAAAGTACATACCCAAGTAAAAGGAAGATTGCTCCACTTCTACAATGACCATTTGCATGTTCCTGGGCCCTCATTTATCAACAATGCTTAGAAAGTGTTCTATTTTCGTTCTTAACACTATCACAGCGATTAAAGCTAAAATTCTCCTGACTTGACTTTTTTTCAGGCCAAGTCATATTCTTATTTTAACCGCCACTGTATTTTTTTTTTAATAGCGTTAGCGTTTTAACACAATGGGGAAGAACAACGGATATCTCCGTGTTTCGATTCCACCCGTTGTGGACAGAAGCACGGATATCTCCGTGGGAAGTTGTTATTGCTTTTATTCCATTTTAATAACCTATTCAAGGTCGCAGAGCGGCACTGCAGATGTACCCTACTCTTTGAATCAGAGAATGTGCAATACCGGCCAGATCCTCTTAGGGGCGCTATCACGATAATGCAGTGTGCACTGTGGCTGAAGGGAGCATTTTTTTTGGAGTTTCCAGTAGCTGGATTCTATATGTGTAGCCTGTACCGTGGATTACGTTTTGCATCGCAGATTTCACCATGCAATAAGGGGATTTATCATCAGCCAATGGACATATCGATCTACCAGATGGCGATCGATAACGGGGAAATCCTCGGGGGGGTCCCACCGGACCACGGTAAGATCTTTTTCACGTAAAGTACATCCCGATCGGGCTATGTGGCTAGTTAGACGAACACGGTTATTGGTAATCAATAATAAGAAACGACGTCCCCTGCCCCACCCCCCCCCCTTTCATGCATACATGCTTGAGGATCGTGCAGATCATATGCAGTTTGAGTTTTAACTGTAGCATTTGTATAACGGAAATGCCATTGGATAACATTAGCCATTTATCTCGCCTCCCAGAAAATATACTAGACCAAATCCCGTATAACGCTTATATTCACGGCGCTATAAAATGAGAACGTATTGATGAAAAAATTATTTCTTTAATCCATTTTGAAAGGACGGTTTATGGTCCCAATTGACAATGAGAATGGACAGATAGCAATACTGTAAAGTATAGATTTAGCTCTACAAACAGCCCCACGTCTGTTTACATTTGCTGGCCCTCTACCATTATATTAGACGGGCCCCAATGGCCATCAATGTGTTAAGGGAGCCTACTTGTAGAGCCTACTGTCCTGACTGACTATAGACCCTACTGTTGTGGTTGTTGTGCCAGGCAGGGAGGCTGTGTGCTGGAGAGCGTGAATGCAAGTCATGTGGCTAGCTTCTGATTGATGGCGAGCTAGCACCATTTTCCCATTACTTTGAACCATGAACTAAACGGCTTGTTATCATACAAACAAGGGACTAAATACGTTTCGCAATTATGCCACAACAACAATGGACAGTCTCCTCCCCACCGTTTGTATATATTTCTCTCCCACCCACCCACCCCCTCCTAATGTAATCTCCTCCTCATCAATGTATATATTTACTGTTAGGATCTATGGGTAACAGTACTGTATATTTGCATATCGTATGTGACAAATTTAACAGTACTATACCTGTAAGTCATATATGTCCCCATGTCATAAATGTCATGATGTCATGCATGTTGTGTATGTCATAAATGTCACTATGAATTGAAAATGGGGGACCCTGATGTAAACAAGACAAACGTCTTTCTCTGGTCTGCATCCCCTTAACAATTGTGTGTATTGCTACTGGATTTACCAGAGTGAATGAATGAATGAAAACTTTATTTAATACACGAGACCCTCTTCTTGGGACCAAGTAAGGTTTCGTCGATAATCCAATGTACAGTCCCCCCCCACCCCACCTACCCAACCTCCTCCAATGTACAGTTTCTTCATCAAATGTATATACTCTTTTTTAGACTATTTGTGTCACAAACAATACTGTATTTGTAAATCTGGTATGTCATAAATGTATAGATGTAGCAGTATTGTCTATCTGTATGTCATGTATGTCATATAGGGATGCACCGAATGGGAAATTCTTGGCCGAAAACGATACCGAAAATAGGAAACAGTTGGCCGAAAACCGAAAGGCCGAAAATCATTAATATAAATATATATATGTTTTTTTTTTAGCTACCTGATTATGGCAAAAGACATGATTATGGCTAAACTTAACTTAAATAATATTAATAATCACTATTATGGGCCCATAAAACATTTATTCAGCACTTTTGAATGCATACATTAATTCCAGACTGACTGCTGAAAGATTGTACAATTTAAACATTTTCTCTTTGCATACAACAAAATGTGCATTAAAGTCAAGTGCATTTTCTTTTCTCTGTAGGATAATTACAACAAAGTGCATTCAGAACAAAGCCAAGGTGCTTTAAAACTGCATAACGATTGCATAAAGACACACACACAGGCCTGTTGTATTTACTACATCTCCCATGACTCTTAGCGGGGGATGACGTAGCTTACGAGAGACTACAACGATTGATGACGACTTCCTGTCCTCGCATTTCCATTTGCGGTTTAACGATACATTTTCAACAACAGATTGCTGCTAATTAAACACTTCATTTAAACGGAGTAACCAGGGACCGAAACTAAAGCCCGCCGCCCGCCAGGGGCGGTCAGTTTTTACCTTTGGCGCTTGACACTTAGAGGGCTGCCCGCCGTGTGGCGTGTAGACGTGTAGTTCATAACGATACTCTTATTTTGATTGTGCGAGTACAGATTATAGCCGCTCGTCTTTTTTTTCTCCGCCGCGAGATCGTTAAAAAACTACAAGTCCCACATTGCACTCAAGTCAACGGTCCAATCACAGTAGAGTGACGTGACTGGTTTCATGAGAAAGAAAGCAAATGACCAATCGGAAGCTCTCATTTGGCTTGTTTACTTCCTGAAACGCCACCATTGCGATATGCGGGCTGAGCTACCGTTACTGTTTAAACAATGACCCAGTCAACTATTCACTTTTAGTTTAATACATGACGAGGCATTGTCTAACGGTATCTAGCTGGCTAGCTACTGATAGCTGCTGATATCAACAAATGCTCCAGCAATAGTCGACTTGAGTGCATAATACCTCCGTTCCCTCGTTAGCTAGCTTAGCTAGCTCACGTTAGATCTTATCTGTCCCAGTAAACTAAATTGTCTTAACGTTATCTACCGGGCTAGCAGTAGCTACAGATAGCTCCTGATATCAATGTCTTATAACATTGATTGAATGCGTATTCTAGCTGAGGGCATGTTGAATGTGATTTGACAAAAGAACGGTAACGTTATAAATAGGGTCCAGCTGCATCGCCGGAGAATCCTTGCATGCTGAATGTAGGGTCTAGCTGAATATAGGGTCTAGCTGCAGGGCCGGAGAATCCTTGCTGGAGCTGGAGGCTACTCAAGTATACACACACAGTGGAGCCGTTTGCAGATAGCAAGCATTTTGACTTATTGCGTGGTGGCGATGTCTCGCAGATAATACAACTACAAGTATGATTATATAATATATATTTTATTTCAATTTTTTTTTTAGATAAAATATATATATATATTTTTTAATCAAAAAAATTTTGGCAGGTAAGAAATATGCTTGGCGGGTAGACTCTTCCCATCTACCCGCCACTGGCCGGTGAGTCAAAAAGTAAATTTCGCTCCCTGGGAGTAACGTTAACGTTATGTCGAGTTCATACGTGTAGTGTAGTATGAACTCGTCATAACGTTAACATTACTCAGTGTCCACTGTTGCTGCCACCGTTGCGTCGCAGATGGATGGTACACTGTTAGCTCCGTAGCTAATCCGCTCCTAGACTACTGATAGCAGTACCGTTAACGTCGGAGCTGATCAATACTCCGTTTTTTTCTAATTTAGTTTAGAACCGGGTTTCGGGGGGCATCCCTACTCCCAAGAGGAGTTAGTTATCACAGGCTGTAGAATGCAGGAAGAGCTGCCAAGCTGCTCACGTTACATGTTGCGCATGCTACCGGTATGTCTGTAGTAGTCGCGTTTTGATGACGTCATCACAACAACACGTTATTTGACTTTCGGTCATATATTTTCGGTGCTAAAACCCTTTTGGCCAAAAGCCGAAAGAGCCGTTTTAACCATTTTCGGCCGATAATTTTCGGTAGCCGAATTTTCGGTGCATCCCTAATGTCATATATGTTATGATGAATTGAAAATGGGGGACCCTGATGTAAACAAGACGAAAGTATTTCTCTGGTCTGCATCGCCTTAACAATTGTGTGTATTGAGCCGTACTGTATTGTACCCATTCTGCAATCTGTTAATAAAATGTTCAATCAATCAATATTTAACAGATTGCAGAATGGGTACAATACAGTACGGCTCAATACACACAATTGTTATGGGGATGCAGACCAGAGAAAGACGTTGGTCTTGTTTACATCATCAGGGTGCCCCATTTTCAATTCATAGTGACATTTATGACATACATGACATTGACATGACATTTATGGCATAGGGACATACAGGTATATAGTACTGTTACATTTGTGACATATATGATATGCAAATATACAGTAATGTTACCCATAGATCCTGACAGAGATTATACATATGATGGGGAGGAGACTGTACATTAGGAGGGGGTGGGTGGGAGAAAATATACAGTACTGTTACCCATAGATCCTAACAGATTTTATACATATGATGGGGAGGAGACTGTACATTAGGAGGGGGTGGGTGGGAGAGAAATACACAGTACTGTTACGCATAGATCCTAACAGAGATTATATACATATGATGGGGAGGAGACTGTACATTAGGAGGGGGTGATGGTAGAAAAAATATACATACGGTGGGGAGAGAATATACGGTGGGGAGGAGACTGTCTACAGATACACCTGTGTGATGTTGCTACGGAGTTAAGCTAATAAAGGATACTCACAACCACAGCAGGGGACTCACGTATTGTACTGTGAAGTAACACGACAATGACAAACGTGTTGTTTCTGTTTTTCTTTTTGACATAGTTGCGGCACACGGAACAAGTTAACAACTCACCACTACAGCCCCCAGTAGCGCTGCCTAGCCAGTCTCTTCAAACGTCCTCTCCTCTCGAAACTCTCTTTTGTTAGGTGGTGCTAGAGCTGCCGCGGTATCGGTATTACCGCGGTATCGCTGTTACATCATGCCCACCGCAGCGTTGGGCTGAATACCGGCATCACCGCTGTTTTTTATTATATTATTATTATTATTACGCTCTCGTGGGCTTGCGGCTCTGCAGATATACCCTACTTCTCTGTCGAGATTCCAAGCGACCCTATTGGGTACCAGAAAAGTCACATGAAACACTGCAGACCACTGATTGGTCAGAAGAGATACGCGTCACATGCTTGGAGCATCTTGCAGTGCGTTTACTTCCTGAATCTCAGCCATCACAACACGGCTAATAGTACGTTAGCTCCCACCGGAGTCGGGGGGGTAACCGGCGGGCGCGACACCGAGGGGAGACTTCGAATCCGTGTTTCACTTTTAATAACGAATGCGTGCATGCCGAATCCCAAACAATATTCATGCTGCAAAGTCATCCTCTAAAGATAGATATTTAGACTAGAGGCAGGCTATATGCTATATAAAGAGTAGACTACAAAAAAAATGCATTCAAACTTTTTTTTGTGTGTGTGTGTGTGGTAATACCGCGGCGGTAGGAAATATTTTGCAAATGTGTGCGGTAAGGAAAACATCAATACCGCGGCAGCTCTAGGTGGTGCCGCTGATCCTTTTCATCTGAGAAACCCGCGGTGGGTTTTCTTTTTAGTGGCCGGTTTACTCCTTCCATTTAACGGACGCTATTAAGCTAACATTAGCTAATCGGTATATAGCAGCGAGTGCAAGCAGCGTCGTGGCTGTGACGTCGGTAAACAAGCAGAGTTGACGCGCGAGGCTGCAAAAAAGGCGACTTGCGTCTCTCGAGTCGCTGAGTGATGACTCTGCTTGGCGCGATAGAAAGAAAATGCCCTTTTTCATATTATACGAGGTAGCCAATTCCATCAGACTGCGAATCAAATTGACGGATCTCCCCAATCAAACTGACGGAAATCCGTCTGGAGACGGAACGCTTTAATGCCTGCTATCAGTGCCGGCCTCGTTTACCCCCTTGAATGCCTTCATCCACTTCAATGTTAGCGTTAAAAAAACCGCATAATCGATGTTTTAAATTATGGCTATGTGTCTAATCTGCCCGTCGCTTATCAATGACTTGTTTGCAGTCAACATTGTCGAAACGCATTTTTTTTTTTACACACAACACGGAGAAATGGTCTAGCTGCTTCGGTGCGTCGTTAACGTTAACGTCGGAAGAAATTCCCCACTAAGCCCTAAATTCAGAGCAGAGCAGTATCCTAATGACTTTTATGCTTCAGTCGATAAGGTGTTTTGCGAATTCTGTCAACATACCGTGGGGACTGGACCCGCAAAAACACGTGCGAATATCACTTCAAAAGCCATGTCAGCCGGATTCCTCTCTTTCTCCTCGTCTCTCTTTTGCTCAAAATAAAAATGAATGGGCTTCATGGCTGGCTGATTTTTTTGCGTTGTCTGATTCTGAATGTATAACTTGCCTAAGCCGGTAACGTGACTTTGTTTTCGGGCGCTACTGTGATTGGACGTTTATGCGCCTTGTGTAATGTGGGACTATTATAACAGCGGAGCTGTTTTGTAATCGTCACTCGTCTCGAGTAAATTATTTTTCCGGGTGGCGCGCACACACATTATTAGGGCCAAATACAAGGGAAATGCTCGCACTGTAGATCATATATATATAATTATATATATAATTAGTAAACTGTCGGGGGCATTTTCTGCCCCCCATAACTGATATTCGGGGGCATTTTGTCCATTTTCAAGGGCATTTTGCCCCGAGCCCCCGTTAATTTCGAACCCTGCTGCATGCCATCACCTCCTAACGTTACCGGAGCTACCGGAGCTGATAATAACATTGCCTGAGCTGAAGGTGCGTGACACTAAAATGTCCGTGGGGACCCGGCGCCAACCCATAGATAGTTCCAACTCACCGAATTACGTAATCCACCACAGTTGCACTCAATATTTAAATAATGTTAGTCTAAATAAATGTAGACGGATACATAATAATTTCAAGCAGAACACAAATCTTTCCATTAAGAACTGACAATCAGGGAATTTAAACATGGTTGACATTGTTTTTTTGTGTTTATATTAAAGAAAGGAAAGTCTAGTGCTGGCTGAGCATATTGTTTGTTTGCACTAAGTTAATACTACAAATGTAGCCTATATTTTTCAGTCAGTTCGGTCTTTGTGTGCCAAACATTATTTAAGGCTGTAAACACTAACACTGTAAACTTTTTAATTTTTTTTTAATAAATGAGAAGCATGTTTAGATTTGAGTGTTACATTTTTTTTTATAAAAATGTACGTATATCGAACCGAAAACCGTGACCCCAAAACCGTGATACGAACCGAACCGTCCATTTTGTGAACCGTCCCACCCCTACCGTTTATCATAAAAATTCAGTGCCCCCGAAATACAAAAAAAGCCCCCGAAAATTTATTAAGGGGGCAAAAAAGCCCTTGATTTTTTTTTTTTTTCTAACCCTGGTGACTGTACTTTATTAATTTGTATCTTTGTGACTGAGGTTACTGTTATAATTTACATTACATTGAAAAGATACAAAGCTATATTTTTTAAGGTGCATTTTTTTTATACAGAAAGAGGTATTATTTAGAACATGAATTCATATTTAGTAAGGCTTGAAAGAAAAGAGCTATTGTTATTTATAGGTTGCTTTTTAAGTTATTTTCTTGAGATTTGTCAGATTACTAGGCATAATAAAGCATGTTGAGTAACTTTGGTTATAGAGATATAATTGTTATATAAATAAATAATAATGTTATATCCATAGAGGACTCAGGACTGAGCAGGCATACTTTAAAAGTTTAAATATATTAAAATTATAAGGCATCTTTGAGTCAACTTTAAGTATCTTGAGTTGAGGCTGTGGGCACCGTCCTCTTTTTTGGAAATCACAATATGGTCATTGGTCACCCTAGAATATACAGTCCCTCCTCCCAGCCCAGGTACTACTACCTACGTAACCTCTGACCTATAGTGGAAAGAGTTAGACTTTTCAGAAGTTGCATATTCTGTTCTGACTTTATTTATTCCTTTATTCCTGTCTTAGATTGCAGATGTGAAGAAACCCAAGACACTACAGCCAAAGCCTCCATCCACAGGTGATTTCTTTGGGGCCTTGTACAAACAGAACTCCCTCGAGCAACTAAGCAGAGAGGACGCCGTCGCCGCCTGGATCGGCCGCACAGCACTCCCTGCACGTACAGTGGAAGATGAGGATTTCATAATGATGTTGCGAACATTTGATAAAAGGTTCAGAGTGCCAAAAAAGACTAAAGTATCCAACCTGGTGGACAAAGTGTATGTGGAACAACAAGAGAAATGCAGGCACAGGTTGTCTATGGCACGCAAAGTAACCTTAGGTTTAGACATATGGTCCAAAAAGGGTCTCACTGCATCCTTCATTGCAATCAGTGCTTGTTATTTCAACCCAGAAGATAATAAGTCTGAACATATTCTCCTGAACCTGAAGGAAATGGTTCACCCCCACACTGCTCAAGCTATAAGTGCGCTTGTGGAGGAGTGCATAGAAGCCTGGGGGATCCCAAAAGAGAAAATCCTCACGAGGAACACTGACAATGGCAGCAACATGGTGGCTGCGTTCCCGTTCCGTACTGCAGGAGAAGAGGCCACGACTTCTGAGGAGTCGGACTCTGAGCACAATGAGGATGCCATTGACGAGAACAACAACGATGTGCTGCAGCAGGAAGGAGAGGACGACATTGACGGGTCAGTCTGTGCTTGAAGTTGAAATAATTCTATATTCATTCGAATAATAATAAATAGGTAACTGCCTGGTTATAATTTAATTTCATATACATATTAATAAATAAGTTAATATGTTAAAAGGTTAAACATTGTGAATTGAATAAATAAGTTTAAAAAGAATTAATGGATCATTAAACTATGCATTTGTATTTATTCGTATATCCATCATGTAGGGACGACTCTGCCTATGGAGCAATGGAGAGGAGCCCATGCGTTGTGCACACCCTCCAGCTTGTAGTAAACATGCTGCTGAACAAGGAACCCTCAATCCGAAGACTGCTGGACAAAACAAGACACCTGGTCAACCAGTTCAGCAAATCATCTGTGGCCACAGAGCGCTTGCTGCAGAGGTCTGGTCTCATCCTCCTCAAAGACTGTCCCACCAGATGGTCCAGTTGTCACGCCATGATGGTGCGTTGTCTTCAACTCAAGGACCACGTCACAGCAGTAGCGGAATCCATGAGCGGGGACAGCCTGCAGCCCAGTGAGTGGCAGAAGATTGGCATGCTGCGAGACCTTCTACTGCCATTTGCTGAGCACACAAAGATGCTGCAAAGTGACACCCAATCCCTTTCCCTCGTTGTGCTGCTCTTTTGGATCTCAGAAGCCATCTGTCTGAATTCAATGTAGCTCATGCTAGAACCTACAGAGAGGCAGCTTCACTGGCACAGAAGATGCTTTTAAACATGCACCATCGTTTCAGCGTTTTCCTTGACGTCACAGCCGTCAAGTTCTCTCCTCTTGCTGCAGCAGCATGTTTTGTTGACCCCCATGTATCAGCTGAGACCCTTATTGAGAATGAAGACGAGGGAATGCAGGATCTTCTACGAAAGGCAGAAGACTACATTGCTCACAGCATGTCCCGAAGAGTGGAAGTGCGAGTGGAGCAGGTGACCGATGATGAGGAACTGGAAAACATGGCTTCAGCAGGAGAGACACCCTCCTCGGCAAAGCGGCCTAGGTTCAAGTTTTTCAGTGCCAGTCGTCCAGCAAGGCCAAAGACGCCCAAGACCACTAACATTAGACAGGAGATTCTGAAATACAAAGAAGGGCTGTCCAACCACCAGGCTGCTCGTGCTAACACAGACGTTGAGGAATCTGCTATCGAGTTCTGGATTTCTCAGAGTCCTATGGTGTTTCCACATCTGAAACCTCTGGCCTTGGATCTCCTGGCGATGCCAGCATCCCAAGCCTTTGCCGAACGTGTCTTCAGTGTAACTGGTTACCTCTCAAATGGCCGCCGCAACAGAGCAAGAGACATATTGGAAAGAAGTGCTTTTCTCAAGATGAACAAGAACAAGTCTAAATAGTCAATTGTGAATGCAGGCAGCAGCACTGACCATCACCAACCCTAACTTAGGGGTTAGAGTTAGAGGTGGTCTAGGTCTGGTTAGGGGTTAGAGTCAGGTGGTCTAGGTCTGGTTAATAGAGGCCATAACCAGACCTAGACCACCTCTACTCTAACCCCTAACCAGACCTAGACCACCTCTAACTCTAACCCCTAAGTTACCCTAACCAGACCTAGACCACCTCTACTCTAACCCCTAACCAGACCTAGACCACCTCTAACTCTAACCCCTAAGTTACCCTAACCATGCCTAGACCACCTCGCTCTAACCACTAACCAGACCTCTTCCATGTGGCACTTTAACACTGACCTCAGAATGTGATTTTATATAATGTTTTTATGCAGGCAGCAGCACTGACCATCACCAACCCTAACTTAGGGGTTAGAGGTGGAGGTGGTCTAGGTCTGGTTAGGGGTTAGTCAGGTGGTCTAGATCTGGTTAATAGAGGCCATAACCAGACCTAGACCACCTCTACTCTAACCCCTAACCAGACCTAGACCACCTCTAACTCTAACCCCTAAGTTACCCTAACCATGCCTAGACCGCCGCGGTTATTACCGCACGCACACAAAAAAATTTAAAAAAAAGTTTGAATGCATTTTTTTTTTGTAGTAGTCTACTCTTTATAGCATATAGCCTGCCTCTAGTCTAAATGTCTATCTTTAGAGGATGACTTTGCAGCATGAATATTGTTTGGGATTCGGCAAGCACGCATTAGTTATTGAAAGTGAAACACGGATTCGAAGTTTCCCCTCTGGTCGTGCGCAGTTCACTCGGTGTCGCGGGCAGGGGTGGTTACCCCTAACCCCCCCGACCCTTTCTTATTATTATTACTATAAAGTTACTACTTTATAATAAAGGCATTCGTTTTGTGGCATTAACATTATATAGTTATACGTTCAATAACATCAGCGTATTTACCCGACCATAGCAAGGCAAGCAATACTCTATTCATATCTCAGTTCCTTTCTTTGCTCAGAGAGTGCCGAGTTGTCCCATTCTGCGGTCTGTTAATAAAGTTTTCAATCAGACAAGTGTATAGAACGAAGGGCTTTTATTATAACATTCGTTGCAGACAGTAAAATCATTATGTCTCGTTTAGTACTCCTGAAGAGCGATGGTAGTCCACTCCGGCGGAGAGTTAAAGCTAACGTTATTAGCCGTGTTGTGATGAGCTGACATTCAGGACGTAAAAAACGTGTGACGAGTCTCTCTTCTGACCAATCAGTGGTCTGCAATGTTTCACGTGACTTTTCTGGTACCCAATAGGGTCGCTTGGAACCTCGATAGAGAAGTAGGGTATATCTGCAGAGCCGCAAGCCCAACGAGAGGAGGGTAATTTATTATTATTATAAAAAACAGCGGTGACGCGGTATTCAGCCTACTCTGCGGTGGCCGTGATGTAACAGCGATACCGCGGTAATGCGGTAATCGCGGCAGCTCTAACTACTATTATACTATTATCTACTCAAGTTCAACTACTGTACTACTGTGTGTTTGTTTACGACAGTATACTGTTAGTTAATGTTGAATGTTGTTACTTACTGTTACTGGCTGCCAGTGCTGACGACGACACTGTTAATTAATATTTACATTCAAATAAATCGCTGCCAGGTGAGCAAGGCAAAGAAAGATAATGTGACTGTCTTATTAAGTTATTTCTCCATTCACAGATCGACACTCGACAGTGAGTGCACTAGGGCTGCAACTAATGACTAATTTGGTAGTCGACTAATCGAAAACCAATGTAAACAACAATTTTTTTTTTTTTTTTTTTTTTTATATTACCTATCTTTGTGAAAGTGGCTTCTCAGCTCTGGTCCAGCTGAAGACAGAGCAGAGGAACAGATTGGACATTGAGCATGACCTCAGAGTTGCTTTTCTACCATCACCCCAGACTTTGAGACTCTTGTCAGGACCAAACAACAACATCATAACATGATGATCCCATAGCAAATTAAAATAATTACTCATGAAACATTTGAATTTGGATCTTTAAGCCACTTTAAATGAAAATGTATTTGAAGAACAATACAGCAATCACTCATAACAAGATAAATAAATTAAATAATACAAATTAAAGTGGAAGTGTACTTTAAATAACTTTTGTTTGCTGTGTGTGAGAGGAGTCTGTGTGTGTGTATGTGTGTGTGTCTTACTCTGATCGCTGTGTGAGTGAGAGGAGTGTGTGTACTGTGTAATTTGTGTGTGTGTCTTACTCTGATCACTGTGTGAGTGAGAGGTGTGTACTGTGTAATTTGTGTATGTGTGTGTGTCTTACTCTGATCGCTGTGTGTGAGTGAGAGGAGTGTGAATGTGTGTGTGTCTTACTCTGATCGCTGTGTGTGAGAGAGAGGAGTGTGAATGTGTGTGTGTCTTACTCTGATCGCTGTGTGTGAGTGAGAGGAGTGTGTATGTGTGTGTCTTACTCTGATCGCTGTGTGTGAGTGAGAGGAGTGTGTGTGTAATGTATTGTGTGTCTAGTCTGATCATCATCTCCTGCAGGGGAACAATGTTTTCAATGTCCAAAATTTGCTATGGGATCATCATGTTATGATGTTGTCTGGAACCCTGAGAAGCCACTCTCACAAAGATAGGTAGTGCACAAAAAAAAAAAAAAAATTACTAATCGACGCAACAATTTCTCGTCGACGATTTTTTATAATCGACGTCGTCGATTATGTCGACTAATCGTTGCAGCCCTAGTTGTCTTTAACAGAAACTGTGCCGTATTTATTTGATGTATTGTCCACAGTCTGTCAGGTAAAATAAATACATATAGTATAATGTAGTTGGCGCCGAGGAGAGTGGCAGCCTTTTCATAGCAGCTCCCACCCCCTCTACTTTTTATCGCGTTTACTACTTTCTTAATTATTCTTTTTGTGATTATACTTACATAATAGGTGTATAAGTGACTGTGCGTTGCTTTAGACCAAGTTAAGGCATTTGTAACAACTTCTGTGAAGTTAGCTGAGTTAGGAAAGTTCGGTCGAGCACAGCTCTGAACAATGGACAACAACAACACCGGCGGCGGGCTGGTTTACCCGCGGCAGCACAACAACAACAACAACAGCAACAACGGCGGGCTGGTTTACCCGAGGGAGGCTCTCCTCTGCTTTCGAAACAGAGTTGCAGAACCACCGAGGAATCTACCAGCCGAAATAAGGATTCGCAGACGGGGAAATCGAGCTGGCACGAGCGTGAAGGACAGGAGAGAGGACAGAAGGAGATTCAAGCCTTACCTGCCCGCTGTCGTCATGGGGAACGTGCGATCGCTGGTCAACAAGACCGACGAGCTCTCAGCCCTGATGATCAACCAGCGTGAGTACAAGGAGGCAAGCCTACTGTGCTTCACCGAATCCTGGCTGAACGAGAACATCCCGGACAGTGCAATAGAACAGGAGGGTTTCACGGTGGTGCGCGCCGACCGGAGTAAACAGAGCGGCAAGCGGAGAGGCGGAGGGCTTGTTGTCTTTGGGAACTCCAAATGGTGCCACCCGGGGCACATCACCATCAAGGAACGTATCTGTTCCCCCGACATTGAACTATTGGCACTGAGTCTGCGGCCATACTATTTACCGCGAGAAATAACACACGTCCTGGCTCTCACTGTTTACATCCCTCCCAGCGCGGCGGCGGCGCAGGCGAGTGACGTCATACACTCCACCGTCGCGGCGCTTCAGACAAAACACCCGGATGCATTTATTTTTATCAATGGGGACTTCAACCATGTCAGACTGAACAAGACCCTGACAAACTTCACCCAGTATGTCACCTGCAAAACCAGGGGAGACAAAACTCTGGACCTCCTGTATGCTAACGTGAAGGAGGCTTTCAGTGCGACTTCCCTGCCCCCCCTCGGCCAGTCAGACCACAACCTTGTGAGGCTTGTATCCACATACACGCCTCTCATTAAGAGACAGCCCCCGACCACCATGTCTGTCCCACAGTGGTCTGACGACGTCGAGGAGGAGCTACAGGAGTGTTTCAGGTCGACAGACTGGGATATGTTTGAGAGGGCTTACGGTGATGACATTGATGGACTATCCCACTGCATCACAGACTACATCAGGTTCTGTGAGGAGAGCATCGTACCCACAAAGAGGGTACGCTGCTTCTCAAACAATAAACCCTGGATTAGCAAGGACATTAAACACCTGCTAAACAGGAAAAAGAGGGCCTTCATGGCAGGGGACACTGAGCAGGCCAGGGCTGTCCAAAGGGAGCTCAAAAAAGAGCTAAGGGCAGCCAAGGTCAGCTACAAGGACAGGCTGGAGGGCAGACTACAGGCCAACAACACCAGGGAGGTGTGGGCGGGGGTTAGGAAGATCACTGGTTTCAAACAGCAGGGCACAGCTGTGGAGGGCCCTCCAGAGCGTGCAAACGAGTTCAACACGTTTTTCAACCGCTTTGACCAGAGTGGCCTCCCCACACCCCTCCCCCCACCCATCGACGCCAGCACCAGATCACACCTACAAAGCAGCCCACCCACCCCCCACCCCCCCACACCCATCAGCAACGGCACCCCACCCCCAACACCAGCAGACTGCCCACCACCCCCAACCCTGACGATCACAACCAGTCAGGTCAGTAGGCAGCTCTCCAAAATTAATGTAAACAAGGCCAGAGGACCGGACAACACCAATCCCAGGGTGCTCAAGGTATGTGCAGAGCAGCTGGCAGCACCGCTCCAGCATCTTTTCAACCTCTCCCTGAGGCTGGAGAGGGTGCCCCAGCTCTGGAAGACCTCCTGCATTGTCCCGGTGCCCAAGAAGGGACGTCCCAGCACCCCCAACGACTACAGGCCAGTCGCTCTGACGTCACACGTCATGAAGACGTTTGAGAGACTGGTCCTGCAACACCTCAAGCCCCTGGTGCGTGACTCCCTCGACCCCCTGCAGTTTGCATACCAGGCAAACATCGGGGTGGAGGATGCCATCATCTACATGCTCCACAGAGCGTACACGCACCTGGAAAAGCCGCGCAGCTCAGTGAGGATCATGTTCTTTGATTTCTCCAGCGCCTTCAACACCATCCAGCCGTCACTGCTAGCGGAGAAGCTCTCTGCGATGCAGCTGGAGCACGGCTTGGTGGCCTGGATCAAGGACTACCTCACTGAGAGGCCACAGTACGTCAGACTAAAGGACAGTCAGTCTGACGTACTGGTGAGCAACACCGGCGCCCCCCAGGGAACTGTGCTGTCACCCTTCCTCTTCACCCTCTACACCTCAGACTTCTGCCGCAACTCCAGCGGGTGCCACCTGCAGAAGTTCTCAGACGACTCCTCCATCGTAAGCTACATCACCGACGATGATGAGGAGGAGTACAGAGCCCTGGTGGAGAGCTTCGTGGGGTGGAGCGACAGCAACCACCTCCAACTCAACACCAGTAAGACCAAGGAGCTGGTGGTGGACTTCCGGAGGGGCAAGAAGAGGCCCCCCCCGATTCCCATCTCCATCCGAGGGGTGGATGTGGAGATGGTGGACTCATACAAGTTCCTTGGGGTACACCTGAACAATAAACTGGACTGGTCGGACAACACAGAGGCCCTCTACAGGAAGGGACAGAGCAGGCTGTTCTTCCTGAGGAGACTCAGGTCCTTCAATGTGTGCAACAAACTGCTGCAGTCTTTTTACCAGTCTGTTGTGGCCAGCATCCTCTTCTATGCTGTGGCATGCTGGGGAGGCTACATCAACTCAAGGGACACCAACAAGCTCAACAAGCTGGTGAGGAAGGCTAGCTCCGTGGTGGGAGTCGAGCTACCTAGACTTGAGGTGATGGTAGAGAGGGGGATGATAAGGAAGCTGGATGCCATCATGGAGAACCCCTACCACCCCCTCTACGACGAGCTAGTCAAGATGAGAAGCTCGTTCAGCCACAGACTCATCCCCCCCCGACACTCAACTAACCGCCTCGGACAGTCCTTCATACCAGCGGCCATCAGGCTCCACAACAGTGGGCAGCGACTAGCAGCCTCCAGGCCCCACAACAGGGGGCAGCGACAGCGACTGCTACCAGACATTGACCTGGGACTTATAGGAACCCAAGGGGGACAAAGTAGACTACCCTGGTACTTTGATTAATGTATACTCAGTAGATAGTAAATTATTATAACACCACCTCTTGCATACTGCACCTCATGTGACACTGTGAATAATGTGAATATTCCTCAGCTAGTCAGTTAGTAAATTATATTGACCATATTGATCAAATTGTTTACACTGCCTGTGTTGTCTTTTACTACCTGTATACTGTTTTGTTTTACTACCTGTACCCCTCCCCCCCTCCCCCCATGCTGCTATGATGCCTGAATTTCCCCAAGGGGATCAATAAAGGAATATCTTATCTTATCTTATCTTAATAATATACAATGCGTCAGCATTAAGCACTTAACCCTCATGTTGTGTTAGGAATTGGCACCACTGACCGTTGTTAGCGGGTCAATGTTGACCCGGGGTCTAACTCAGTCCTGACCACTAAAAAGAAAGGAGCATCACTCAATATAGTTAATACTACATCCTAACTAACATTATATGCATTCATAACCATATTGTAATTTGATTTTATGGCCCCCGAGACACATCATGTCCCTTATTTTTAAGATGAAAATGAGGTTGTTCAATCATAATATACTCAATGTGAACCCCATAGATAATGTTTTCTGACTATAATAGAACAATATTAGAATATAAAAGTTTAGTATATTTATTATTTTATTTATTTATATTTAGTATTTTTATAGTATAGTTTTACCTTGCCGGGTCAAGAATGACCCTAACACCACAGTTGTACCTTTTTTTCTGCAGATACCTTCAGAATTTTCAAAATAGTGAAACATAGTATTGCTGTGCTTATATGTGTTGTGGAGGATATCATAAAGCCTTGTTCTAATAAAATCAACTACATGGTAGTTATTACATAATGGGTGGACGGTATAAACGGTATGGATTTTGACTATACCTTGTAACCGGTAGAGCAGCTCTAAAATAGCACAGGGCTCTACAGTGCGACCAAATTGCTCGCATATGCCCCTAAAAATATTTGTATGCGAACCGTAAAAATCAATTACGCGCACGCTGTGCGAATACAGATTATAGCCTCTCTCGTCTTTTTTTTCCTCCGCTGCGAGATCGATAAAAAACTACAAGTCCCACATTGCACTCAAGCCAACGGTCCAATCACAGTAGAGTGAAGTGACTGGTTTCATGGGAAATAAAGCAAATGACCAATCGGAAGCTCTCATTTGGCTTGTTTACTTCCTGAAACTCCGCGATCAGGGCTCTCGTTTTCCGAGACACCAACTTATTATAGTCTCTCTCTTACCAATAGCAATAGATTTTAGAACACCTAGATTTATCGATAGCAATAGTAATATAACGTTAATGCAACTAAACGAATGCCTTGCTTTGTTAATCATAACGGTGATGCAGTAGCGTATGTCGGTGTGTTGGCTGTAACGGACATGACAATAACATAACGTGTACACATTAAAATTGCGATAATCTATTCTAACATTTTCAAATCGATGCAGTTGAATTTCCCCCTTAGGATCGATGCATTGTTAAACTAGGGCTGGGCGATATGGCCTAAATATGATATCACGATATTTTCTGACCTTTCGGCGATACACGATACGCATCACGATGTTTTTCTTTTTTTCCCCAAAATTCATTATGAGGCTTACCAAGACAGTATTTGAGTTTGCAAGCTAACATTAAAGACAAAATAAAATACCCATGCATTTAGCATTTTTATATTATATATTAGATTTAGATTATTGGATTATTAGATTATATATTGCATATATTTAGCAATGAGATATTATATGATTTAGATATGAAATATGATGAATTGAAAATGGAGGACCCTGATGTAAACAAGACGAAAGTCTTTCTCTGGTCTGCATCCTCCAGTCCGCTGTTGACTGTTGTTGTATTGAGCTGTACTGTATTGTACCCATGCTGCAATCTGTTAACACTTTGGCTGCCTAAGGTTAAATTCATGATATACCATAGATTGCCAGCGCTATTTGTCTATGGAGAAAGTCCCCTTCTTTGCAGGGCTATAACTTTTTAAATTCTATTGCTACATTGCAATTATTAGGGCCCATTCAAAGTCCTATATGTATTGTTCATTGTGTAGCAACGTTAAACTTTTTCATTCACATATTCATAGTAAAGTATGGTCTAATGCAGGGAGGGGCAGCATGCGGCCCTCACCGACGTTCCATGCGGCCCCAGGCCAATATTTATATAAAAAAAAAAAAAAAAAAAAAAAAATTTGTATTGTATTCGACTAAGAAGAGTTGGCAGTCGACTATGGCTCCTTTCGATCGATTAGTCGACTATTTGACTAATAGGGGTCAGCCCTAGTGTGGACATATGAAACGCTGTTGAAAGTGCCGTGCAGCAATATGGGGGTTTTGATAAACTGTCGGCTGTTGTTACCGATGGAGCACCGGCAATGAAAGGAAAACGCACAGGATTCGCCGGGCTTCTAAGGCAGAGTGGCGTTGAGTGTCCAATGCTGCACTGCATTATACATCAGGTAAGTTCGCTAACATAATTTCCATCTATTGTGGGTCACTAATAATGACCAATGCGAGTCGAGTGTAGTAAAATTATATGCGAGAGTCGTTAAATCGTTTTTCTTTTTTTTTATCTGATATAGGAGGCTCTCTGTGCCAAGAAGCTTGACTACTACAGCCATGTTATGGATTTGGTTACCAAGGTTACCAATCTAATTCGTGGAGGCAACAGGTCACTAAACCATAGAAAGTTTGTCTCTTTTTTGGAAGAGATGGACACTGATTATGGCGACTTGCAGCTACACACAGAAATCCGATGGCTGAGCCGTCGGAAAGTACAGGAGCGACATTGAAACACTGCAAATGCAATTCAATGATCGGTTTGAAGATTTCAACGGCATGCAGTCACAGATAGCGCTGTTTGCCGGCCCCCTCACCGCTACGGTGTCAGAGCAGCCCCCACCGTTGCAGCTTGAACTGTGCGAGCTACAGTCAGATCCTTTTTTTCAAGCAAAGAGAAATGAGAGGGGAATTTCGTTTTGGAAACTGCTACCTGAGCCCCGCTTCCCACTCCTCAGGGACTTTGCCCTCTCTATGGCCAGTATGTTTGGGAGCACATACATATGTGAGAGCAATTTCTCAAACATGAAGCACATCAAGTCAAAGGAGAGAAACAGGCTGTCGGATGAAACATTATTTCATCTGATGCAGATTGCATGCACAAACATTGAAGTTGACATTCCTGCTATTGTGCGCCAACAAGAGAGACCACAAGTGTCTCATTAAAGACAGGGGGGGAGGAGATGATGAAGAGGTGTAGAGGGGGGGGGGGGGGAAGGAGATGATGAAGAGGTGTAGAGAGGGGGGAAGAGATGATGAATAGGTGTAGAGAGGGGGGAGATGATGGAGAGGTGTAGAGAGGGGACCATTATTATTATTATTATTATTATTATTATTATTATTATTATTATTATTATTATTACCATTATTGACCCACTGTGGGGCGAGGGTGAATGTCATGCCAGTTTGATAAAGGGTCAATGGGAGGCATGTAGTATTGCACTTTACTTTACTTGCACTTTACTTGTTTACTTTTGTAGTGTTCAGATAACACTAATAACACAAACACAAAGCAGCATTCCTGCTGCATTTCACTACAACAGTAAATCAAAAGTGCAATAATAAATGATTTTGTTAAATGTATACACTTTTATCCTGCTACTAAACAAAACATTCCTGAGTGCTTCATATCCATAACATGCATTTCAGTGTTATGTTTTGTTTAGTAGCAGGATAAAAGTTTATACATTTAACAAAATCATTTATTATTGCACTTTTGATTTACTGTTGTAGTGAAATGCAGCAGGAATGCTGCTTTGTGTTTGTTGAGCAGTGGGCTTTAAGTTCATACATTTATTTTATTAGAAGCCTTAATTATAATTGATAATTTTTGTATATATTTGGGGTTACACAGCAATACTTTTAAATTCAGCTGTTTATAAATTCATAAAGTTGAAATTGCATTACTAAATGCATTTGAAATGGAATAAAAACAAAGTTACAACAAATTATAATTGTTTATATACCTTGTGACTATTAGGGCTATTTGAGTGATGGGGTACTACTGGCGGGACTGCCGATAAACAATGCGGCCCCCCAGATTGATTGTGGACATTTTGTGGCCCTCACCATATACAAAGTTGCCCACCCCTGGTCTAATGTATAAGTATGTTTTCATCTCCTTCTGCAGCTTTCTCCAGAACGTGATATATAGCCCCAAATGCATTATATTGATGATGAAATACAGTTTGATGGCAATCAGCGCGATATAAAAAATTCCAACTAGACGTACTTCTAGAAGTTACTACACGTCATCTGATGTTGACCGGATGGGCGAGGGGGCGTTTATAATTCCGTGGGCAGCGTTATACCAATCATCTAATGTGGGTCAAATGTTGATAATAGCAGTTCAGTTAGTATCGAAGACGGTAACGTTACACGCTCAAACTCACCCCAGTCTCCGCGCGCCGTTGGGCGATCATCGTAGAGTAGAAATTCTATCATTATGGGATGGCGATTTACCCGGTCCATCTCCAGCTTGTATAATGGTATATACGTCCAAATCATGTTGTTTATCGAGTTATTGGCAATCGATCGCTATGTAGCGTGACGAGCCAGAGTCCCGGGACATGTACCGAGTGGCCGGAAGCAATACGGACGTCTAGCACAACCTCTATGGCACATCCTGTTTAAGCGATTGCGCCGATCGGCCACCAGATGGCGCTCCTGAACCGCCAGAGAGCTCAGTGGGTCCTGCTGGTGGATCTCAGGCCAGCGGAGGGGACATATGAATCCGATCGCAGATTTTTGAAATATTGATATAAGGACGACGTAAAGCGTCCTCCGGCAACTTTAGCATGGCCAGCAAAGACGTCTAAAGACGTTTCATGGCAGTCAAAGTGTTAATAACGTTCTCATTCATTCAGTCGGCAAACAGAATCATTTTGATTGACAGTCGCGTCTGCCAATTACGTCACATCGCTTGCACCCGCCCTGCTGTTCTTAGCACCAATCGGCAAGCGCGTATTCATTTTTTACTTCCGCCATTGGAGAGCTCAATGACAATGGCAGCGGTAGCTCGCCGCGGCCGACGTTTAGCTTTTAGCTCCGCAGAAGGACTAAACGACTGGAGGCATAATGATTTTACTGCAACGGATGTTATAATAAAAGCCTTTCCATACATCTGTCTGATTGAAAACTTTATTAACAGACCGCAGAATGGGCACAACTGAGTCAGCACGGGCTGAGATATGAACGACTAATGCTTGCTATATCTAGGTCGACCTCGGTCGTTGCTATGTAAATACGCTGATGTTATTGAAAGTGTAACTATATAACGTTAATGCCACAAAACGAATGCCTTTGTTATCATAAGTAGTAACTTTTGATGCAGTAGTGTGTGTGTGGGGCGGCGCTGTTCAAAAGTGTCAACGTGTGGACCAGATTGACGCGACACAAGCCTCTTGGTCAAAACATCACGATATCCACGATACGTTTAAAAGGTGTATCGTTAATGAACTGTACCCGATATTTATATAATATCGTCATATCGCCCAGCCCTATGTTACACCCCTACACCAAAGTCACTGGCCCACTGTGTATCTGTGTGCCCCCCGCCCCCCCCAACCACCTCCAATGTAAATTACCCAGTATGGTTGTCAATATCCCAATGTACCCAACCCCCCCCACCCAACCTCCTCCAATGTACAGTTTCTACGTCAAATGTATATACTCCCTTTTCTTGACTCCTTCTGTATCACAAACAGTACTGTATTTGCAAATCTGGTATGTCATAAATGTATAGATGTAGCAGTACTGACTATCTGTATGTCATGTATGTCATATGTCTATATGAATTGAAAATGGGGGACCCTGATGGAAACAAGACAAACGTCTTTCTCAGGTCTGCATCCCCTTAACAATTGTATGTATTGAGCCGTACTGTATTGTACCCATTCTGCAATCTGTTAAATAAAGTTTTCATTCATTCATGTCGATGTACTAGTAGCCTCAGCAAGCTAACGTTAGCTGGCTCCACTAGCAGCATGTCGATGTACTAGTAGCCTCAGCAAGCTAACGTTAGCTGGCTCCACTAGCATCATGTCGATGTACTAGTAGCCTCAGCAAGCTAACGTTAGCTGGCTCCACTAGCATCATGTGATGTACTAGTAGCCTCAGCAAGCTAACGTTAGCTGGCTCCACTAGCATCATGTCGATGTACTAGTAGCCTCAGCAAGCTAACGTTAGCTGGCTCCACTAGCATCATGTCGATGTACTAGTAGCCTCAGCAAGCTAACGTTAGCTGGCTCCACTAGCATCATGTCGATGTACTAGTAGCCTCAGCAAGCTAACGTTAGCTGGCTCCACTGGCATCATGTCGATGTACTAGTAGCCTCAGCAAGCTAACGTTAGCTGGCTCCACTGGCATCATGTCGATGTACTAGTAGCCTCAGCAAGCTAACGTTAGCTGGCTCCACTAGCAGCCTCCTCCCTCTCTCTCTGCTAACAATCCTGATTCGATTCTTGAACCTATTTAATTAAAAATGAAGATATTGATGGACATTAGCTATAGTATAGCTCAGCAGCTGTAACAGAATAACAGCGGCCATACCAGTGTTTACCCCTTCAGAAGCATTAGACCCTTACACCACATAAGGGTTAATGGCGTCGGTAGCGCACACATCTGCGGTAGGAGAAAACTCACAGAAAAGTCCGCGAAAACGGCCAAATCTCTTAAATAAACAACTGCACATCATTAACATCGAATTACTGTACAAACCCGGTTCATTATTTGGAAACTTATTTACAACATTATCGACTCTTAAGACCAGAAATATATATCAAGGTACCGCGGACTGGAGAGCTGCTTACCTTCTGTCCTCCACCGAGAGATTGAGGTAGAAACGGGACGTGATGACGTCAGATACGTCGCTCGCGCGAGAAGAAGCAAAGAAGTGACGATTCCAAAACAAAGGACCCAGCTCCCAAAAACGATCCTCTGCTACAACTTTGAGAATACAAAAATGAATGAATGAATGAATGAAAACTTTATTTAACAGATTGCAGAATGGGTACAATACAGTACGGCTCAATACATACAATTGTTAAGGGGATGCAGACCTGAGAAAGACGTTTGTATTGTTTCCATCAGGGTCCCCCATTTTCAATTCATATAGACATATATGACATACATGACATACAGATAGTCAGTACTGCTACATCTATACATTTATGACATACCAGATTTGCAAATACAGTACTGTTTGTGATACAGAAGGAGTCAAGAAAAGGGAGTATATACATTTGACGTAGAAACTGTACATTGGAGGAGGTTGGGTGGGGGGGGTTGGGTACATTGGGATATTGACAACCATACTGGGTAATTTACATTGGAGGTGGTTGGGGGGCAATAACAGAGCAATGAAATAAAACATGAAGGATTATTTGTGGAATGCATAACGTATATTATATAATATACCTGCTACATAACACCCTCTAGATATTACCTCATCAAGCTCAACATGGAAAAGTCATGGAAAAAATTGTATACGAACAGGTCGAAAAATACCTCGCGGAAAAAAATCTAATCTACGTATTCCAATCTGGCTTCAGAACATCCCACTCCACTGACACATGCCTTCTCTATTTAAAGGACCACATCAAACAAGAGGTGGACACGGGCAAATACTGCGGCATGGTCATGCTAGACCTACAAAAGGCCTTCGACACTGTCAATCACACCATTCTGATTGACAAGCTAAAAGCAATTGGTTTTGATAGTTATCAGTGAGCTGGATGCAATCCTACCTGGAGGGGAGAGAGCAGATGGTGGAGGTAAACGGTACCCTATTCCCCCCCCCTCACAGTAAGCTGTGGTGTTCCACAAGGAAGCATACTAGGTCCGCTACTGTTCCTAATTTATGCAAATGACATGTCGTCAGCTTGTGACTGCAACTTGTTCCTGTTTGCGGACGACTCAGCCCTGCTGGTCTCTGACAAGAACAAGTTACAGGTTGAAAAAACCCTCAGCTCAGAACTAGGCAAAATCTGCATATGGCTCGCTGATAACAAACTATCATTACACATGGGCAAAACAGAGTCCATTCTCTTCGGTTCAAATAACAAACTCAGCAAGACCGACGGCTTCTCAGTTACAGTGGGTGACAATATTGTCACAAGGAAAGAAGATATTACCTACCTGGGTTCCATCCTAGAGGCAAATCTTTCCTGTGACAAAATGGCATCCAATGTAATAAAAAAAGTCAACCAACGAACTCGATTCTTGTACCGGATCTCCTCACTGGTAAACAAGAATACCCTGAAGACTCTAGCAGGAGCACTCATTCAAGGGTACTACGACTATGCTTGCACCTCATGGTACCAAAGCACCTCAAAGGCGCTAAAAACAAAATTACAAACATCTCAAAACAAACTGGTCAGACTACTGCTTGACCTTACACCTAGAACCCACCTCACCCCTGCCCACTTTGACAACCTAGGATGGCTTAGAGTAGACGACAGAGTACAGCAACTTGCAATGGGCCTGGTCTACAAGATACACTACACGACCAAGGTACCCATGTACATGTCAAAATACTTCCCAAAGGTCAGTGAATACCACGATCACAACACCAGAGGGAGCTCCACAAATCATGTTAAACCCAGATTCGGCTCAAACAAGGGACTAAACAAGTTTCGCAATTATGCCACATCAATGTGGAACGCCCTACCCAAAGCTGTAAAGGAATGTGAATCACTACCCACTTTCAAAAACACTCTCAAAAAACACCTACGGGAGACTGCAATTCGAAACTGGCCCTGTAAATGTCCTAACACAACCCCCTCCAATGTACAGTCAATTACCAAGTATGGTCTTGTCAATATTCCAATGTACAGTTTTGTTTGTACAGTTGTACAGTGTCCCCCACCCACCCCTCCTACCCAACCTCCCCCCCCCACTCCTACCCAACCCCCCCCCCCCCCCTACCCAACCACCTCCAGTGTACAGTCCCCCCCCCCACCTACCCAATCCAATGTACAGTTTCTACGTCAAATGTATATACTCTTTTTTTCTGGACTCTTTTTGTATCACAAACAGTACTGTATTTGCAAATCTGGTATGTCATAAATGTATAGATGTAGCAGTAATGTCTATCTGTATGTCATGTATGTCATATGTTACGATGAATTGAAAATGGGGGACCCTGATGTAAACAAGACGAAAGTCTTTCTCTGGTCTGCATCCCCTTAACAATTGTATGTATTGAGCTGTACTGTACTGTACCCATTCTGCAATCTGTTAATAAAGTTTTCAATCAATCAAAACAAATCATGTTAAACCCAGATTCAGCTCAAACAAGGGACTAAACACGTTTCGCAATTATGCCACATCAATGTGGAACACCCTACCCAAAGCTGTAAAGGAATGTGAATCCCTACCCACATTCAAAACCGCTCTTAAAGAGCACCTACGGGAGGCTGCAATTCGAAACTGGCCACCGTAAATGTCCAAACCCCCCAACCCCACCCCCTCCAAATAGACAGTCTCCTCCCCGCCGCATGTATATTTCTCTCCCACCCACCCACCGCCTCCAAATGTACAGTCCCCTCCCCATATGTATATACTCTGTCAGGATCTATGGGTAACAGTACTGTATATTTGAATATCGTATATGTCACAAATGTAACAGTACTAAATACCTGTATGTCCATATGCCATAAATGTCATGTATGTTGAGTATGTCATAAATGTCGATAAGAATTTAAAATGGGGGACCCTGATGTAAACAAGACAAATTTCTTTCTCTGGTCTGCATCCCCTTAACAATTGTGTGTATTGAGCCGTACTGTATTGTACCCATTCTGCAATCTGTTAAATAAAGTTTTCATTCATTCATTCATGCTTGATTGATTGAAAACTTTATTAACAGATGGCAGAATGGGTACAGTACAGCTCAATACATACAATTGTTAAGGGGATGCAGACCAGAGAAAGACTTTCGTCTTGTTTACACCAGGGTCCCCCATTTTCAATTCATCGTAACATATATGACATACATGACATACAGATACAGTACTGCTACATCTATACATTTATGACATACCAGATTTGCAATTACAGTACTGTTTGTGATACAAAAAGAGTCCAGAAAAAAAGAGTATATACATTTGACGTAGAAACTGTACATTGGATTGGGTAGGTGGGGGGGGACTGTACATTGGATTATTGACAAGACCATACTTGGTAATTTACTGTACATTGGAGGGGGTTGTGTTTGGACATTTACAGGGGCCAGTTTCGAGTTGCAGTCTCCCTTAGGTGTTTGAGTGTTTTTGAAAGTGGGTAGTGATTCACATTCCTTTACAGCTTTGGGTAGGGCGTTCCACATTGATGTGGCATAATTGCGAAACGTGTTTAGTCCCTTATTTGAGCCGAATCTGGGTTTAACATGATTTGTGGAGCTCCCTCTGGTGTTGTGATCGTGGTATTCACTGACCTTTAAGAAGTATTTTGACATGTACATGGGTACCTTGGTCGTGTAGTGTATCTTGTAGACCAGGCCCATTGCAAGTTGCTGTACTCTGTCGTCTACTCTAAGCCATCCTAGGTTGTCAAAGTGGGCAGGGGTGAGGTGGGTTCTAGGAGTAAGGTCAAGCAGTAGTCTGACCAGTTTGTTTTGAGATGTTTGTAATTTTGTTTTTAGCGCCTTTTAGGTGCTTTGGTACCATGAGGTGCAAGCATAGTCGTAGTACCCTTGAATGAGTGCTCTTACTAGAGTCTTCAGGGTATTCTTGTTTACCAGTGAGGAGATCCGGTACAAGAATCGAGTTTGTTGGTTGACTTTCTTTATTACATTGGATGCCATTTTGTCAGATTTGCCTCTAGGATGGAACCCAGGTAGGTAATATCATCTTTCCTTGTGACAATATTGTCACCCACTGTAACTGAGAAGCCGTCGGTCTTGCTGAGTTTGTTATTTGAACCGAAGAGAATGGACTCTGTTTTGCCCATGTGTAATGATAGTTTGTTATCAGCGAGCCATATGCAGATTTTGCCTAGTTCTGAGCCGAGGGTTTTTTCAACCTGTAACTTGTTCTTGTCAGAGACCAGCAGGGCTGAGTCGTCCGCAAACAGGAACAAGTTGCAGTCACAAGCTGACGACATGTCATTTGCATAAATTAGGAACAGGAACGGCTTAACATGCAGTACTATTAACTTTACTTAATTTCTAAGATTAGATCATTTAGTTATTTTTAAATGTCTGATCTAAAGATAAACAAAGGGTTTTAAAAGTGTTATATTTATCTTCTCTTATAGTACCAGAGAGAAGCTGAGGAGAATCGACCAGCAACAAAAGCAACATTTATTAGAATAGGCGACTTCTCTTTGATGACCCTCCCGGAGCTTGGATAGGAGTAGGTCTGAGGCGCCCAGAAGATGCAGAGCATAGGGGTCTTGAGGGTGTGTAGTTAGAGACCATTGACCGGAGGTAGGCGGGAGCGGTTCCCTTTGCCGCAAGGTATGCCAGGTCGAGGGCCTTGAAGCGGATTCGTGCAGCAATGGGGAGCCAGTGCAGGTCCCTAAGAAGTGGGGTGACATGGGCAGACTTCGGTAGGTTTGAGATCAGGCGGGCCGCTGCGTTCTGAATGAGTTGAAGAGGCTTAGTGGCAGTGGCCGGGAGGCCAGCGAGCAGTGCGTTGCAGTAGTCGAGGCGGGAGATGACTGTTGATTGGACGAGGAGTTGGGTGGCTTCTTTTGTCAGGAAGGGGCGGATCCTTCTGACGTTGCTCAGGAGGAATCTGCAGGTTCTGGTTGTCGCTGCGATGTGAGCAGAGAAGTTCAACAGGTCGTCGAGGACAACACCAAGGTTCTTGGCGGTCGGGGACGGGGTCACAGCTGCATTCTCGACTATGATGGAAAGGTCGGTCAGGGGGGAGGATTTGGCCGGCAGGTGAAGCAATTCTGTTTTGCTTCGGTTCAGTTTGAGGTGGTTGGTCGTCATCCAGGCGGAGATGTCGGACAGACAGGCCGAGATCCGCTCAGAGACGTGGATATCTGAGGGAGGGAAGGAGAGAAAGAGTTGAGTATCGTCGGCATAACAATGATAGGAGAAGCCATGAGACGTGATAATGTTACCCAGTGATTTAGTGTAGAGGGAGAAGAGACACACAAGATTACTTTAGCCTTTCCTGAGCTAGACATTATCAAACAGATCTATAAGCAGATGTATGGATGTCTGGCATCTTCATGTCATGACAGCTAAAGCTTCTTTCGGTTTAGTGGCTGTGCAGGGATTTATGGGAAAATAAACGGGTTGGTACGTAATGGGCTGCTGGAGTTAAAATGACTTGTACCTGAGGCCTGCCTGGACACATGACATCAGTGGTGGTCCACCCGTCACCTCTCACTTTACCATGACTGCACATAAACCTGGCACACAACATACTTGTTCACATATCATTTTTATTTCACTCTAAAGGAAATATGTCTCACATAGACCCCCAGTACTTTGTGGAGATGAAGATGGGAGGCCCGTCTGTGGACCTGATGATGAGTACCGGTCTCCTACTCAGACATATACAATCAGTTTTTCACATTAGGATCTAACATCCCAACAGGCCACCTTGTTTATGGTTTGATTCCGTTTTAGTAGAATGTGAAAGACATGAATGATGGGAGTTTATTTACAGTGCAATGAAATAGTTCTGGATTACTGTACAGTTCAAAATAATGTTTACCTTCTGTTGGTATCCACAGTTTAAAACCTGAGTCTTCCCTCTTGTCTGACACCCACTCTTAATGGTTTATATGGTATATATCAGTAAACACAATGGGTTTGATAAGCGATTGTATTGATAATCAACCATGTGAGAAAGTACTGTATATCAAGTGCAATGCTGCATATTTCCATCTCTAGATTCCACATACTATAAATACTGCCAACAATGTAGAATGCATTACAGTTACCAGGAATGGAAAGATTGTACACAACTTCAACGACATTGATCTACCCTTGTGCCTTTACTTTAGGAATGTTACAGGTTAGAAACTGGCTGACAACTTATTAAATGTACATGGAAATTTGAGGCTCTTACAGATTGAAACTTTATTAACAGATGTAGAATACAACACAGTACGACTCAAGACACAGAACATGAGTATGCAAAATAAAAAATTAACACAGATTTGAGGGCGAAAAAAAACACTCTTATACTCTCACGTGCTCCAGTAAACGCACGCACACTATGAAGCCCCGCCCAACAACACAAGGTACAAGCCCAGACGCCCGCCCACGCGCAGTCAAACAGAGTACAAGCCCCGAAGACCCGCCCAGACGTTGGGCTTGCGGCTCTGCAGATATACCCTACTCTCTCGCGTGAATTTTTTCGTAGCCGTAGTTTGCGAAGACGCTCTCTGATTGGCTAGCCCGCGTACAGCAAAGACCCTCTTTGATTGGTTTAGCTCCTAAGGGCTCTTCCGCCTTGTACATATATATTCTCTGCTTCGAACTGGTTATGCTTTGGCCCTCTTTCGAAGTGGGTTATGCTTGGAGTTTATATTTAGAGCAGGGCGATGGACCACCAGCCCTGATTCCAAACTCTAAGCATAACCCACTTCGAAAGAGGGCCAAAGCATAACCACTTCGAAGCAGAGAATATATATGTACAAGGCAGACATTTCTATCCCAGAGGCGTGATTTTCTTTTCCGTAACCGTAGTTTGCGAAGACCCTCTCTGATTGGTTTAACTCCGACGGGCTCTGGGATAGAAATGTCCGCCTTGTACACACAAGATTGTTCGCACAATTACATATACATCCTCATAGGCGGCGGGTATATAAGGCCAGGGGGGGCTATGCCTACCCAAAATATTATGCTGGGAATTTTGAAATGTATATATAATATATATACGCAGGCTGCTGGCTATTGTGTGCGTCTTGTGCTGCAGCCCGCTGGCCGAGGTGTCAACGACGAAGGTGTCAATCGGTGGCAGTGTTTAACATTCCAGGTACAGGCAGTAGCCAATCACATCATTCACATGATCATCGATGATCCCGCAGTAAAGCAAACATCTGCGTTCCGAATATCCGCCCGCCGATTGCTTTGTAGCGAACACCAGCGCACTATTTTGAGTCAAATTTCAAAAAGCTAAATGGATATACGGTATTTTTCCAAGGCATATAAACAAAGTAATTTAGAAGCTGCACCGGGCTGGCCCTGGGCATAACTACGGATCACCTGAGGCTGTATGTTGTTTTATCTTGGCATACAAGGGCTTGCTCTAAGAGGACATGAGAGTCAGAGTTCATCAAATCGTGGAAACTTTAGAGCTACTGTATGTACATTGTTTTCAAAGCATGAGATTATCTAAATTTACGAAAAACGTTCCCTTCATTGCTGTCAGCACTGCAACTTGTGATTCAAGTTGTGAACGGACTTTCTCAGCAATGAGGCACATCACATCCAAAACTGGCTAAGAACAACAATGCGCCAGGAGAGTCTGCTTCACATTGAAAGTGATCTCACAGACAAAGTTAAAGCAGAAAAGATCACTGATGCCAAGACGAAACGTCGCATTTTGCTGCATTAAGGTAAGACAATGGTTAATCTATTATTGGATGCCTTCATTTGAACACTTAATTTGCACTATATATTAAATGAGTGGGGCTCGCCTCGCATAGCCTAGTGGGTGTGTGTATTGACAAAAAAGGAAAAAAGTGCGCGCTCCGGGCAATATAGCCTACCCTAATGTCCGGTTCACGCGCCGCCTATGTATATCCTCCTAGAATACATCATATCACTACCGCAGATTCACTCATAACGTTATTTCGCGTCCAACAACTCAATTGGTGCCCAGCCCACATGGGCATCATACAAGTCAAAAACATGTATCATAATCTGACATACATTTGTATCCAGGATGACATTTCATACAGGATAAATAACTAGGACTGCTCATGTATTTTGCCAGGACAAAAATATCATTTTCGAAAAGCCAACAAAAGATTTCTCCTTCACATTTCGAGAACAGATCAGTGTTTCTCTTTTGAACGGATCCAAACAGGACGTTTCTCAGTTGTTCCTACAGAGGACGATACAGAGCGGCCGAAGGTGTGTAGAGCTGACAGCAGCTCGGAGGGATTCCCCTTCAGCTGATCGAAGGTCTTCATCATGGCTGACCCTCCCACTTGAAGTTCCTCATTGGTCAGCAGCATTTCTTGGAACTCCTTCAATTGGGACCGATACCTCTCTCTGGCTAAAACAGCTGAAAAAAGATGGAGCAATAGATGATATTGTATTGGAACTGTACTGTAAACATTTATATAAATTATCCAGAACAGGGCCATACTGACCTGACGCTTCAAATACAATACAGAGTTCAGTTAAAAAATGTTTCGTCTACAAACACTAAATGGTCTCACTCCGGAATATATCACAGAAGTCCTACAATACACCTTAACACCCATCTTTCAAAAATGGTCAGCAGAGATCGAGCCTTTGAGGCGTCAGGGCCTAGAGGTACGCCTTGCCAATGGACATCAGATGGGACCCTGATCACATCACCGACGATGATGAGGAGGAGTACAGAGCCCTGGTGGAGAGCTTCGTGGGGTGGAGCGACAGCAACCACCTCCAACTCAACACCAGTAAGACCAAGGAGCTGGTGGTGGACTTCCGGAGGGGCAAGAAGAGGCCCCCCCCGATTCCCATCTCCATCCGAGGGGTGGATGTGGAGATGGTGGACTCATACAAGTTCCTTGGGGTACACCTGAACAATAAACTGGACTGGTCGGACAACACAGAGGCCCTCTACAGGTAGGGACAGAGCAGGCTGTTCTTCCTGAGGAGACTCAGGTCCTTCAATGTGTGCAACAAACTGCTGCAGTCTTTTTACCAGTCTGTTGTGGCCAGCATCCTCTTCTATGCTGTGGCATGCTGGGGAGGCTACATCAACTCAAGGGACACCAACAAGCTCAACAAGCTGGTGAGGAAGGCTAGCTCCGTGGTGGGAGTCGAGCTACCTAGACTTGAGGTGATGGTAGAGAGGGGGATGATAAGGAAGCTGGATGCCATCATGGAGAACCCCTACCACCCCCTCTACGACGAGCTAGTCAAGATGAGAAGCTCGTTCAGCCACAGACTCATTCCCCCCCCCCCCGACACTCAACTAACCGCCTCGGACAGTCCTTCATACCAGCGGCCATCAGGCTCCACAACAGTGGGCAGCGACTAGCAGCCTCCAGGCCCCACAACAGGGGGCAGCGACAGCGACTGCTACCAGACATTGACCTGGGACTTATAGGAACCCAAGGGGGACAACGTAGACTACCCTGGTACTTTGATTAATGTATACTCAGTAGATAGTAAATTATAACACTACCTCATGCATACTGCACCTTATGTGACACTGTGAATAATGTGAATATTCCTCAGCTAGTCAGATAGTAAATTATATTGACCATATTGATCAATTTGTTTACACTGCCTGTGTTGTCTTTTACTACCTGTATACTGTGTTGTTTTACTACCTGTACCCCTCCCCCCCCCCCTCCCCCCCCATGCTGCTATGATGCCTGAATTTCCCCAAGGGGATCAATAAAGGAATATCTTATCTTATCTTATCTTATCTCTCAAGCTTAAAAAAATTACTAAAAACCCACTGTTTCACATAACATGGCGCGACCCGAGTCAGTCGCTGTGGGTTTTGCTCAGCAACGAATGTGCAAATTTTTAGTTATTATGTTTGTTTTTACTACTTTTTTTATCGAAACATCACTGGCGGGGACGCCATACGACCGCCAGTCACTTATTGACCTAAACTCCGGACTCAAAGAGGAGTTTAGAGACACTTTATCATGCCAAGACTGGCCAACGGAGATCAGGCGGGACAAAGACAACGAGGGGGACAAAGGCGGCAGGACAAAGAAGAAACACAGAGGAAAGAGGAGCGGGATCAGATTAAGACTAAGAAGATCTGCTTACCATCCGGCTATTCCATCCATCTTCCTGGCGAATGCACGTTCGCTAGAGAGTAAGATGGATGATTTACGAGCACGGGTCCGATTCCAGCGAGAGATGAAGGACTGCAATATCCTGTGTTTCACAGAGACCTGGTTGAAACCAGCGACTCCGGACCACAGCGTCTCTCCCTCCTTTACAGTCTTCAGAGCGGACCGTACAGAGGCCTCCGGGAAGAGCATCGGCGGGGGTGTCTGTCTCATGACCAACAACGGCTGGACTAGCCCTAAGGAGGTACAGGTACTCTCCCGTTCATGCTCCCCGGACATGGAACACCTCTCGATCCAATGTCGCCCCTTCCATCTTCCACGTGAGTTCACTGCAGTAATCATGACTGCAGTATACATCCCTCCCCAAGCGAACGTCGCCAGGGCGCTGGCGGAGCTACACGAACATCTAAACACACATCAGATCAAACATCCAGACGCGGCCATGATCGTAGCCGGGGATTTCAATCAGGCGAATTTGAAAAAAGTCATGCCGTCTTTCTTTCAACACATCGTCTGCTCCACCAGGGGAGGGAATACACTTGATCACTGCTACACCCCGTTCAGAGCCGGATACAAGGCTGTACCGGCTCCACCATTAGCGGGAGCAACGAACACGTCGGATCATGCCGCAATAACCTCTGCAACAGGTCCTGCATTATTAAAAAATACAAACAAAGATCACGTGACGCCGTCGTGTCACGTGAGGTAAAAAGATGGACCGACCAATCAGAGGCCATGCTTCAGGACGCACTCGATGACGTCGACTGGGGAATGTTTGAGGGAAGCGCCAGTGACGTCAGCAAGTTCACAGACACCGTTGTGAGCTTCATAACAACACTCGCTGAGAGTATTGTCCCCACAAAGAAGGCGAGGGTGTTCCCGAACCAGAAACCATGGGTGGACAGTACTATCAGAGCAGCTCTGAACTCTCGCACCACTGCTTATAACCTTGGCAGAGAGTCAGGAAACATGGAAGAGTACAAGACAACAGTCTACACTCTGCGCAAGGCTGTTAAACTTGCGAAAAAGACATATGCTGACAAGATGGAGGCACAAATGGCACAGAATGACACAAGAGGCTTATGGCAGGGACTGAGGACGATAACTGACTACAAAGTCAGCGCCCCCTCAATGGGGAGCGACGACGCCTCCCTCGCGGACAAGCTCAACACCTTCTGGAGCGTAACAGTAAGAAGCATTTTGTATGAAAGTATTCTGTACTTCTGTATGACAACTATTAAAGAAACTTGAAACTTCTACGCGCGGTTTGGTGCAAACAGCGGTGCCGCTAGCTCAACGGCTAGTGACGTCACTGGCGCGCCGGCTGTTGTGGAGGGGGGGCATCCGCGGGGGGGCGGGGACGCTCTCTCATTGACGGTACACAGTGTGAGAAGAGCATTTATGCAGGTGAACACCAGAAAGGCTGCTGGCCCAGATGGAATAACAGGACGCATACTTAAGTCCTGTGCTAATCAGCTAGCCCCTGTGTTCACCGCCATATTTAATCGATCCCTGAAGGAGTCAGTGGTCCCTGCCTGCTTCAAGATGTCCACCATTATCCTGGTACCAAAGAAACCCTCCCCAGCTGGTCTCTGACTCAGCGTTTCCGTTAGCCGGTAATTACCGGTATTTGACCGGCAAAATCTGTTGAAGTCCGACATATTTAATCTCTCCGGTCATAATGTCCGGTGAAAATAATTCCCTCTAAACACAATTCGATTATTTGAATTGTATTAAAATAGGCTAAAATTAAATAGCCTATGCGATGAACGAAACAATCATTACATTTGTCGTTGCTTCACCAAGCAGCCGGTCTAATAATGACATCTGGCTGTTGTCAGCGCGAGCTGGCTGCTGATATATTTACGTGAAGCATGGCTTGGCAGGGTGCAGTACTCCAATTCAGCCATTGGCAATTCAGCTGTTGGGTGGGGGCGCTGTTGAGCGGTTTCCAGACCGGACCTAAAAACACCACTCTGCCTGCTCCATGCTTCACGTAAATATATCAGCAGCCAGCTCGCGCTGACAACAGCCAGATGTCATTATTAGACCGGCTGCTTGGTGAAGCAACGACAAATGTAATGATTGTTTCGTTCATCGCATAGGCTATTTAATTTTAGCCTATTTGAATACAATTCAAATAATCAAATTGTGCTTAGAGGGACTTATTTTCACCGGACATTATGAGCAGCACCAAGTCATTGGGAGGTGGAGATATACATCACGGCGCAAACCCACGATAATGTTGCCGTCTCTCTCTGCCAAATTTCTCAGTTCTTCGCTTGATATAATTAATACAAATGTCCAATATAACGGAATTCGTTAGCTCATAAAAATGTGATTATAACAGACTGCTGTTTATTAAGGTCGGGCAGACAGCCCACCGACACCTCAAGTCGGCAGCAGCACGAAGTCTCGAGGGACTTATTTTATTTGGAATATATTAATGACTATATACGCAAAAGTAGCCTAGTTTTAAGTTAAAATATTATAAATGCCTTGATGATGTCATTCTTTATATAGGCCTATCAATTGTTTTTAAGCTCAATAAACTCTGACCGGAATTTATCCCATTTGTCCGGTAGATTGAAATCTACCGGACACTCAGACCTGCAAAAGAAAATTCTAACGGAAACCACTACAGACCGGTGGCACTCACCTCTGTGGCCATGAAATGTTTCGAGAGGCTGGTCAAGGATCACATTTGTGCCTCCCTCCCCAGTGATATGGACCCTATGCAATTTGCATACAGGCCAAACAGGTCCACTGACGATGCGGTCTCCCAAGTACTGCACAGCACCCTCTCTCACCTGGACCGTCAGAAGGGGGGCTATGCGAGACTGTTGTTCATTGACTACAGCTCAGCGTTCAACACCATAGTCCCCACCAGACTGGTGGACAAGCTGATCGAGCTAGGTCTGAGCTCCGCTCTGAGCGCCTGGATACTGGACTTTCTGAGTGAAAGGCCCCAGGCGGTCAGGGTGGGGGGTCAGACCTCCAACACCATCACCCTGAGCATCGGGTCCCCCCAGGGCTGTGTTCTGAGCCCCCTGCTGTACTCACTATACACACATGACTGTGTGGCCAAGTTCAGCTCCAACTCCATAGTGAAGTTTGCGGACGACAGTGGTGGTGGGGCTGATCTCGGACAACGACGAGAAGGCCTACCGGGAGGAGGTTGAGGTACTGGAACGCTGGTGCCAGGACAACAGCCTGCTCCTGAACATTGGTAAAACCAAGGAGCTGATCGTGGATTATAGGAGAGGACAGCAGGAGACACACACACCACTGAGGATAAATGGGGCTACCGTGGACAGGGTGAGCAGCTTTAAGTACCTGGGGGTCCACATCTCAGAGGATCTGACATGGACAACACACATAGACACAGTAGTAAAGAAGGCGAAGCAGCGCCTCTACCACCGGAGACAGTTAAGGAAGTTCAGAGTATCTGGGAAGATACTCCAGTCCTTCTACTCCGGAGCTGTAGAGAGCATCTTGACTGGAAACATCACTGCCTGGTATGGAAACAGCACGGCACAGGACAAGAAGGCCCTACAGAGAGTTGTGCACTCAGCCGAGCGTACCACGGGTATTGCACTTCCACCCCTGCAGGTTCTATACAACAAGAGGTGCAAATCCAGAGCCTGCAGAATAATGAAAGACCCTCACCACCGCAACAACAGCCTGTTCATGCTGCTGAAGTCAGGCAGACGCCTGCGAACACCAGCTACTAGGACAGAGAGATTTCGGCTCAGCTTCTTCCCCCAGGCCATCAGAGCCCTGAACACTGAACTCTCCACACACAAGCACACATGAGCACACACACAACACACACACTGTACACGCTCACACACTAGCAGCCACTTTAACATGAGCAAGCACACACTCATGCTGCACACGCCCACACGTGGCGTCCCCTACCCTCTGGAACTCTCTCCCCCCCGAAATCCGCAACGCCCCAACCCTGGACACCTTCCGCTCTAAAAACACACCTCTTCACCAATGCTTTCCCCATCAGTTAGTTTAGATTAAATCCCCTACCTTCCCTCATCCCCTCTTTCCCCCTCCCCCCCCTATTTTCCTTGCCCTATTTTTTGTCCTGATTGTAAAGCGACCTTGGGTTCTATGAAAGGCGCTATATAAATTTGATCTATTATTATTATTATTATTATTATTATTATGGCCACTAAGGAAAGGTCACTTTAAAAATAGTATAGTATAACCGGAGATTGTATAAATTAGCATGTACAGAAAGACACTACCAAAGGACCTAGCATGTCCTCCATGCTCTGTAAATAACTTATGTAGATATACCAATATGCCCTAACATGTTACTTGTTTATTGCACAATGTTACTTGTTTATTGCACAATGTTGTTTCCATTATATGTTATTTGCACATTGTTGCAGGCAAGACCACCCGCATTTCATTGTATACTTGTATGCCGTGACAAATAAAACTCTTCACTTGATCAAACCATGATTTGCATGTCCCCCTCCTCTTGTTGCTCCTTGTCCATTCTTGTGTGAATACAGTTCTTTGTCGCCTCTACTGTTATTTTGTATGTCTAGTACCTCGTCTGTTTGTAATAATTCATTGATAATATTTAGGGTTTGTTTCGTAGCCATGGATTAGACTAAGTCCGGGATCAGATAGTTAATTTAATGGACCAACTCTAGATAGTACTGTCATGGCTTAGACCATGTCTGTAACCGGCCCATATGTTAATATCCGTATACGTACATACACAGTATACCGGTACACTCTACAGACTAGAGTCATTGTATTCCTTCTCTTACTTACTTTCTGTGGAAATATGAAACAGTTGTGCCTTCGTGCTGCTGGGGGTAACTGTCCCAGGGAACACCTTCATAACACCAGCTTCACTCTTCACCTCGAACGTTGACCCATCAATCTAATAATGACAGATAGAAAAGGGAAGTCATAAGAGATATGCCACAAGTAAGGTAAGTCATAAGGAACGTTTTTTTTACACATTTATTTCATATTTTCTAATCTGAGCAAACTCGGCTCTGGTGAGACCAGGATTTTGAAGTCGAACGCCAGTGAGCAGCCCTGCTTTGCTAGACCAATACCTAAATAATAATAATACATTCGATTTATAATGCACTCTGGAAACCAAGTCTCAGAGTGCTACAGAGTAAAAACAAACTTTAAAAACATTAGGCAATTAAAGAAACAAGACATAAAGCATAAAAGGCTTTCATGAAGAGGTATGTTTTAAGTTCTCTTTTAAAGGAAGCAGTGCTCTGAGGTAGTCAGGGAGGGCGTTCCACAGGCGAGGAGCAGCCGAGCAGAAGGCCTGGTCGCCCCCATGGTGCGGAGCTTGGTCCTGGGGGGAAGGAGGCGGTTTGTGTTGGTGGAGCGAAGGTTACGGGTGGAGGGTTCTGTGGTGAGGAGATCTTTGAGGGAGCATTTGGGGGAGCATTATATAGGCTAAAGCGGACCACTGCTCAGGTGTGGGCTCTATATCACTGTCTATGTATTCTAGCTCCTTCAGTAGGGTGCGGTCCTTTAGCTCTATATCACTGTCTATGTATTCTAGCTCCTTCAGTAGGGTGCAGTCCTTTAGCTCTATATCACTGTCTATGTATTCTAGCTCCTTCAGTAGGGTGCAGTCCTTTAGCTCTATATCACTGTCTATGTATTCTAGCTCCTTCAGTAGGGTGCAGTCCTTTAGCTCTTTATCACTGTCTATGTATTCTAGCTCCTTCAGTAGGGTGCAGTCCTTTAGCTCATTGAGGCAGTGGAAAAGATTTAGGAATTTATGAAAACATTGCCACCATACCATACCTTGAATTTTAGGTGTTCTATTGTGCTACCATCGTATTAGACAATTACTTGTACTTATTTTGTTGCAAGAAATGTCAAATCAACATAGGTCAAAAACACAACAGACTCCGTCATTGCATGCTGTATAAATTAGGTGTGTGTGCCTTTTTGTGCCAGTTTGATTGTAATTTACCTGAGAAATGTTCTCTGGCGTGACGTCCAGTGCAGAGGACGGCGAGTGTCCAGACTCCAACAGCTCGGTGAGCTTCTCCGCGGCTTCGCTGCCCACGTCCTTGTGACGCACAGCATCAGCCATATGATTGTGGATATTGCGGATATGCACGCTCATGGGATAGCCGGGAATGTGGGGATCAGTGCTCCTGGTGTGGTAAAAGATATTGTTAAACAGATAAATACTATCATAAAAAAACTAAAAATATAAAATTTGAAAATTCCATTTGAAATGTAAATGGGTTTGTGTGTTAGACCTGCTCGGTTGTCCACGACCGTCCACAGTGCGCACAAGGCAGATCTTCATTCCAGCCGGGCAACCTGTGTCTTTAGACAACCTGCGACGTGTTTGTGTGGCACTGGTTGGTGTGTATCTGGTGTTGTGCTGGCACCTGTAGTCTCTCTGTATTAAAATTATAAGATATTTATTTGACCAGAAAGATCCTCCCAAGATGTTGCTTTGTCATGAACCCAAGTAATGACATCCACTGTATTTATGCAAATGTGGTTGAAATGGTAAATAAGAGTCAAATGATCCAGAGCCGTCATATTTTTTGGAGACAAATATTATATGCATCAGCCATAAATGACCTTTCAGCTGAACATACTGAAAGTGGAAAATCACTTCTCAGGGAATGTTGAGCATACCAACTCTAAAAGAACAACATACTCTGAACATGATCTTCTTGGGTCTTGTATGGGCCACTCTCCAGGTGACCGGCATCGACTTTGCCCACACCAGGATCTCCTCCTCAGACCGTAGAGTCATTCGCACAGTGGCCTCAAAAGAGGTCTGGTCAACGCAGGATGGGCTCACCACACGTCTGTACGCGCAGACATGATATGTGTAACCCTTCGGTAAAAAGTCCTTCAACACACAAGCAACAAGATGTCATTTTTTTTTAAAGCCAGTAAATACTGACAAAAAAAGCATAGAAACTTAGAAGCACATAGGCCTACCACAAGTTCAGGGTACGCGTCCAGATTTGATTGACATGGCGCAGTACAGGGAAAACGCTCAGCATTGCTGACGCGTCTTTTAAGATTTGCTGATCTAGGAGAAAGTCAAACATATTAGCTGGATTATTCACAGTATTGAGTTATACATACAAGGGTCTCTGTAGCTAATGCCAACATCTGCACAGAGCGTCTGACAGCTGGGCTGTGTTGTCAATGTTGTTAGCATCGTGAATGGAGTTTTACATGTTATCGCTAGCCACGATGCTAACGCGAAATAACGTTATGAGTACAGAAGTAGGGTTTTTCTCCTGTGTGAATTCTCTGGTGTGTCATCAGATTAGACAGTTGACTAAAGCTCTTCTCACACTGGTGACAGAAGTAGGGCTTCTCTCCTGTGTGAATTATCTGGTGTCATCAGATTAGACAGTTGACTAAAGCTCTTCTCACACTGGTGACCGAAGTAGGGCTTTTCTGCTGTGTGATTTCGCTGGTGTGTTTTCAGATGATCGCCTCGACTAAAGCTCTTCTCACACTCACTGGTCAAAGGAGTCGGGCTTCTTTCCTGTGTGATTTATCTGGTGCCTTTTCAGAGTAGACCGTAGACTAAAGCTCTTCTCACACTGGTCACAAGAGTAGGGCATCTCTCCTGTGTGAATTCTCTGGTGTTTTTGCAGATGACTCAGTTGACTAAAGCTCTTCTCACACTGGTCACAGAAGTAGGGCTTCTCTCCTGTGTGATTTCTCTGGTGTGCTTGCAGATGACTCTGTTGAGTAAAGCTCTTCTCACACTGGTCACAGAAGTAGGGCTTCTCTCCTGTGTGAATTCTCTGGTGTGCTTTCAGAGTAGCCCGTCGAGTAAAGCTCTCCCCACACTGGTCACAGCAGTGGGGCTTCTCTCCTGTGTGAATTCTCTGGTGCATTTTCAGATAACGTGGTTGACGAAAGCTCTTTCCACACTGGTCACAGGAATAGGGCTTCTCTCCTGTGTGAATGCGTTGGTGTTTATTGAGATTCATCTTTGAACTGAAGCTTTTCCCACACTGGTCACAGCAGAGACCTTTTCTTCCATCCAAGCCTCTTGGTTTCTTCCCAGGCCTGACAGGACAGCTATCTGGACGGAGATAGTGATGGAGAGGAGTGTCAGAGGAAAGAGATATTTGGTGATTTTATTTAGGTGAGGTTTATAATGGTATGTAGCTGGGTTTTATAGTTTAAGAACACAGTGTAGTCCAGAGTCATCTACAGTTCTAGACTCAACGCCCGCTTTGAAGTCCCCAACACCAACCAACAGAGAGGGGTTCTGACCACGGAGCGCACGCAGGACTCACCACTCACGGCAGGGTTAGAAATTTAAAAAAAATTCAAGGGCTTTTTTTGCCCCCCTTAATTGATTTTCGGGGTCTTTTTTTGTATTTCGGGGACACTGAATTTTTATGATAAACGGTTATTATTTATATCATTTAAAAAATACAACTCAATTAATCTAATCCCCACTACAATCTATACATTTTTATACTATGTTTGATAACATAATGTTAATGACATTAATAATGTCTCCATATATATATCATTAGTAAACTGTAGGGCTGACCCCTATTAATCGATTCCAATATAACGGAATTCGTTAGCTCATAAAAATGTGATTATAACAGACTGCTGTTTATTAATGTCGGGCGACTGCCCACAGACACCTATTTGATTTAAAGTCGGCAGCAGCACAGAGTCTCTGGACTTATTTTATTTGGAATATACTGACTGTATATACGCAAAAGTAGCCTAGTTTTAAGTAAACATTTTATAAATCTACATGCCTTGATGATGTCATTCTTTTGTTTTGTTGTCATTCTTTTGCCTATCAATTGTTTTTAAGCTCAATAAACTCTGACCGGAATTTCTCTCATTTGACCGGTAGATTGAAATCTACCGGACACTGAGGCCGGCAACAATTTTTTCTAACGGAAACCCTGAAAGATACTAATTTAAAAGTTTCAGATTTGTTGCAATTAGTGTACTAAACTATGATCATAAGCACCTTATCAAACCAAAACATCATTTTGAAGCATCAAAATTGTTTTAAATTATTTTCTTTCTCTCTCTGTATAGCTGCATTCTTCAATCAATTCGGTCAACTTTGCCATCAAACTCTCGCCTCGCACTGCTTTGTTTGTAATGTTTTTCTGTGTCCATGTGAGCTTTGAGATCGCCAGCACCTTTATTAGACACAAACATATGGTCAAGCTTTGCACGCGTTGCACTCCGCTTCCAATTAGTCTCGACCCGGGAAGATAAATTGGGAATTTTCTCTGCAGTTCATCTGTAATGTAAATTTTCGCGTTGGCATTGTGAGCCAGCAATGCTGGTCGGTTCTGTCCGCTTCCTGCTCTGTTGTGTGTGTGTCTGTGAGCGCAGTAGCGACGGCCACAAGGCACTGAAAGCGGGGCTTCTCTTGGTAACGTCACACGCAACAGGGTACCGTAGTATTCGGTGCAATGCGCCAGTCAATTTAACTACATGCATTTTACACAAATGTTTCTGTGCGCGACAGATTCCAGATGTGCGCGGGAGCATTTTGCCATGCGCGCACATTAGAGGGAACATTGACCAAGACCATGCAAATGTCCCTTGTAGAAGTGGAGCAATCTTCCTTTTACTTGGGTATGTACTTTTAGGCACATTTAGAGAGTCTGGCTTAAGAGGTTAAAGTCAACACTTTCATAATGTCATAATGTTTACAGATTAAAGTCAACATTTACATACCTGTTTCCATGCAGTCCAAACAGCTCTGCTCGTGGTCCAGCTGTGGCGGTTTCGTGTAGTCCACCAAACAGACAGCCATTTCTCTCAAACCAAGGTGTGAGAGGCTAGGGGTGGTCATATTCAGACCAATCTTGGGGGAAAGTAAGTAAAGAAATATCAGTACATTGTACATTCATCCTAACAAACAAAGGTCTAACTTTTCAGTTGAAATCAGGAACAGGGGCGGCTAAGTGGGAAAGACGCTCGCCACTAACGCAGGAGATGCTGGGTTTGAGCCCAGCTCTCGGCGTTGCTACCAGCTTGGCTGGTCGTTCATACTAACACAATTGGCAGTATTAGGGGTGGGAAAGCTGGTGGGTGGGGATTGGACGTTGTGGACAGCAACTCCTACAGGTCGGTTGGTGCGCCTGTACAGCAAAATCAGGAAGTGACGGGGGCAGCGTGAGCCTCCCACGCGTTACTCCTCGCCACTGAGAGATCGCGCTGTACAGGTGAAAAGATGCGACAGCTGCCTCCTCGTGTACCGGAAGGGACACGTGATGCAAGGCTTGGTCCTCACTGCAGCCGACCAGTGGGAGGCATAGTCTAGCAACGTTCAAGACAGGGGAGGGGAGAATTGGAGGGAGAATTGGCGAGGCGAAATTGGGATGGGAGAAAAATAGAAAAATAAGGAGAAAAAGTGGATAAAAAAAATCATTCATCAGGAACACAGAAAGCAAGAACCATCAGTCCTTAACCAGCTATACAGGTAGCTCTCTTTTCCTAGGCAAAAAAATTGGAAAGGAAGGACAATCCTGACAGGAAGAACTGAAAAACACATGGGTGTATATCAGACCATGTGAGAGGATCGGTGCGGGCAAGAAATCCGCTCTTCGCTCTAGACGGCTTGTTCCGCTCCACTAATCGCCCCCAAGTCGCTCTCCGCTCGCTCACCTTCATTTACGAATCAAGCGCTCTCCGCTCCACATCGCTCCACAGCTCGCTCGGCAGATTAAATTTTTTTGGAGCATGATGTAAATTAGCTTGATTTGACCAAACTACAACAGTCTACACCCCCTGGTAGGGCCGGCCATATATATATTTTTTTTGGAAAATCAATCGAGTGGCGTGTCTAAAATATGTGTTTTTTTGTGGGGAATTCAAATATAAGTACATTTTTCGGATCAGATAACTCTTAACTTACATCATTTTGGATTTCAAAATGGCCGATTTTACCATTTTTCACCCCTTGGCCATACATGGATGCCAACATGAATCTGAAGGAAATCCTATCATGCAAGGTGTCTAAATGATGTTTCTTAATGGGGAATTCAAATATGAGTTCATTTTTGGGATAGGATAAATCTAACCTACATAATTTTGGATTTAAAAATGGCCGATTTTACCATTTGAACCCATTGGTATTGCATTACAAAATTGCCAAATTTACCCATCCCCTTCAAAGATAAAAAAAATATATGGGAAATCATTTGGAACATCATTTTGGATTTCAAAATGGTCGATTTTACCATACCCTTTTACCAGGTCAGCTCCTGCCCCCTCCCCTCTGCCAACCCCTCTGTCAGTGGAAGAAAGCTAATGCTCTTTTCAAGTCACCTGTTGTCAATAAAAAGGTGACCATCATGACCAAGCTCAAGGAGATGTGGAAGCAGGCAGTGAGCTTTTATCTTGGGAGAAGCAAACTTGAGTTTAATTGTCAAGTTGGACAAGTTATTTGATATTTTAACTTGCAAGTGCCAGCAGGGACCGAAACTAAAGCCCGCCACCCGCCAGGGGCGGTCTGTTTTTACCTTTGGCGCATGACACTTAGAGGGCTGCCCGCTGTGTGGCGTGTAGACGTGTAGTTCATAAGCAGGCCCCTAAAAATATTTGTATGCGAACGGTAAAAATCAATTACGCGCACGCTGTGCGAATACAGATTATAGCCTCTCTCGTCTTTTTTTTCCTCCGCTGCGAGATCGTTAAAAAACTACAAGTCCCACATTGCACTCAAGCCAACGGTCCAATCACAGTAGAGTGAAGTGACTGGTTTCATGGGAAATAAAGCAAATGACCAATCGGAAGCTCTCATTTTTCTTGTTTACTTCCTGAAACTCCGCGATCAGGGCTCTCGTTTTCCGAGACACCAACTTATTATAGTCTCTCTTACCAATAGCAATAGATTTTAGAACACCTAGATTTATCGATAGCAATAGTAATATAACGTTAATGCAACAAAACGAATGCCTTGCTTTGTTAATCATAACGTTGATGCAGTAGCGTATGTCGGTGTGTTGGCTGTAACGGACATGACAATAACATAACGTGTACACATTAAAATTGCGATAATCTATTCTAACATTTTCAAATCGATGCAGTTGAATTTCCCCCTTAGGATCGATGCATTGTTACACCCCTACACCAAAGTCACTGGCCCACTGTGTATCTGTGTGTATAATAACTTGGCTAGCGTTATCAACAGCAGAGGTGGGCAATGGGTCCAGCTGCAGCACCGGAGTGCAAGCGATGTGATGTAATTGGCAGACTCGACTGTCAATCAATGGTCTACCTGACACGCAAACTCAAACAATGTTTCTGTACTGGAGGTGTGATTGATTGATTGATTGAAAACTTTATTAACAGATTGCAGAATGGGTACAATACAGTACAGCTCAATACACACAATTGTTAAGGGGATGCAGACCAGAGAAAGACTTTCGTCTTGTTTACATCAGGGTCCCCCATTTCAATGAATCAGGAAAGTGTACAGTAGGAAAGTGTACAGTATTTCAATAGGCAACCCTGAAAGGATTATTTTTCTAGAAGAGCAACACAGCCAAAACAGACAGTGGAGCTGTTTGCAGATAGCAAGCATTTTGACTTATTGCGTGGTGGCGATGTCTCGCAGATAATACAACTACAAGTATGATTATATATATATATTAAAAAAATTTTTTATATATAAAATATATATTGGCAGGTAAGAAATATGCTTGGCGGGTAGACTCTTCCCATCTACCCGCCACTGGCCGGTGAGTCAAAAAGTTAATTTCGCTCCCTGAGTGCCAGATTACTAGTTGTGAGGGGGCAGGTTGTGAGGGTTGTGTGATGCAAGCCCACATTAACTGTTGCTGCAGCAAAGACAAAAAGATTCCTGTGAAAGATATTGCCTACATCAAGGGACAGAGGGAAAAGGTTGGAAGTAAAGGACCACACCAAATGGCTGGAGCTGATCTGCCTGAGCACCCGATATATAATATGTTATTATTAGGCTGCCGCAGCTAATAATAATAACACTAATAATAATATAAAAGAACAGCCATGGATGGTCACCACAGATAATCCAATATCAGTTGGATAACAGATTTCTACCACTACTGAACAAGCCCGGATCACCGTCAGACCCTTCTCACCTCTACACCGCTCGGTAAGGACAGGAGCGCTTTCAAAACATCAGATATACAGATCTTTATGCAGTTTTAAAGCACCTTGGCTTTGTTCTGAATGCACTTTGCTGTAGTTATCCTACAGAGAAAAGAAAATGCACTTGACTTTAATGCACATTTTGTTGTATGCAAAGAGAAAATCAGTCTGGAATTAATGTATGCATTCAAAAGTGCTGAATAAATGTTTTATGGACCCATAAGGCTTTGTGTCCACCGGGAACGTTTTTTTCAAGACGGACGGCTTTGAAAAGCAAAAAAAAAAAAGCTCAGAGCGTTTTCCTGAGTCTCGCGACTCCCCCACTTGCTCGATGTTGATTGGTCGGTCGGAAAAAGTTACCTTGATGAGCGCGCTCCTCTCCAAAAGTTGAACTATTTTCAACTTTAGGCGCTGGGAGCGCTCCGCCCAAAAACGCTACCGCCGAGAGCACTAAAATGCGAGGCACGGTGCTGGGAAAAGGAGCGCGCCTGTCGCGTCTGTAGCATAGAAATGAATGACAGAAAGGAGCTGACAACTCATAAAACGTCCCCGGTCGACACGGGCCCTAATAGTGATTATTAATAGGGATGCCCCGATCGATCGGCCACCGATCGTTATCGGCCGATAATCAGTATAAAGTGATCGGTGATAATGCTTTATTTTCGCCGATCGTCAAAACCGATAGAAAAACATGATCCAATTATTAGTGGAGTTCTCACTCGCTGAGTTCTGTCTGAGAGCTGCGGTGTCTGCTCCTCCTCCTCCAGCCCCTCCCATGTAAACAAGCTCGGGCAATAGTCTGCTCTAACCTAGACGACCTCCGTGAGCTAACGTTAGCTACCGTTACTGTTTAAACAGAATGACCCAGTCAACTATTCACTTTTAGTTTAATACATGAGAGGCATTGTTAACAATATCTAGCCGGCTAGCTACTGATAGCTCCTGATATGAACAAATGCTCCAGCAAGTCTAGTAGTGCATGATAGCTCACGTTAGCTCACTGTTCAAAACGAAACGTCCCATTAAACTAAATAGTTCACTGAGGCGTTGTCTTAACGTTATCTAGCAGTAGCTACAGATAGCTCCTGATATCAATGTCTTATAACTAGGGCTGTTTTTTTTTTTTTTTTTACTTCGGTGTGTGTGTGTGTGTGTGTGTGTGTGTGTGTGTGTGTGTGTGCATGGGGCCATTGGGTGGGGCCGGGGGACAAATACACTGGAGGAAAGTAACTCAGCTCAGCACTGCCCAAATTATATCATCACTATTGCCTGTTTGAAGGATATCATCCTCAAACACATATACACCACCTACACGCCTATTCTCAGTCCTTGCCCCACAATGGTGGAATGAACTACCCACCCCAGTTAGGACAGCCGAATCCCGTCCAATATTTCGCCGTCGACTAAAGACGCACTTCTTCAACCATTATCTGAAATAAAATTAAAGAAAATAAAATAAAAAGAATCTAACCCTAACTAACCTTACTGTCATGCACTTGTCCTAATAAACTAACCTACACTGTAACACGCAACACTTTGATGAATATTGTTACTCAGCTGATAGAGTTGTATCCTTCCTGATGACCTGTCGTACAGAACTTGTAAGTCGCTTTGGATAAAAGCGTCAGCTAAATGACTAAATGTAAATGTGAATGTAAATGCCTTGTAGAATAAACAAAATAGGAAATAAAATGTAGAAATGCATGCAATACATAAATAAATATGAATCTCCATATATGAAATAGAACATTTAGATAAGGTGCTACTGAGATGTTTTGGTGAGTTCTTTGTTTTTTTGTGGAAGTAGCCCTTCTTAAAAATGCATGAACATTCACTGATAATTGGTCTGTAGTGGAGTCTACAAGGTCTACATTGCCGGACCTTGTAGACTGACATAATTCTGTGCATAGTTTAGTCTACACAGGCCATATTTCAAATAATCAAAATCTTACTTCATTCATCTTAAACATTCTTGATTTGGGGGATTGGTAGTTCCCATGAAATCTGAAGTTGTTCAAATGACAACAGCGATCCACCTTGAATTAAATCACAGCCGTGTTGGCTGTGTCACAGTCACGAAAGGGGCTACTTAATTCATTAATCCAATCCACTTTATTTATAGAGCACATTTAAAAACAACAAAGTTTACCCAAGTGCTGTACAAGTCCCACAACATAAGATAAAAAAAAAAAAAATTTAATTCGAAGCTTCGAATTAAAATCGAAGCTCGGCCCCGAAGCTTCGATTGACAAAAAAGAAATTCGAAGGTCAGCCCTACTTATAACACTGATTTGATGCGTATATGAGCTGAGGGCATGTTGAATGTGATCAATAGGGTCCAGCTGCAGCTCCGGAGAATCCTGGCCGTAGCTGGAGGCTACTCAAGTACACACAAACAGTGGAGCCGTTTGCAGATAGCGAGCATTTTGACTTGTTGCGTGGTGGCGATGTCTTGCAGATAATACAACTACAAGTGTGATTATATAATATATATATTTTATTTAAAAAAAAATTATATAAAATATTTTTATTTTTAATCAAAAACTATCGATATCGGATCGGTATCGGTCGATATGGCTCAAGACGATCGGTGATCGGTATCGGTGGCAAAAAACGTGATCGGGGCATCCCTAATTATTAATATTATTTAAGTAAAGTTTTGCCATAATCAGGTAGCTGAACAAAAAAGAAATACATTATATATATATATATTTATATTAATCATATTCTGCCTTTCGGCATTCGGACAACTTTATTAACAGATTACAGAATGGGTACAATTCAGTACGGGCTCTCTGAGCAAAGGAAGGAAGTGAGAGATATGAATAGGGATGGGAATCAAGAATCGGAATCTATTGGGAACCGGTTCCTAATTGTCAGATTCCTGGAATCGCATGCCTCCGTGACTATCGATTCCTCTTATCGATGCCATGTTTTTCCGACAGTTGTGCATTTAAAAAGAATAACGTTAGCGCCACGCATGCAGCCATAGCAGACTGTTTGATTCCTTGACCAGGGCTGTACACTGCGACGAGATGATCGCAAATTGCCCCTTAATTTGGCCCGTGCGAGTGGAAAATAATATTTGGGGGCAAGGTTGCGAGTAGTGATTTCAACCCTTCATTCGCATTTCACTCCTAAATTAATCCATACAAATTGGATAAAAAAAATGGTAAAACATTAGCCTACAACCAGGGCTGTACAGTCAGTGAGACATAATGTTGCGGTTATTAGACAGACCAGCGCGGACCTTTAATAACATGCAATTTAATTGACACGAGCAATGGGCTAACGTTAGCTGCTAACCAAGTTATCCATTAGGACTATGCTAAGCTAACTAGCTAGCGTTATCTGCTAACCCTGGAAAATGCTCATAGCGGACTCCACAACACTAGTTCCATTCGTGAGGAAAGGGGGTGGGTTATATTGACAACCAGGGCTTGACATTAACCTTTTGGCTCACTAGCCACTGTGGCTAGTGGTTTTCCAAAGTCACTAGCCACTCAGCATTTTCACCAGCCAAAAATCCCAACACACGCCGATCATAACCCAACATTGTGAGATCTTAAAATGATCATGTGAAAATGGGCTCCAGACTAGGGATGCCCCGATCATGTTTTTTGCCACCGATACCGATCACCGATCGTCTTGAGCCATATCGGCCGCTATCGATCGTTTTTGATTTAAAATAAATAAAATTATTTTATATAAATATATATATATTTTTTATAAAATATATATATTATACTTGTAGTTGTATTATCTCTGAGACATTGCCACCACGCAACAAGTCAAAATGCTCGCTATCTCCACTGTCTGTGTGTATACTCTGCTTTGATCAAATCACATTCAGCATGCCCTCAGCAGGGTATATCTGCGGCTCTGCAGATATACCCTAGGCTCTGCAGATATACCCTACTCCCTCAGCTAGCCCCGTTAGTGACTGCGATGCAAGCCGGGGCTCGAATACGCATCGAATCACTGTTATAAGACATTGATATCAGGAGCCATCTGTAGCTACTGCTAGCCGGCTATATAACGTTAAGACAATGCCTCAGTGAACTATTTAGTTTAATGGAATGTTTCGTTTTGAACAGTGAGCTAACGTGAGCCATCATGCACGTCTACTAGACTATTACTGGAGCATTTGTTGATATCAGGAGCTATCAGTAGCTAGCCGGCTAGATACCGTTAACAATGCCTCATGTATTAAACTAAAAGTGAATAGTTGACTGGGTCATTCTGTTTAAACAGTAACGGTAGCTAACGTTAGCTCACAGAGCTCGCATGCACTAGGTTAGAGCAGACTATTGCCCGAGCTTGTTTACACTGGGAAGGGAGGAGGAGGAGGAGACGGAGCGTCTGAGACAGAACTCAGCGAGTGAGCTCTCGTTTTTCGATCGGTTTTGACGATCAGCGAAAATAAAGCATTATCACCGATCGCATATTTATACTGATTATCGGCCGATAACGATCGGTGGCCGATCGATCGGGGCATCCCTACTCCAGACCCATTTTTTTCTTTCACCGCCGTGATATGTGAGTGTGTGTGTGAGTGAGTGAGTGAGTGAGTGAGTGAGTGAGTGAGTGAGTGAGTGAGTGAGTGAGTGAGTGGGAGAGGGAGAGGGAGAGGGAGAGGGAGAGGGAGAGGGAGAGGGAGAGATAGAGATAGAGATAGAGATAGAGATAGAGATAGAGATCAGCGTTTCCGTTAGAACATATTCGTGCCGGTCTGGGTGTCCTGCAAGATTTCTATCACCGGACATATTCGAGATATTCCGGTCAGAGTTTTAAACAGCAGTCTATTATAATCACATTTTTATGAGCTAACGAATTCCGTTATAATTGGACATGTGTATTAATTACATCAAGCGAAGAATGAGAAATTGATTTGCAGAATCAAATTACTATCGCTCGCCTCTCAAGTTAGTGCGATACGCTACCAGCATCAAGCTCCCGCCCCGCAGGCTCCCGCTGCAGCAGCTCTGTCACACGCACCCCCAAATGAATCTCGAGTCGACATCGCTTCACCTCGTTGTATCAGACACGTCACACATATCATAATGTTCAACTTCACGTATACAGTCATTAATATATTCCAAATAAAATAAGTCCCTCGATACTCCGTGCTGCTGCTGACTTGAAATAAAATAGACCGCGTATGTGGGCAGTCGGTCCGACACTAAACAGCAGTCTGTTATAATCACATTTTTATGAGCTAACGAATTCCGTTATATTGGACATTTGTATTAATTATATCAAGCGAAGAACTGAGAAAGCAGAGAGACGGCAACATTATCGTGGTTTGCGTGACGACTCTCTCCACCTCGCAACGACTTATTTGCAAAGAGTATGGCGCTGCAGAGCAGCTGATTCAGTGTTATTGGCTCTTTTCTGGGAACCGCACAGCAGCGCCCCCCACCCAACATTGGCTGAAAATGGCTGAATTGGAGTACTGCTGGAATACTGCATTGTGCTGATAGTGCTCTGGCTCTGCAGCTTCACAAAGGTTCGCACACCCAGCACTAAGCTCTCGCTGACGACGTTGTTGTCATTATTAGAAGCAACGAGGAAACAAATGTAATGATCGTTTCGTTCATCGCATAGGCTATTTAATTTTAGCCTATTTTAATACAATTCAAATAATCAAATTGTGCTTAGACTCAGGGAATTATTTTCACCGGACATTAAGACCGGAGAGAGTAAATATGTCGGACTTCAACAGATTTTGCCGGTCAAATACCGGTAATTACCGGCTAACGGAAACGCTGATAGAGATAGAGATAGAGATATATAGAGATAGAGAGACTAAGAAGAAACTAAGAAGATCCTTGACTAGGTACAGACTCAGCGAGCACAGCCTAGCCATTGAGAGGTCGCCATAGGCAGACCTGGCTCCCAAGAGAAGACTGTGCACCCACTGCACACAAGAAGAGGTGGAAAGGGGTGCTCCAGTAGCACACCATGTACCGCGCTGCGTCGCGGAATACCGTGCTGCGTCACGGATCGGGTTGACTCCGAGTTCGATTCCCGGACGCGCCATCATTTGCCGAATGTCTTCCCCTGCTCTCTCTCCCGTTTCACCCTACAACTGTCGGTCATGCTTGACCAGAAAAGCGATAAACGCTAAAAAATGAAGTTTAAAAAAAAAAAAAAAAAAGGAGGTGGAAACCGAGCTACACTTCTTAACAACCTGCACACTATACCAAGACATCAGAGACATATACTTCAACCTGCCCACTATACCAAGACATCAGAGACATATACTTCAACCTGCCCACTATACCAAGACATCAGAGACATATACTTCAACCTGCCCACTAGGGCTGGGCGATATGGCCTAAATATGATATCACGATATTTTCTGACCTTTCGGCGATACACGATACGCATCACGATGTTTTTCTTTTTTTCCCCAAACAATTCATTATGAGGCTTACCAAGACAGTATTTGAGTTTGCAAGCTAACATTAAAGACAAAATAAAATACCCATGCATTTAGCATTTTTATATTATATATTAGATTTAGATTATTGGATTATTAGATTATATATTGCATATATTTAGCAATGAGATATTATATGATTTAGATATGAAATATGATGAATTGAAAATGGGGGACCCTGATGTAAACAAGACGAAAGTCTTTCGCTGGTCTGCATCCCCTTAACAAGTGTATGTATTGAGCTGTACTGTACCCATTCTGCAATATGTTAATAAAGTTTTAAATCAATAGGATTTTAGCATTTTTATGAAACTACTGTATATTTGTATGTCTCTAAATGTTTTGATGAATTGAAAATGGAGGACCCTTATGTAAAAAAGCCGAAAGTCTTTTTCTGGTCTTCATCCTCCAGTCAGTCCACTGTTGTTGTATTGAGCTGTACTGTATTGTACCCATTCTGCAATCGTTAATAACGTTCATTCATTCAATCATTCAGCCGGCAACAGAATAATTTTGATTGACAGTCGAGTCTGCCAATTACGTCACACCGCTTGTACCCGCCCTGCTGTTCTTAGCACCAATCGGCAAGCAGCGCTATTCTTTTTTTACTTCCTGAATGCCCTCCTTGATTTTAACGAGAGCTCAGCTCAACGACAACAACAACAGCTCACCGCAGCCGACGAGTGATTACTAGCGCACCGCAGCATGACAACGAGGCATAATGATTTTACTGCAACAAATGTTATAATAAAAGCCTTTCCATACATCTGTCTGATTGAAAACTTTATTAACAGACCGCAGAATGGGCACGCACAACTCGGCACGGACTGAGATATGAACAGTAACGCTTGCTATCTATGTCGTCATCGGACGTTGCTATGTTCGGGTAAATACGCTGATGTGTAACTATAACGTGTAACTATATAATGTTGATGCCACAAAACGAATGCCTTTGTTAATCATAAGTACTAACTAACTTTGATGCAGTAGTGTGTGTGTGGGAGCGGCGTTGTTCAAAAGTTTGAACGGGGTGGACCAGATTGACGCGACACAATCCTCTTGGGCAAAACATCACGATATCCACGATACGTTAAAAAAGTGTATCGTTAATGAACTGTACCCGATATTTATATAATATAGTCATATCGCCCAGCCCTACTGCCCACTATACCAAGACATCAGAGACATATATTTCAACCTGCCCACTATACCAAGACATCAGAGACATATACTTCAACCTGCCCACTATACCAAGACATCAGAGACATATACTTCAACCTGCCCACTATACCAAGACATCAGAGACACACTTCAACCTGCCCACTATACCAAGACATCAGACATATACTTCAACCTGCCCACTATACCAAGACATCAGAGACATATACTTCAACCTGCCCACTATACCAAGACACCGGAGACATATACTTCAACCTGCCCACTATACCAAGACATCAGAGACATATACTTCAACCTGCCCACTATACCAAGACATCAGAGACATACTTTAACCTGCCCACTATACCAAGACATCAGAGACATATACTTCAACCTGCCCACTATACCAAGACATCAGAGACATATACTTCAACCTGCCCACTATACCAAGACATCAGAGACATATACTTTAACCTGCCCACCATACCAAGACATCAGAGACATATACTTCAACCTGCCCACTATACCAAGACATCAGAGACATATACTTCCCACAAATTGCAAACACCCAAAGAGACTTTGAAAACATGGACAATAACTCAAAACTCCCATACCTACTGGGAGAAATACAAGAATGTGCAAACACAGCAGCAAGATTTGTGAGCTGCTTTGACAAGAAAAGGACATCCAACAGAATAGAATACAACCACCATAAAGACTGTCAACCATACAAGAAATTCCTTCTGTAATGTACTGATTTCTTTTGTTTTCTCTGTTTGATTGTTTTTGTTTTGTTTGGCTTTGGCAATCTAAATGTATGTTTCCCATGTCAATAAAGCCCATTTGAATTTAATTGAAATTGAGAGATAGCGAGAGAGAGAGAGAGTGAGAGCGAGTGAGCGAGCGAGAGAGAGCGCGCGCTTACTGTAGGTTCTAGGTTGAATGAATTGGAACGTTTCATTATAAGCATCTTGCAAGTTGCAACGCTGGTTAAGATATGAAAATACTTACCACTGTGTAAGGATGCATTAGCCATTAGCTAGCTTATATTTACAGAGACTTGTAGGCAGCTGCACCCGCCAGCTTGGTCCATAAACGAATGTTTTAATCCACAGTACACCAGTATGTAAACAAAGGTTTTAACCATCCACAACAGAATACTGCAGTCTAAATGTATTTCCGATGCTTGATTCTTCTCTCAGACCGACGCAATGTCTTGAAACTATTATGCTCCGAAAGCAAACTTGTGGTGTCGCTCAATGAGGAAGTGGGCACGGTGTCAGGTTTCACAGTACCACATGGCTTTTTTGTTTAGCTCGTCATTCAGCTAATATCAGAGTGATGATCAGAGCCAATCAGAGGCAGATCAGGGCTGGTCTTTGCATAATGAACGTGTTATAGCCAATCAAAGGCAGAGATTTTTTTTTTAGAAAGCACATGGCCACGGGGGAAAATACCTAAACACACACACATACATACAGACCTTTCATAGAAAAAGTCACCCGCCACTGGGGCGGGTAGAATGACAGAGGTACACGCCCCAGGGGGATTCTACCCACATCTGGCGGGTGGGCAGGTGCCAATGTCAAGCCCTGTTGACAACGCTCGACAACAGAAGTTTAAAGTTAACTTCATATTTATTGGTTATTCGTTTCTGTATATCATCCAGTTTCCATCTCCGTGTGTTAAACTCTTCCCGTTTACATTAGAGTGCGACGTCATCACATACGGCAGCTTACACGATCAAAACGCAAACCTAGAACAAAACCTGAGGGGGGGGGGCTCTCTCGTTCGTTCTCGCCCCCTCTCTCTCGCTCTCTCTCTACATTAAATGATTTAAAGTAGCCAAACGTTACAGTATAAATACTAACTGGATAGTTGATGATAAACATTTAATTTCATTATCTGAAATATTCAAAAATCATTAAGTCTGCTATAAGCCATTATCCCTTTGTGTGTGATTATTATTTTCTCACAGTAGTGTGTATATATATATATATATATGTGTATGTGTTTGGCTAAAGTGGATAGAAAACACAGTACTTATAAATTATTTTTTAAAGCATCTTCATGGTTTAATAATGCAAACATATGTTGCAGGGACTTATTATAATCATCATATTTGCGTGACTGTATGCATCAAAGGGTTAAATCAAGCATTTGTAAGTGCTTTAGAGGAAATGTAAAAATATCACGATATATATAGTGTATCGTGATATGGCCAAAAAATATCGCGATATCATTTAGAGGCCATATCGCCCAGCCCTACTGTAATGGTAAAATAGTTATTTAAAAATGTGCCCCTAAAAAATATTCTTTGCCCCTAAATTTCTCATTTAGGGGCAAGTGTGCCCCTAGTGAAAAAGCTTAGCGTACAGCCCTGTTGACTAGGAAAACCTAAAGGGCTCGATATTGCGACCGTTTTGTGCTTTGCATCCTAGTCATTCATTTACATGGTAAAGTAACGTTAGCCGCTAGCTAGCTAAATAGCCATGCTCATTGCAGAGAGAGACAGAACACTGAGCTGGCCTTTATTTATAGAGGGTCGGAGGAGGTTCACCCCCCATAGTCTCTGAAAATCCTGTGGGAAATGCAGTAGCGTGTGTGTGTGTGTGTGGGGGCGGCGTTGTGCAGGTCGCTTGACTGAAACTTTTTTCAACGTTTTGACGCGACACAAATTGACGGATATTTATCGGCCACTGCCATCGGCAAATTTGAGCTTATCGGCCGATACCGATACCCGACAGATATATCGGTGCACCCATGATGGTAGAAGGAAACAAAAACACAGCGGTGCGCACTGCTAATTGGAAGCATGAGTTAAAAATGGCTCGTGGACAGACGTGAGCGAATGAGGAGGTGAAAGCCCTGATTGAAATATGGTCAGACGAGCAAATTACACAGCTGCTGTGGCCACTCACAAAAACAACAAGGTGTGCAAGTTGTTTAGCGAGAGAATGATGGCAATGAGCTTCAATCGAACAATCGATCAACGTCACAACAAAGTTTAAAAACTGCGTCAGCAATATATGATAATAATGTGGTGTATGTGTGTACGCTGGGCTGCTCCTGATAATAATGTGGTGTGTGTTGTGTATGTGTGTGTGCTGGGCTGCTCCTGAGAATAATGTGGTGTGTGTGTATGTGCGCTGTAGAGCCGTCCCCAAAGCCTGTTTTTGGTATTCTAACATATATCCAATAAACGAGCGCCCTTTTCGATCGCATGACATTGTTCAGAAAGTTTGGTGCACTTGTACCTCATCCCATTCCTGCTTTGCACTATATAGTATTGTATATTAGTACATTGTAGGGCTGGGCGATATGACGATATTATATAAATATCGGGTACAGTTCATTAACGATACACTTTTTTAACGTATCGTGGATATCGTGATGTTTTGCCCAAGAGGATTGTGTCGCGTCAATCTGGTCCACCCCGTTCAAACTTTTGAACAACGCCGCTCCCACACACACACTACTGCATCAAAGTTAGTTAGTACTTATGATTAACAAAGGCATTCGTTTTGTGGCATCAACATTATATAGTTACACGTTATAGTTACACATCAGCGTATTTACCCGAACATAGCAACGTCCGATGACGACATAGATAGCAAGCGTTACTGTTCATATCTCAGTCCGTGCCGAGTTGTGCGTGCCCATTCTGCGGTCTGTTAATAAAGTTTTCAATCAGACAGATGTATGGAAAGGCTTTTATTATAACATTTGTTGCAGTAAAATCATTATGCCTCGTTGTCATGCTGCGGTGCGCTAGTAATCACTCGTCGGCTGCGGTGAGCTGTTGTTGTTGTCGTTGAGCTGAGCTCTCGTTAAAATCAAGGAGGGCATTCAGGAAGTAAAAAAAGAATAGCGCTGCTTGCCGATTGGTGCTAAGAACAGCAGGGCGGGTACAAGCGGTGTGACGTAATTGGCAGACTCGACTGTCAATCAAAATTATTCTGTTGCCGGCTGAATGATTGAATGAATGAACGTTATTAACGATTGCAGAATGGGTACAATACAGTACAGCTCAATACAACAACAGTGGACTGACTGGAGGATGAAGACCAGAAAAAGACTTTCGGCTTTTTTACATAAGGGTCCTCCATTTTCAATTCATCAAAACATTTAGAGACATACAAATATACAGTAGTTTCATAAAAATGCTAAAATCCTATTGATTGATTTAAAACTTTATTAACATATTGCAGAATGGGTACAGTACAGCTCAATACATACACTTGTTAAGGGGATGCAGACCAGCGAAAGACTTTCGTCTTGTTTACATCAGGGTCCCCCATTTTCAATTCATCATATTTCATATCTAAATCATATAATATCTCATTGCTAAATATATGCAATATATAATCTAATAATCCAATAATCTAAATCTAATATATAATATAAAAATGCTAAATGCATGGGTATTTTATTTTGTCTTTAATGTTAGCTTGCAAACTCAAATACTGTCTTGGTAAGCCTCATAATGAATTGTTTGGGGAAAAAAAGAAAAACATCGTGATGCGTATCGTGTATCGCCGAAAGGTCAGAAAATATCGTGATATCATATTTAGGCCATATCGCCCAGCCCTAGTACATTGCATAGTATATTGTATTGTATGGTAACTCAGTTACTTCTATTCTGCATCGAACATTGTACATATGTCTATACTGAACACTGACTTCTATTTTGACTTCTATTTTTAACATGCTATACCATTTTATTTCATACATATCTTGTCTTGCACAGTCTCTGGAGCGTAACAGTAAGAAGCATTTTGTATAAAAGTATTCTGTACTTCTGTATGACAACTATTAAAGAAACTTGAACTTGAAACTTGACTAATTACAGTGTGAAAGCAAACCAAACCAACTTCACCCTCCCCCCCCCCCCCGACAGAGTACAGCAACTTGCATTGGGCCTTGTCTACAAGATACACTACATCAGTGGTTCTCAAACTGTGGTATGCGTACCACTAGTGGTACTTGAAAAAATTAAGTTTAATTTATTTTAAATTAATTAAAAAAAAAATTCAGTCAGGTCACTGCACTTAGAAGCAGGCCAGGCCAGTGTTTCTAGTTGCGGCGGCGCGATAGTTAGATAACCTAAGTGGGGAACAACCAGGAGGTCACTGTGACAGAGTAATGCAGTCTAAACAGTCATACGTCTTTTATTCAACTTCAGCTCTGATCATAACTATTTTATTTTTATTTTTTGTAATGTCAGATGAAAAATGACAACTTCTCTTGCGAGTCGCTCAGTTTCTATGTGTAATGTAAACTCTGCGACGAGTCCAATGGTCTAACATGCTTTGCATCCTCGCCATTCTGGAATGCCCACATCGTGCTAAAACCTTATGTAATGTTAACTGTCGATGTACTAGTAGCCTCAGCAAGCTAACGTTAGCTAGCTCCACTAGCATCATGTCGATGTACTAGTAGCCTCAGCAAGCTAACGTTAGCTAGCTCCACTAGCATCATGTCGATGTACTAGTAGCCTCAGCAAGCTAACGTTAGCTGGCTCCACTAGCAGCATGTCGATGTACTAGTAGCCTCAGCAAGCTAACGTTAGCTGGCTCCACTAGGATCATGTCGATGTACTAGTAGCCTCAGCAAGCTAACGTTAGCTGGCTCCACTAGCATCATGTCGATGTACTAGTAGCCTCAGCAAGCTAACGTTAGCTAGCTCCACTAGCATCATGTCGATGTACTAGTAGGCTCAGCAAGCTAACGTTAGCTAGCTCCACTAGCAGCATGTCGATGTACTAGTAGCATCAGCAAGCTAACGTTAGCTGGCTCCACTAGCAGCATGTCGATGTACTAGTTCAAGTTCAAGTTTCTTTATTAGTTGAACTTGTCATACAGAAGTACAGAATACTTTTTTCTGTTACGCTCCAGAGACTGTGCTAGACAAAAGTAGATAAGTATAAAATAAGTATAGCAAGTAAAAAAATAGAAGTCAGTAGTGTTCAGTACATATGTACAATGTTCAATGCAGAGTAGAAGTAACCAAGTTACCATACAATATACTAATATACAATATGCTCTATAGTGCAAAGCAGAAATGGGATGAGGTACAATTTAGGTACACTTTACAGTAAGGTGTACTGAGGTATGGGTTGTAGTGCAAATTCTTTACCAATAAATATAAAGTGTGTTTAGGTGATCTAAAGTGTGTAAAGTGGGTGCTGCAGTGAGTTGTTTGTTTAAAGTGAGTGTGTGCGTGTGGATGTGTGTGCTGTGAGTGCATTTGATGGTTTTTACCTCAGCAAGCTAACATTAGCTGGCTCCACTAGCAGCATGTCGATGTACTAGTAGCGCGTTATTTTTTTTCGTAGCCGCATTTCTGGCAAGACGCTCTCTGATTGGCCGACGCCTGTTTCTACACTGGTTAAGCTTAGGCACTCTTTCGAAGTTGGTTAAGGTTAGAGTTTGTCTTAGAGCATGGCGATAGAACGCCAGGTAGTTTGCAGGCTGTTCGACGCGGAAATGGGCAAAGACACAGCGCGTCATGCTAGTCACGTTGGGCTCTGTAGATATGCTATTGAGAAATGCGGCTACCTTTGGTAATCACGCGTCCAGCCCTGGTCGCTGGAGACCCTACCTCTTTTTCAAGGAGGACCGCTTTGAAAAAAGATGAAAAAAAAGCTTCTAGCGTTTTTCTGGGTCTCCCCAGAGCTCGCGCCAGCCACGGCTCCGCCCCTTCCTCGATGAGTTATTGATGGGCGCGCTCCTTTCCAAAAAAGTTGAACTCGTTTCAACTTTATGAGCTGGGAGGCAGTGGGAGCGCTCCGCCAAAAACGCTGCCGTCGAGAGCTCATAAAACGCGAGGCGCGGCATGAATGACAGAACGGAGCTGACAACTCATAAAACGTCCCCTATGGACACAAGCCCACAAGCCCTTACACCACATAACGCCCCGAGCTCACTGCTGACGAATGAACACGGACGGACGGGCGGCTGCCTCTTCACTTCCGCTCCCATGTTAACAGACGATAGTAGGCACACTGGCCGCGAGCGGGAGCGCGCCTCGCAAACGGCTCGCGAGCGGCAAGCTGCCACGCGCATCGTCACAGAAATACAATTGAATATCTGCATTATTACCACAGATATAGATGTTGTTCAACCAGCTGTGTCTGTATCTGCAAATAAACGCCTTGAATGTTTGTCTGTATGTTTGTTTATACCTATAACTATTACAATGTTGCATAATAATAATAATAAGCTCTTGCTGCTGCTGGGGCTACACGCTGCTCTTTCAGGAGTACAGTCACACTGATCATTGATTGATTGATTGATTGAAAAATGTATTAACAGATTGCAGAATGGGTACAGTACAGTACAGCTCAATACATACAATTGTTAAGAGGATGCAGACCTGAGAAAGACTTTCGTCTTGTTTCCATCAGGGTCCCCCATTTTCAATTCATCATATGACACACGACATACAGATAGACAGTACTGCTACATCTATACATTTATGACATACCAGATTTTCAAATACAGTACTGTTTGTGATACTAAAAAAATCCAGAAGAAGAGTATATACATTTGACATAGAAACTGTGCATTGGGGGAGGTTGGGTAGGTGGGGTGGGGCTGTACATTGGAGGTGGGGGGGGGGGAGGTTTGGGTAGGGGGGGGGGGACACTGTACATTGGACTACTGACATACATTTGACATGGAAACTGTACATTGGAGGAGGTTGGGTAGGTGGGGTGGGGTTGGGTGGGGCTGTACATTGGAATAGCCATGCTTGGTCTTTATTGTACAACTGGGTTAGGACATTTGTAGGGGCCAGTTTTGAATTGCAGTCTCCCGTAGGTGTTCTTTGAGAGTGTTTTTGAAGGTGGGTAGTGATTTACATTCCTTTACAGCTTTGGGTAGGGCGTTCCACATTGTTGTGGCATAATTGCGAAACGTGTTTAGTCCCTTGTTTGAGCCGAATCTGGGTTTTACATGATTTGTGGAGCTCCCTCTGGTGTTGTGATCGTGGTATTCACTGACCTTTGGGAAGTATTTTGACATGTACATGGGTACCTTGGTCGTGTAGTGTATCTTGTAGACCAGGCCCATTGCAAGTTGCTGTACTCTGTCGTCTACTCTAAGCCATCCTAGGTTGGCAAAGTGTGCAGGGGTGAGGTGGGTTCTAGGAGTCAGGTCAAGCAGTAGTCTGACTAGTTTGTTTTGAGATGTTTGTAATTTGGTTTTTAGTGCCTTTGAGGTGCTTTGGTACCATGAGGTGCAAGCATAGTCGTAGTACCCTTGAATGAGTGCTCCTGCCAGAGTCTTCAGGGTATTCTTGTTTACCAGGGAGGAGATCCGGTACAAGAATCGAGTTCGTTGATTGACTTTTTTTATTACATTGGATGCCATTTTGTCACAGGAAAGATTATCATCATTCTAAAATGACTGACTACGCATATAGACTAGGGACTAGGCATTTACAGCTGTCCCAATGTAAATGTGCCTTCCTCGGTGCGCTTCCGCGCGCTCAAGTCGTAGGTCCAGTGTGCCTGACCAGGCGCGCGATCTCACGAGGGAGCCGCGCGTGAAATTCATTCGTTAGCAGTGAGCTCAGGGCGTAAGGGTTAATGGCGTCGGTAGCACACACATCTGCGGTAGGAGAAAACTCACAGAAAAGTCCGCGAAAACGGCCAAATCTCTTATATAAACAACTGCACATCATTAACATCGAATTACTGTACAAACCCGGTTCATTATTTGGAAACTTATTTACAACATTATCGACTCTTAAGACCAGAAATATATATCAAGGTACCGCGGAGAGCTGCTTACCTTCTGTCCTCCACAGAGAGACTGACTGTGGTAGAAACGGGACGTGACGTCACTCGCGCGAGAAAAAGCAAAGACGTCACTTCGGGAGGAAGTGACGATTTCAAAACAAAGCACCCAGCTCCCAAAAACGATCATCTGCTACAATTTTTAGAATACAAAAATGACAATAAATAATAACAAAGCAATTAAATAAAACGTGAGGGATTATTTGTGGAATGCATAACGTATATTATATAATATACCTGTGTAGTGCCGGAGGAAAGAGGAATTGATTGATTGATTGATTGATTGATTGATTGAACATTTTATTAACAGATTGCAGAATGGGTACAGTTAAGTACAGTACAGCTCAATACATACAATTGTTAAGGGGATGCAGACCAGAGAAAGACTTTCGTCTTGTTTACATCAGGGTCCCCCATTTTCAATTCATCATAACATATAATTATGACATACATGACATACCAGATTTGCAAATACAGTACTGTTTGTGATACGAAAAGAGTCCAGAAAAGAGAGTATATACATTTGACATAGAAACTGTACATTGGAGGAGGTTGGGGGGGGGGGGGGTTGGGTAGGAGGAGTGGGTGGGGGACACTGTACAACTGAACAAGCAAAACTGTACATTGGAATATTGACAAGACCATACTTGGTAATTTACTGTACATTGGGGGGGGGGTTGTGTTAGGACATTTACAGGGGCCAGTTTTGAATTGCAGTCTCCCGTAGGTGTTTTTTGAGAGTGGTTTTGAAAGTGGGTAGTGATTCACATTCCTTTACAGCTGTGGGTAGGGCGTTCGACATTGATGTGGCATAATTGCGAAACGTGTTTAGTCCCTTGTTTGAGCCGAATCTGGGTTTAACATGATTTGTGGAGCTCCCTCTGGTGTTGTGATCGTGGTATTCACTGACCTTTGGGAAGTATTTTGACATGTACATGGGTACCTTGGTTGTGTAGTGTATCTTGTAGACCAGGCCCATTGCAAGTTGCTGTACTCTGTCGTCTACTCTAAGCCATCCTAGGTTGTCAAAGTGGGTAATGTAGGTAACGTAATGCTTGTTTAATGTACAAAGCCACATCAGTAAACACAGAACACAAGAGCACATGAATTGCTAGCACAGTAATGAATAACAACAGCGAGTGCAACCGCAATAGATGTCCCCTCTGGCCGCGGTGCCAGATCATTCGTTCCCTCCCACTACACAACATAGTCAGAGGAGAACATGAACCAATACTGTAGTCACTACACCAGCCCCCCCAGTGTTCACCTCAATATACGAAATCCTCACGGCGAGGAGGGCGTATGGCCCGGCCCCTACGACTGTAGGTAAAGTCAGGAGGTGCGTTAGGGGGTGTGACAGCGTCCGTCACATCCTCCTGCCGAGTAGGATGGGGGTCAGTGACCAGACACTCGCGAGCTGCGGGGGGTCTGAGGGGTCGCAGGGGGGAATGGCCACGGCGTGGCAGGGGAGGTAGGACCGGGGGCCGGCCCCTGCGCGGCGGCAGGGCCAAGTCCAGGGGCAGTTCAAGGTCCAACCCAGCAGATTCAGCATCCTCTCCATGCGCGCAGAAGGTCTCTCGTCTCCCAATTCCGACATAGCAAATAGGCGGCGCACCCTCTCTGCAGCGGACAGTTCAAATGTATCTAGCAGTAGGGCCTTGAGGCGCTCATATTTGTTGGTCGCCGGGGGAGCAGACAAAAAACCTACCACTCGAGCTGCGGTGGAGCTGCTCAACATGGCCACAGCATGGTTGTATCCATAGACGCCTACGTATAGGAGCAGAGGAAGCGGGTGCTCTACCAGTATTGAACTTGGGGGAGCAAACTTGTCTCTTTGCTCCCTCACTTTTTGATCATTGATATATCCCCCCCCCCAATATATAAATATTATCTAACCATAACTACGTAATTTCAATCAAATTAATAATACGCAATGACACTTAATAGCACGTTTTTAAGTTTCCAAAGATTGTGTGACCCCCCACTTTAATGGTTTGATCCAGTGCCCACGGGCCACGGTTCGTCGGCATGACGTATACGACATGTTGGGGGAGGCGGCTTTTTCGAAAGCCCTTGACAAATTCAGGCTGGACAGATAACATTGTGAGGATTATTCTTCTGCGTTTACATCAAAATGGAGCAAATCATCACGTAAGTCGAATACTGTGACTGTATACTAAATGCGCAAACAGATTGAAACTGAATATTTCTCGTATGGTGAGCCTCGGCGCTGCACCGAGTGAATCCAGAGATACGGGATGGTGCGCAGGCGCTGTGATCACCCAACGGCGGAAATAATGCCGCTTTGAGCAGTTTATAAAAAAATATTAAAAATATTTATTAGCAACGCCGAGCTTTCAAACCATCCCGTATCTCTGTGCGAACCCCTCGTGCAACTGTGAGCACCTTTTGTAATGTCTCTGTGATACTTGTATAACGAACGGTTCGGCCAGAACCAGTCCTTCATGGTAAATCTAGGTTGGTTTCCCATTGAGGAGCAAGTGACTGTGGATTCACTCGGTGCAGCACAGTCACGAAAGGGGCTAGTATGGACCCTGATGTAAACAAGACAAACGTCTTTCTCTGGTCTGCATCCCCTTAACAATTGTGTGTATTGAGCCGTACTGTATTGTACCCATTCTGCAATCTGTTAAATAAAGTTTTCATTCATTCATTCATTCAGCCGCCGCGCTCACTGGGGCTATTGATAGCGTCAATTAGTTGTTGTTGTTGTTGTTGGTACTGCCGCTGCGGATGAGAACGGGGCCGGAGGGGCTTTGGGAGGATGAGAAAGTTATTATTATTATTATTATAATAGTAATTGGCTATCATACGTGCCTAGCTAGCGTTAGCTAAAAGAGCCCTCGCAGTGAAGTTATTATTATTATAGCTATCATACTGCAATATAAACTGAGTTTTATAGTGAAAAGAGCAGCTTTATTTTGGTCAAGATTGAAGGCTCTATATTGCAGGAAATTGCACATACAGGTGTTCATTAAATGTAAAAAAATCTGCCGTGGAGGGGGACCCCCTCCAAACCACCCCTTGAAAAAAAAAAAAAAAAAGGTAAAAATTAAAAAAAATCTTGCACCCCCACTTTCAACTATAACTAGGCGGCCATGGTTGTATCGGTCGTCGTCGTCGTCCACGTTGCTCTTGTTGAAATTCGCCTCCACAATAGCAAACCATGCAGCCGGAGTCGACTCCCAGAACTCAGGTAGCTTGAGCGTGGGCGTGCGCGCACCACGCGTTTCCCTGACGGGGGATGGTGATGGCTGCCGATGGCCTGAACATCTTCCTCGTCTAGACATTTTGCAAGAATGTTCGTTCGCTGATTATTGTACACAATTCGCCGTAACAAAAATCCACGTCGGGGTCACCAGTGTAGTGCCGGAGGAAAGAGGAATAAACGTAGGTAACGTAATGCTTGTTTAATGTACAAAGCCACGTCAGTAAACACAGAACACAAGAGCACATGAATCACTAGCACAGTAATGAATAACAACAGCGAGTGCAACCGCAATAGATGTCCCCTCTGGCCGCGGTGCCAGATCATTCGTTCCCTCCCACTACACAACATAGTCAGAGGAGAACATGAACCAATACTGTAGTCACTACACCTGCTACATTAACACCCTCTTTCTATATTACCCTCTTCCTATATTACTGTATCTGCTGTAGTCGTAGAACAGTACAGTATATGAATGTATATCAGAACGACAACTACTCAGTTTGTTGGTCCAGTGTTGTTGATTCCTCTCCAGCCCTTCCCAGAGACAGTCGCATTTCTCTCCTCTCCAGTGTGCAAACCATACCATGGTCTTCGGGGGAGGGGGGGGGGGTCAGCAGCGCTGCGCGTGCCTCACAGGGAGGACTGTGACGCTTGCTGACATAGGCTATAGGAGTAACGTTACAGAACCACACATAGTCCACACCACACAGGTGTCTGCATGCATGATGAAGACGCATATTGAAATACACATGCTCAGATTAACCCCTCTGATCCAACACTAAAATGCACACACAACAGTCCTATTTACACATAAACACACAGATGAACCAATACCGAACAACAAGTCCACGACCAAACACATCGAGTCTAATATTATTATAGTAGGCAAATGCAACATTATCGCCACCCACCTGATGGTGAAGATCAGCCCAATTCTCAAAATCTGCATGTCACAGAAGTAGTCCCCGCAGCAGGCTGCTTCGCCTTCTTTGTAAAACCAAAATTGGTTAGAAGGCTTACTTCTTTGATATTTCGTTTAACTTTCGACATTATCCCGAATACCTGTATTTTTTTAATTTTAAACAGCGGGTGAAGTTTGATTTGTGCCTGCAGGCTGCAGCGCCGCCACGCTCCGAATGGTAAACGCAAGAATAGCATGCATGTTGCCATCTATTATGAGTAGGGTATATCTGCAGTGCCGCAACCCCATCGATTTATGCTATTGTCTATTACGGTGAATTAGTGCGCAAATCATTAATCATACATCAAAATAGCCAAATTTTATTATTATACACGATGATGACGATACAGAAAATTACAGAAAAATTAGAAATGCATGGCAAAAATAGCATTTATTGTCAGTATTTTAGAGACCCCCCAAAAATCCACAAATCATGTTTTCAGGGGGGCTGATGTCTCATATAGGGGAGCCATGGCTCCCCCAGCTCCCCTATGGTTCGCACCCTGCTCCTCTCCCCAGGCTCCTCAAGGCCGTTCCTACCGCCGCCTCTACTGCTCCATGAAGCCCGACGCTGCTATGCTCTGTGCTTAGTGCCGGTTGCTGGACTATACTCAAATCAACTCGAAATGGATCTAATCAGTGGATTGCATATTTTCGTCAAGAAGCAGAATAAGGCTAACCCTCTCTGCCTCTTGGGACATCATAATCGGGCTACCAACTTGAAGACGTGGTCATTTTTGGATTATCGAAGCTTTTCCACTGCAATAAGAAGATTTTGGATCTGTTTACCACGCACAGGACCTACCAAAATGAACTGATTAAGACACTTGGACACTTGGACTAATGCATTCAGTCATTTGGAAGGAGTTGTTAAAACTCACTCCACTCAAATCAACAGAGTTATATTTCACTCTACTCAAATCAAATTTAAAGTGGCGTGGCTGGGATAAATGTTGCCAGTCAGTTCAGCCAAAACAAATTCCTGGACCAAGGTCGAACCAGGGAGCTGCTGGAGTCGAAGGCCCTCTGGGAGATAAGAGTGGCAAGCGTATCCCCCACCCCCAATCCCTATACCCAATCCCCCCTCCCACGTGTACGCCTGTCGCCTATGCTGGAGGGGTGCCAAAGTGACTGTCTCATTGCCAAAATCCCACCCCCTATGACGGCAACGGTAGTCATCTCCCAGCTCCTCCCCCTCCGGTCCTAGCTGACGGCAACTGTAGTCAGAGTCGAGTCCGGAAATTCTCTCCGTCCTCCCTCCCCCCCCACCACCCCCTCCCCTCAGGGTGCTCTGAGACACACAGACTCAAGGCTAGTTTAACATGTCTCAACAAATGCGCATGTTTGTATTAATTAATGATTGTGCCATTATTGCTATCAAATGTAATAATTGAGAATGATTTTCTGTAATGAGTTGTATGTGTATGTATCAAGCATCATTGACTTCCAGGGACAACGATGTAAATAAGTCATTGGCTTTTTCGTTCCTATCCTTGACAAAAGCAAATATGTGATGTAATGATCTGTATTTGTTTTGTTGTCTAAATAAATACCTACCTACCTACCAGATGGGAAATGTTAAAGTATCGTACCGGAGGCTTAAAATGGTTGTATGCAAGTCAAGTCATAATAACCACGAGAACAAATAGGCATGACCTTGTAATTTCAGAAAACATGTTTTTATTGATGAATGAACGAATTAATGAAAACTTTATTTAACAGATTGCAGAATGGGTACAATACAGTACGGCTCAATACACACAATTGTTAAGGGGATGCAGACCAGAGAAAGACGTTTGTCTTGTTTACATCAGGGTCCCCCATTTTCAATTCATAGTGACATAATGACATACACAACACAGTGTTCCCCTATATGCATTCAGCACCGGTAAGACCGCCGCTGCTATGAACTAGACTATTAAAAAAAAATATATATATATATATATATAATTATTTTTTAATCATTTAATTTGGGCTGTGGGGGGTGCTTAACACTTTGAATGCCACTCACGGCTTTTCTCTGGTTATTACCCCCCGGGTTGAAGGCCCATCACGAGAATATTCGTTTTATTCTGTTTTTTTTTATTAGCGATCTGAAATCATATTGCATCAAGCGAGCCTACCGTTGGAGTTCCAGGCACCCCCGGCACTCAGATGTGAAAAAAGCGCCCCCTATCGTCTCCCAGATGGTAAATCACCCTTTTGGATTGGACTCAATGAAAGTGAATGGGAGAAAGGATTTCTGACTCCAAATTTTACTTCTCACTCACGCAGCCGGCATCGACCGGCATCACTCTGGAGCCTGAAGAGCACCGGGGATTATGTGTTCTACTGTATACACGGTTGATCAATACAATTATCGATTTTTTCGAATGGTGATCAGGAATTGGAATAATCCATTTGGATACCATCTGATCTCAGGTAAGGAATCTATGTTATCAGTCTTAGGATAATCAGACTTGTTTTCACGGATATATAAGCGTTTCCCCTATATGTGATATAGCTGTTTTGACTGTAAAAGCCATCAGGAAATAAGAGCAGCGATTATCAGCGCGCGGCACGAGCGTGCGTGCGCACACATATACTATCTATTATCTAGCGTTTATTTGAAAACGATTAAAAAAATAGGCCGACAAATGACAACCTTCTAGAATATTCCAGTAAAAGGCGATTATCATAGAATGGGTTGTTTTTTCCGCGAAAACGAGTGATTTTCAAAATGCTATCAAACGGAAATGAAGCGATAAAAACAATGTTGACTGGAAAATGAGTCTTTGATAAGCGACGGGCAGATTAGACACATAGCCATAATTTAAAACATAGATTAGGCGATATTAATGTTAACATTGGAGTGGATGGTGGCATTCAAGGGGGTAAAAAGGAAAACACAGACTGGCTCCCAAAGTGTTAATGTAAAAAACTGACCTGAGGAAAAGGCTGCAGGGAGAAAGCACTGCAGTCTAGTCGATTTTGTGTTTTGAGCACAAAGTTCATCATAGATGAACCTGTAAAGGGTAACTTATCAGATTCAATTATAAAAAGTCAGATCATGAAGGACAAAGAATATGAATTTGAATTTTTGGTCACAAATCTTTCAGAAATTGAAAAGCTATTGTCTGAATTAAAATGTGACAAACCCTCTGGTCACGACAATCTGGACAGTAGACTTGTGAAGCTATCAGCTGGAAGTATTGCTGGTCCGATATGTCATATATTCAATTTGAGTCTTAAGGAAGGAATTTATCCGCAAATATAGAAGGTATCTAAGGTCACTCCTCTACCAAAAAATAGAAAATAATCATTCACTGGACCAAATAGTAGGCCAATCAGTATTTTACCTGTTTTAGGTATACTTATGGAAAGAATTGCATTCAAACAAATTCAAAATTACTTCTCCCTTAATAACATAAATTCTGACTTTCAACATGCTTACAAACCTGGCTATTCAACATGCACAGCACTTACACAATTGGCTGATGATTAGCTAAGAAATGTTGACTGTAAATTATTAGTTGGTACAGTACTGTTAGATTTTAGCGCAGCTTTTGATCTCATTGATCATGAACTGCTGCTTACAAAACTAGCTGATTATGGTTTCAAACACTCAGCTACTAAATGGATGAAAAGTTATTTATTCATGAGACAACAATGTGTCCTGTTTAATGGAACTTTATCAAGCCTTAAAACGCTACAATGTGGCATTCCTCAAGGAAGTTGCCTTGGACCATTATTATATTCAATATTTGTAAATGATATGCCACACAGTTTAAGAAATGCAAGCAGTTCCATTTATGCAGATGACACTACAATATATGCTTCGGCAAGCAATGCCAAAGACCTCAGCAGTCTTCTTCAAAGCGAGTTAATGCAGATTTCTGAATGGGTCACGGTAAATAAGCTGAAACTAAATGCATCCAAAACAAAATGTCTAATTATTTGTTCAAAGCATGCTCAGAGAGAGAATCCCAGATTAAATATTTCTTTGCAGGGTGCAGATATTGAGCAAGTTAAGGAGGCCAGATTGCTTGGAGTTGTAATAGATGAAACACTCTCTTGGTCAACTCACATTAACAATATTGTAACAAAAATTAGCAGAAGTATTTCAATTATTAGACGGAATGCCTATTTTTTAACTGACACAGCTACCAGGCAAGTCATACAATCACTAGTTTTGTCACATCTGGACTACTGTCCAGCAATCTGGTCAGATGCATCCAAACAAGACTTAAATAAAATACAGCTTACTCAAAATAGAGCTGCAAGACTTGCATTGCATAGCTCAATTAGAAACAGTGTTGAGAAAATGCACAAGGAACTGTCATGGATGAGAGTCAATGAGAGACTAGTGTGTAGTCTTATTTTGTTTATGAGAAATATTTATACTTTACATAAACCTGTGTGCCGCTTTTTGCAGCTGGTGCTTAGTTAGTGATGGTCATGGCTATGGCACTAGACAAGCCTTGACGGGTCGGTTCGCCCTGCCGAGACCCAGAACTGTAACCCGTTCCACCCCAGGTGAAAATCTGCATAAAATGTATACCTAGGTAAATGGAATATTGCTCCACTTCTACAAGGGCTATTTGCATATTCTTGGTATCTAGGTATATCTATGGACCTCAGTGAATGTATTCTCAGTGTCAGAAATATTGTGTCTATTACTAGGCTTGCTTAAATTGTGATGAAACAAAGGAAAATATGAATTATGATTTTTCTTTTCATCTTTGACAGTGAATAACACCATGATAATAATGACCAGACTTAAAAAACTACCACTGACCTCATTCAGTACCCTCTTGAGATCATGTGTACAAAAGATCTAAGGAAATTAATAAAGGGAAGATGATAAAACTGAAGGTTCTGTATATACAGTACTGAATTCTCCCATCCGGACCAATGCAATTTGAAATATTATTATAGAATATAGAATATATGCTTATACATTACCTTATTATAGCCAATTCGCACATTTATATATATACATATAGTATCTTTCAAATGGCCGAGTTCAATTTGGATATAGTATCACCAGGCGTGCATAATAACAGATACTGATATTTACTGTAATTGACTGTACTTTTTTATTTCCCCCACAGTGTAACCATTTTGAAACTAATTTCAGATCTAACTGTTCCTACATGGTAACAATAGTGAGGAGAAACTGACTGCGTTTCAATATTTGTCAAAAACGTTACCTTTTGTAGCTTATTATCGCGAATCATAACAATTATTGATATGATTCATTCAGAACGCTGAACTTTGAACCACCATAGTATGTGACAGGAAGTGTAGATCGGAGAAATTTCAACGCTGGCCGATAGCTATGAATCTCCTCTACAAAAAAAACTACAATTCCCATGGTTCAACATTTCCATTTCCGGTTCCGGGTCAGATAAACGATTACATATCGAAAACTTAAAACGATATAAGTACACTTTTAACCTATTTCTAAACTATTGCCAACCTAACGTTTTACATTCTACATGCATTTGTGACATAATAGTGATGTTAATACTTGAAAACGGTTGATTTTAAAATCACAAATTATTTTCATCATTCATAAAAATATGCCTATATGATGATAATGTCAAAAGGGGTCGGTACCGACCCCGTCGAGTGGAACAGAAAACTGTAATGTACAGGGCAATGTCCTACTGGAATAGACTTCCACAATATTTGGTTTCAATTACCAGTAAGGTGGGATTCAAGAGGAGACTACGAGTGGCTGTAATGCAGAAAGAGATTGATTTTGGTTGGGTCTAATCTGTGTCTAATGAATGGGTTCTTGTGTTGGGTTATGTGTTGTTTTGGAATGTGTTTGTCTAGTGGTTATGAGGAGTATTAGAGTATGAGTGTGTGGAATGTTGTGCTGTTTTTGAGCACGTTTTAGTTTTCTCTGAGATGTCTTCGTTTGTTGTTTTATTGATATTTGTTGTTTTATTGATATTTGTTATTGTTCTATATTAGAAAATGTGGCATACATATTTGTTTGTATGTCTGATTTGGATTGGTTTAATGTTCTATAATTGTTTGTATATTTTATTGGTGTTTTATTGATATTTGTTTTGTTTTTATGTTGTTTTATTGATTATTCTTGTTTAATTGTATATGTTTGGATCCAGACCCCAGGAAGAATAGTCGCTGCTGAGGCCGTGACTAATGGGGATCTGAAATAAAGAAATAAAGAAATAAAGAAATAAAATAGATCTGGCCTCTTTATTTTGCTCTCAAAGTGCACCAGATTGATGCATTTAACTTAAAAAAAAAAATAAAATAAAAAAGTTCCGGGGGGACATGCCCCCGGACCCCGCTAGAGGCACAGCACCGCTGCTGAAGTTTTTTTCAGGGGAAACACTGCAACATACATGACATTTATGGCATAGGGACATACATGACATACAGGTATATAGTACCGTTACATTTGTGACATATACGATATGCAAATATACAGTACTGTTACCCATAGATCCTGACAGAGAGTATATACATATGATGGGGAGGAGACTGTACATTAGGAGGGGGTGGGTGGGTGGGAGAAAGAAAAAATATATATAATATACGGTGGGGAGAAAATCTATACATATGGTGGGGAGGAGACTGTCTATTAGGAGGGGGTGGGGGTGGGGGGGTTTGGACATTTACGGTGGCCAGTTTCGAATTGCAGCCTCCCGTAGGTGCTCTTTAAGAGCGGTTTTGAAGGTGGGTAGTGATTCACATCTTTTTACAGCGTTGGGTAGGGCGTTCCACATTGTTGTGGCATAATTGTGAAATGTGTTTAGTCCCTTGTTTGAGCCGAATCTGGGTTTAACATGATTTGGTGAGCTCCCTCTGGTGTTGTGGTCGTGGTATTCACTGACCTTTGGGAAGTATTTTGACATGTACATGGGTACCTTGGTCGTGTAGTGTATCTTGTAGACCAGGCCCATTGCAAGTTGCTGTACTCTGTCATCTTCTCTAAGCCATCCTAGGTTGTCAAAGTGGGCAGGGGTGAGGTGGGTTCTAGGAGTCAAGTCAAGCGGTAGTCTGACTAGTTTGTTTTGAGATGTTTGTAATTAGTTTTTTAGTGCCTTTGAGGTGCTTTGGTACCATGAGGTGCAAGCATAGTCGTAGTACCCTTGAATGAGTGCTCCTGCCAGAGTCTTCAGGGTATTCTTGTTTACCAGAGAGGAGATCCGGTACAAGAATTGAGTTTGTTGGTTGACTTTTTTTATTACATTGGATGCCATTTTGTCACAGGAAAGATTAGCCTCTAGGATGGAACCCAGGTAGGTAATTTCATCTTTCCTTGTGACAATATTGTTACCCACTGTAACTGAGAAGCCATCGGTCTTGCTGAGTTTGTTATTTGAACCGAAGAGAATGGACTCTGTTTTGCCCATGTGTAATGATAGTTTGTTGTCGGCGAGCCATATGCAGATTTTGCCTAGTTCCGAGCTGAGGGTTTTTTCAACCTGTAACTTGTTCTTGTCAGAGACCAGCAGGGCTGAATCGTCCGCAAACAGGAACAAGTTGCAGTCACAAGCTGACGACATGTCATTTGCATAAATTAGGAATAGTAGTGGTCCTAGTATGCTTCCTTGTGGAACACCACAGCTCACTGTGAGGGGGGGGATAGGGTACCGTTTACATCCACCATCTGTTCTCTCCCCTCCAGGTAGGATTGTATCCAGCTCACTGATAGACTATCAAAACCAATTGCTTTTAGCTTGTCAATCAGAATGGTGTGATTGACAGTGTCGGAGGCCTTTTGTAGGTCCAGCATGACCATGCCACAGTATTTGCCCGCGTGCCACCTCTTGTTTGATGTGGTCATTCAAATAGAGAAGGCATGTGTCAGTGGAGTGGGATGTTCTGAAACCAGATTGGAATTCGTAGATTAGATTTTTTTCCGCAAGGTACTTTTAGACCTGTTCGTATACTATTTTTTCCATGACTTTCGAGATGGATGTAAGGATAGAAACAGGGCGGTAGTTGCCTGGGTCTAATTTGCTGCCCTTTTTGTGCAGGGGTGTTACTCTCGCAATTTTGAAGTCCTTGGGGACGTGTCCCTGTTTTATGGAGAGGTTTATTATGTGTGTGATGACTGGGGTGATGGCGGCTGCTGAGTCTCTGAGGAATTTGGAGGGGATGTTGTCATGGCCAGTGGCCTTGTTCGGTTGGAGGGCGCTCAGTTTTTTGAGTACCTCATCTGTAGTTACCATTTCTAGTTTGAAGTCGTCTTTGTGGACGCCTAAGGTCCGCATCACCTTCAAGCTCCTGCTCCTCACCTACAAATCCCTCCATGCCCTCGCCCCCCGATACCTGTCTGATCTCCTCCACCAGTACACTCCATCCCGGAACCTAAGATCCTCTGATCTGGGTCTCCTCTCCATCCCTCGCACCAGGTTACGGACTTTTGGGGACAGAGCCTTCAGCGTGGCGTCCCCTACCCTCTGGAACTCTCTCCCCCCCGAAATCCGCAACGCCCCAACCCTGGACACCTTCAAATCCGATCTAAAAACACACCTCTTCACCAAGGCTTTTCCCCATCAGTTAGTTTAGATTAGGTCCATTATCCCTTACCTTCCCTCATCCCCCCTTTCCCCCCCCCCCCCTATTTTCCTTGCCCTATTTTTTGTCCTGATTGTGAAGCGACCTTGGGTTCTATGAAAGGCGCTATATAAATTTGATCTATTATTATTATTATTATTATTTGTAGTATGCTACTATGTGTTCTACCCCATACTGCCCTGAGTGGGAGGGTAGTTTGTTTACCAGTGTTGTGGCTATGTTTGTGAAGAAAGTGTTTAAGTAATTGGCTACATCCAGCTTGTCTGTGATGAGCGTGTTGTCCGTCTGTATGTTTATGTTTGAGAACCTGGTTTTAAGTTTTTTACTGCAGCCTAGTTGATTATTGAGTAATTTCCAAAGTTCACATGGTTTATTTTTGTTTTCCTCAGTTTTGTCATTATGTTGGCCAATATAGCTGTAACTGAATGATGCTAGCCTTATGTGGTCTTATGAGTTTCAGTTCATAGGAAAATACTTTGACTATAATGGTCAGAAGTAAATTAACTGTATATACTCTCTTTTAGAAACTCTCTTTTTTTTCCACTTTTTCTCCCATTTTCTATTTTTCTCCCATCCCAATTTCGTATCGTCCAATTCAACCCTCCCCTATCTCGAACGCTGTTTCATGCCTCCCACAAGCCGGCTGTAATGTGGATGTGTAAGCCATACATTGCACAAGTCCCCTCCGGTACTCGAGGTAGCAGCCGTCGCATCTTTTCACCTGCACAGCGCGATCTTTCAGCGTCAGGGGTCTGCGCTTTGGAGGGACGCCGCCCCCGTCGCTTCCTGATTCTACTGCGCAGGCGCACCAACCGGCCTGTAGGAGTCGCTGTCCACAATGTCCGATCCCCACCCATCAGTTTCCCACTCCCTAATACTGCCAAATATATTAGTACGAACGACCAGCCAAACTGAAAGCAATGTGGAGAGCTGGGCTCGAACCCAGCGTCTCCAGCATTGGTGGTGAGTGCCTTGCCCACTGCACCACCTAGCCGCCCTCAGAAACTCTATCTCTTAAACAGTACTGTATATCTTGTATGTCATAAATGGCTGGATGTAACAGTACTGTTTATCTGTATGTCAAATGTTATGATGAATTGAAAATGGGGGACCCTGATGTAAACAAGACGAAAGTCTTTCTCAGGTCTGCATCCCCTTAACAATTGTGTGTATTGAGCCATACTGTATTGTACCCATTCTGCAATCTGTTAATAAAGTTTTCAATCAAATGTGACGAGCCAGGCCAATTTTAGCATGTTAATTTATGGAATATGCAATCTAACAGCTAACGTGAACTTTACAGTAAATTACATGGATAATAATGTTAAGGTAGTTAGTTCATTCCTGTAGGTACTAGGTAGGCCATCATTAGGCTCTAAAATTCATAGGCAGTAGCCTATAAATTAAAATGAAATATAAATGTATAATATCATAATGATCCATTTAGATTAGATGTCAACATTAAACACTCTTAAAATTAAGTGCAACCAGTGTGTTGTGAAGGGCCAGATTAAACCGAATATATATATTTATTTGTATATATATATTTAATTGTATTTGTATATTCTCTAATATTCCCTGATATCCCTTGTATATTCCTTGTACAATATGCATTGAATATCCATTCTAGCCTACTGAACATCCCATAATAGTCTCCATTCTACTATTGGTCGAGACCTTGGTGCCAGGCTGCCATACCCCCCAGACCCAGTTCAAACGTACCGCTCAACATGTACGAACAAGTCTTAGTTCCGTGTAGGAATCTGGCTACCGCACCACTAACGGTACTATTTGTTCATAGTGCGTATATATACTGCGCTACTAAAGTAGGACTTCCTTTTTTAGTCCAGTTTCTTACCCTCCAATAGAGTGACAGACGTAAAGCCTCCCCGCGACGCCACGTGTGGGAGTAAGGCCAAGTTCGGCCTACCATCGGTATTGAGACATCGTGTATATTAATATTTGAATAGTCATATTTGGCACTATATTGTCGAGTTGGACGTAGTCTATTAAGCTAATAATAGTCTATTCATATGTAGTGCTTCGTGCGGTGAGAATACTATCGTAGTCAGTACCCCATCGTTTCGGGCAGAGAACTGGCTGCTTATCCAGGGTGGCCGACCCCATGTGAGGCTGTACCCGAGGAGCCCCAGAGCCGACGAGCGAGTGGACCTGCATACCGGATTATTCTACCGACGACAGCCCGCCTTCCCAGGCACGGATTATGCTTTGTATACAGTGATTATTCTATGGATAAAGACCAACACTGCCGTGTGTTGGAAAACCCCCCCCCGGAGAGGACGACAGGTGGGGAGACGCTCTACACGACGAGGTCGCTTCACGTCTCTCCATCGTGGACCGGAGGAAGCCGGCCCACAGAGAGTCCAACTGCTTTCATCTGTGGATCGAGGATCGCTGAGGCACCGAGCCGCACAACCGTGGGTTCTCCCAGGATACCCTCGGCCAGATGGATACAGCCAGACTCTACCCCCCCCCCCCTTCTCCAGTTGTCTTACAAGCGACCGGAATTCCCCCCTAGTGTATCCAGTTCTATAATCATTAAAGTATCATTGCTATTATTCCTTAAATATTCCAGGTTGTATATTTACCGCCTGCGCCACCAGAGATTGGACGTTCTCTATTGATATACCAACGAATACTCATTTGCCATAAAAGTGCATCCTATTTCAAATCATAAATGTAATTAAGTGATTGCTCTACATACCTTTTGCTATGTATTAATTATTATTAAACGCAGACTTTCGACTTGGTACATTTGTGTTGGATCGTTTCATCTACGTGGGAGTGTTTACCATAATTATTTATGCCGAGTACTGGGTGGCCGAATATTAAGTACAAAGGTAGTGGTAGTAAGTATCATATCTAGTAATACAGTCAGGGAATTGTACCCCTCAGTTACACAGTGAGATTAAATTAATAAAACACTTTGTTTTAACATGTTGCTCCTTTTTATTTAGGGAAGAAGCATCAATATCTGATGAAAGCACATCTAAATCCAGGTCCTGCATTAGTGGATTATTATTATTTATCAAGCAGCACAGCTACATCCACATTAACACTTTGAGTGCCAAGGACGAGAATTCTCATTATTTCATGCCAACCGTTCAGTGCCAAGGACGAGAGATAGTTATTTAATCATTCATTTTTTTATTAGCGATTTCCATTCATTTTTCATCAATCTAGCCTCACGTTACCAGTGGGACTCTCTGAGCTCGAACAGGGAAATTACCGCCCCCTATCGTCTCCCGGATGATAATGCACCCATTGGATTGGACTGAATGAAAACGCATGGGGAAAAGAAAATCCGGAATCCACATTTTACTTTTCAGGCATGTAATCCGAGCCGATTGCAGTCATCGCCGACCCTCAGAACAGCGTGGAATATGTGTTTCGAGTACCCAGCGTTGGATCAATAAACGTGATCGATATTTGGAATGGCGACCAGGAATTGGAATAATCTTTTTGGAGAACATCTGATCTGAGGTAAGGAATCTATTTTACCAGTCTTGGGGTAATCTGAGTTTTTTTTCACCTATATCTCAACGTGTCCCCTATGTGTGTATGTGGTTGTTGTGTGTGTGTGTGTGTGTGTGCTGATCAGGAAATAAGATAATCGATTTTTCAGCCTGCTTCTCTAGCGTGCATAAGTACACATATACTATCGATAATCTAGCGTTTATTTGAAAACGATTCATAAATAGGCCGAAAAATTACAACGTTTTTTGTGTATTCCACTAAAGGGCGTTTATCACAGAATCTTTTTTATTTTCTGGAAATTTCCAAAAACAAGCGTTTTTCAAAATGGTATAAAACGGAAATGTACCAATGAAAAAACTATCCGTTTCAACAATGTTGACTGCAAACAAGTCATTGATAAGCGACGGGCGTATAGCCATAATTTAAGATATCGTTTATGCGTTCGCAAATGTGCTCGCCCTCTCATTGAATAGAGCGTTGGCACTCAAGCGCTAAATCGTGCGCCCCCTGCTGGCACTGAAAGTGTTAAGGCTCAAGGAGCTGATTGACAGCCTACCTCAAAGTGTGTTCTCTTATTTTGCACATTTTCAGTAAATATTTGAATTGAAGTTTTATCTGGTGATTATTTGAGTGATTGTTTCATATCGGCTCAGCCAGGTTATATATGATGCCAAGTCTACATCATTTTGGTTGTTTATAGCACAATAACATGTGATGGAAGAAGTGAAATAATGATTTTGGGTAAATATTTAATTTACCACAGCCGCATAAGATGCTGGAAAATCTTGAAAATGCTTGAAAAGTGCTTGCATTTTGCTTTGGAAAAGGTGTACAAACCCTGGGGGGGGGGCTGTACATTGGAGGTGGTTGGGTAGGAGGGGTGGGTGGGGGACACTGTACAAGCAAAACTGTACATTGGAATATTGACGAAACCATACTTGGTCATTTACTGTACATTGGCGGGGTTGGGTTAGGACATTTACAGGGGCCATTTTCGAATTGCAGTCTCCCGTAGGTGTTCTTTGAAAGTGGTTTTGAAAGTGGGTAGTGATTCACATTCCTTTACAGCTTTGGGTAGGGCGTTCCACCAGGGGCGGATTTAGGATTGTAGGAGATCCGGGGCTTAGCCCAGATAGGAATTTTTTTACTTCGACACCACAACCTTTAACTTATACCACCACCTTAAAGCGGACAAAAGGCACTAGAGAACACTTAAATTCACACCCTTTAATTAATGAAGCAAACAATAATAATAATTAATAATAATAATTAATAGGCGTCTTTGTTTACGGTTTGATTATCACTGATACAAAGTAAAATAGTGCATTGCAATAAAATAGTTATCATCGTATTTTTTCGGGAGGCCGGTAAGGAGTGCATTACAGTAGTCGAGTCGGCTTGAGATAAAGGCATGGATCTGGTTTTCAGCGTCCTTTTGATTTATAAATGGCCGTACTTTAGCTATGTTTCTGAGGTGGAAGAATTATGTTTGTCAACTTGCTGATCTGGTACAAACATATTTTCATGTAACAATGATTAATTGTCCACAAATTTTTTTTTATTTTTCTTTTATTAATTATATATATTTATTTTTGTAAAGTAGATTCTGGGCTTTTCAGAAAACATTCAGGGCTTGAGCCCAAGTAGCCACCCCCTAGCCCCGCCCCTGCGTTCCACATTGATGTGGCATAATTGCAAAACGTGTTTAGTCCCTTGTTTGAGCCGAATCTGGGTTGACATATACATCATGACATACAGATAGACAGTACTGTTACATCGAGACATTTATGACATACCAGATCTACAAATATACAGCACCGTTTGTGATACAAAAATAGTCTAAAAAGAGAGTATATACATTTGAGGGGGAAGAAACTGTACATTGGAAGAGGTTGGGTAGGTGGGGAAAACTGTACATTGGAGGTGGTTGGGACTGTGCATTGGAGGGGGTTGGGTTTGGACATTTAAGTTTGTGACATACAAGATATGCAAATATGGTTAGAGTTACATAGATGGAGAGACTGTTAATTAACTGGTTAGTTACATCAGAATCAGTAAATAAGAGGTTGAATAAAACTATATGGGATATAAACTAAATTAAATATAGCACATATATAAAAAATAAAATAGGAATAGGCCAGGGCTGTACAACTGGGCAGATGTGGTCAATTATATACACTAATTAGAATGAGTAACAATGCAGTGGGCAAGTATATAGTCCAGTAGGGTGTGTTAATGTAACACAGTGGGGGGGGTGTCAGTGAGGGTCCCGAGCCTTGTTGATGAGGCTCACTGCAGAGGGGAAGAAACTGTTCTTGTGGGGTGAGGTTTTGGCCCTGATGGACCACAGCCTCCTGCCAGAGGGGAGTGACTCAAACGGGTTGTGACCGGGGTGGTAGGGGTCGGAGGGGAGTGTCTCAAACAGGTTGTGACCGGGGTGGTAGGGGTCGGAGGGGAGTGACTCCAACAGGTTGTGACCGGGGTGGTAGGGGTCAGCCACAATCTTACCTGCACGCTTCAGAGTTCTGGAGAGGCGTACAGGTCCTGGAGAGATGGCAGATTGCAGCCGATCACCTTCTCAGCAGAGTGGATGACACGCTGCAGCCTGCCTTTGTCCTTGGCTGCAGCGTACCATAGTGTGATGGAGGTGAGGATGGACTCAATGTACCTATAAATACTAACTAGATAGTTGATGATAAACATTTAATTTCATTATCTGAAATATTCTAAAATCTAATAGTTTTACCCTGTGCACCCCAGACACAAACTTTGGTTACAATTTTAATAATTTTCTAGAGGTTTAAATTGCTGGGGTGAAATTTACCTCAAGGAAACCAAATGTAATGTAAATTTGAGGATAGCAGGATGTTAAATGCACACAAGATTACTTTAGCCTTAACCTGATCTAGACATTATCAAACAGATCTATAAGCAGATGTATGGATGTCTGGCATCTTCATGTCATGACAGCTAAAGCTTCTTTCGGTTTAGTGGCTGTGCAGGGATTCATGGGAAAAGAAACGGGTTGGTACGTAATGGGCTGCTGGAGTTAAAATGACTTGTACCTGAGGCCTGCCTGGACACATGACATCAGTGGTGGTCCACCAGTCACCTCTCACTTTACCATGACTGCACATCAACCTGGCACACAACATACTTGTTCACATATTGCTTTCACTCTAAAGGAAATATGTCTCACACAGACCCCCAGTACTTTGTGGAGACGAAGATGGGAGGCCCATCTGTGGACCTGATGATGAGCACCAGTCTCCTCCTCAGACATATACAATCAGTTTTTCACATTAGGATCTAACATCCCAACAGGCCACCTTGTTTATGGTTTGATTCCGTTTTAGTAGAATGTGAAAGACATGAATGATGAGTTTATTTACAGTGCAATGAAATAGTTCTGGATTACTGTACAGTTCAAAATAATGTTTACCTTCTGTTGGTATCCACAGTTTAAAACCTGAGTCTTCCCTCTTGTCTGACACCCACTCTTAACACTTTCAGAGACCAAGCTTAATTCCTTTTTACCTCCTTGAATGCCCAGCACCACTTCAATGTTAACGTTAATATCGCCTAATCTATGTTTTAAATTATGGCTGCGTGTCTAATCTGCCCGTCGCTTATCAAAGACTCATTTTCCAGTCAACATTGTCGTAGCAGATTGTTTTTTTATCGGTTAATTTCCGTTTTCTAGCATTTTGAAAAGCACTAGTTTTCACGGAAAAAAGAAGACATTCCATGATAATCGCCCTTTACTGGAATATTCTAGAACATTGCAATTTTTCGGCCTATTTGTGAATCGTTTTCAAATAAACGCTAGATTATCGATAGTATAATATGTGCATGCATGCTCGTGCCGCGAGCTGAAAATCGATTCTCCTAGTTCCTGACCGCTCGCACAGTCAAACAGCCTGGGGGACACATAGGGGAAAAGCTTATATCTCCGTGAAAACAGGTCTGATTATCCTAAGACTGGTAACATAGATTCCTTACCTGAGATCAGATGGTATCCAAATGGATTATTCCAATTCATGATTTTGAAAAAATCGATCCATTTATTGATCCACCGCGTATACTGTAAAAACACATAATCCCCGCTGCTCTGAGGCTCCAGAGTGAAGCTGATCGACGCCGGTTGCATGAGTGAGAAGTAAAATGTGGAGTCCGGGTTTTTTTTTCTCATAAATTTTCATTGAGTTCAATCCAAAAGGGTGAATTACCATCTGGGAGACGATAGGGGGCGCTTTTTTCACATCCGAGCGCCTGGGGTGGCTGAATTTCCAACGGTAGACTCGGTTGATGAAATACGAATTCAGATCGCTAATAAAAAAAAAAAAAAAAAAACGAATATTCTCGTGATGGGCATTCAACCGGCGGGGGGGGGGGGGGTAAACCCGAGAAAACTCGTGATGGGCAATCAAAGTGTTAATGGTTTATATGGTATATATCAGTAAACACAATGGGTTTGATAAGCGATTGTTTTGATAATCAACCATGTGAGAAAGTACTGTATATCAAGTGCAATGCTGCATATTTCCATCTCTAGATTCCACATACTATAAATACTGCCAACAATGTAGAATGCATTACAGTTACCAGGAATGGAAAGATTGTGTACACAACTTCAACGACATTGATCTACCCTTGTGCCTTTACTTTAGGAATGTTACAGGTTAGAAACTGGCTGACAACTTATTAAATGTACATGGAAATTTGAGGCTCTTACAGATTGAAACTTTATTAACAGATGCAGAATACGCAGGCGGTCAGGTGGCGTAGCAGAGATTGTGCTCGTCACCAATGCAAGAGGCTGCGGTCTCGACTCCCAGAGAGTCAGCATTGCCTTGGCTTGGGCTGATCGCTATACTAATTCGTTTGTCTGAGTTAGGGGGAGGGAAGCCGTGGGTGGGTCCTGGGCGTTGTGGACAGCGACCCCTACAGTTCGGTCGGGGCGCCTGCACAGCAAGGGTAGGATCTGGAGAAAGGTAGTGTGACCTTGCACACGTTACACTCTCCCGGTGAGAATCTGCGCTGCCAGGCTGGCTGCCGGCTGCCTGCACATGTGTCGGAGGAAAACATGTGACAGTCTCCGGCCTCCCGGACCAACAGTAGGGGGGGGTGCGCAACAACCAGGAAGGGGGTTGGGAATTGGCATAACGACTAACAGTGGGACGGGAGAAAAATCGGAAAAAAGGAGGGAGAAAAAGATATATAAAAAAAAAAAAAAAAAAAAAAACAGATGCAGAATACAATACAGTACTACTCAAGACACAGAACATGAGTATCGCTGCTGGCGGGACAAAACCTCATAACTCCAAAAACCCAACTTTTCAGCAGATGAAAAAAACGAACACAGATATGAGGGTGAATAGAGTTAGGAGGTTTAGACAGATGATCGGTTTAATGCTTTCCCATTGTTTAAACTTTGTAAAACCCACACACACATATGGAGGATGATCTACGGAGTTGATTTATATATATATATAAAAGAAAATGGAGTTATGAGGTTTTGTCCCGCCAGCAGCGGTATGCAAAATGCACGCACACTATGAAGCCCCGCCCAACAACACAAGGTACAAGCCCCGACGCCCCGCCCGCGTCTATGCCTTCTACAACGCCGTTTCGTGGCATGAATTGCATTTCGCTGTAGACCGCAGCAGCTGGTGATAGAAATATAGACCAGCTGCTGCGGTCTACAGCGAAATGCAATTCATGCCACGAAACTGCCTAAAATATATTATACAATATATCGTTTTATATATAATTGTATCAACAGATAGTAGGTAGTGCACACATGCACTGCATGGCACAATATAGGGCGAATATCTCTAGCCGAGAGGGGCTGCCGATTTGGGGGGGGGATAGATTCGTTCAGGTGTGGCTGGTGATGAGGCGGGCAGCGTCAGCGCAAGGCAGCCCCCCCCCCACCCCCCGCATCTCTCTCCCAGACCCGTCAATAGGTCACCCTAACCCCGCTACATTTCTACCCAATGTCAGGGTATTTTATAACGTTAGCGTTTCGCCATTTCCTGACCAATATGCGTCAATTATTTTCTTCTAATGAGCACATAATGTGAGTATAATGTGCAGCTGGTTGAAACGCTGGGATATTATGTATAAAATGTAGAAATTAATATGGCCGGCCTTCTTCCCTCAGAGCGAGCCCGCACCGAGAACTGGCCGCGATAAGGGGGCGTGCTAGCGTAGGGTCACGTGGGCGTCGTGGCCAATCAGAGGAACCCGGAAACCGAGCGGCGTTGTAGAAGGCATAGACGCGCTCCGCCCACGCACAGTCAAACAGAGTACAAGCCCCGACTCAAACAAAGTACAAGCCCAGAAGCCCCGCCCAGACGTTGGGCTTGCGGCTCTGCAGATATACCCTACTCTCTCTCGAGTGATTTTTTTCGTAGCCGTAGTTTGCGAAGACGCTCTCTGATTGGCTAGCCCGCGTACAGCGAAGACCCTCTCCGATTGGTTTGGCTCCGAAGGGCTCTTCCGCCTTGTACATATATATTCTCTGCTTCAAACTGGTTATGCTTTGGCCCTCTTTTGAAGTGGGTTATGCTTGGAGTTTATATTTAGAGCAGGGCGATGGACCACCAGCCCTGATTCCAAACTCTAAGCATAACCCACTTCGAAAGAGGGCCAAAGCATAACCACTTCGAAGCAGAGAATAAATATGTACAAGGCAGACATTTCTATCCCAGAGGCGTGATTTTCTTTTACGTAACCGTAGTTTGCGAAGACCCTCTCTGATTGGTTTAGCTCCGACGGGCTCTGGGATAGAAATGTCCGCCTTGTACACACAAGATTGTTCGCACAATTACATATACATCCTCATAGGCGGCGGGTATATAAGGCCAGGGGGGGCTATGCCTACCCAAAATATTATGCTGGGAATTTTTAAATGTATATATAATATATATGCGCACTGCGCAGGCTGCTGGCTATTGTGTGCGTCTTGTGCTGCAGCCCGCTGGCCGAGGTGTCAACGACGAAGGTGTCAATCGGTGGCAGCGTTTAACATTCCAGGTACAGGCAGTAACTAATCACGCATAGGCTCAGATTAAATAATGTAGCCAATCACATCATTCACATGATCATCGATGATCCCGCAGTATCGATGAAAGCAAACATCTGCGTTCCGAATATCCGCCCGCCGATTGCTTTGTAGCGAACACCAGCGCACTATTTTGAGTCAAATTTCAAAAAGCTAAATGGATATATGGTATTTTTCCAAGGCATATAAACAAAGTAATTTAGAAGCTGCACCGGGCTGGCCCTGGGCATAACTACGGATCACCTGAGGCTGTATGTTGCGTTATCTTGGCAAACAAGGGCTTGCTCTAAGAGGACATGAGAGTCAGAGTTCATCAAATCGTGGAAACTTTAGAGCTACTGTATGTACATTGTTTTCAAAGCATGAGATTATCTAAATTACGAAAAACGTTCCCTTCATTGCTGTCAGCACTGCAACTTGTGATTCAAGTTGTGAACGGTGTTTCTCAGCAATGAGGCACACCACATCCAAAACTGGCTAAGAACAACAATGCGCCAGGAGAGTCTGCTTCACATTGAAAGTGATCTCACAGACAAAGTTAAAGCAGAAAAGATCACTGATGCCAAGACGAAACGTCGCATTTTGCTGCATTAAGGTAAGACAATGGTTAATCTATTATTGGATGCCTTCATTTGAACACTTAATTTGCACTATATATTAAATGAGTGGGGCTTGCCTCGCATAGCCTAGTGGGTGTGTGTATTGACAAAAAAGGAAACAAAATGCGAGCTCCGGGCAATATAGCCTACCCTAATGTCCGGTTCACGCGCCGCCTATGTATATCCTCCTAGAATACATCATATCACTACCGCAGATTCACTCATAACGTTATTTCGCGTCCAACAACTCAATCGGTGCCCAGCCCACATGGGCATCATACAAGTCAAAAACATGTATCATAATCTGACATATACATTTGTATCCAGGATGACATTTCATACAGGATAAATAACTAGGACTGCTCATGTATTTTGCCAGGACAAAAATATCATTTTCGAAAAGCCAACAAAATTGGCTCTTTTGAAAGGATCCAAACAGGACGTTTCTCAGTTGTTCCTACAGAGGACGATACCGAGCGGCCGAAGGTGTGTAGAGCTGACAGCAGCTCGGAGGGATTCCCCTTCAGCTGATCGAAGGTCTTCATCATGGCTGACGCTCCCACTTGAAGTTCCTCATTGGTCAGCAGCATTTCTTGGAACTCCTTCAATTGGGACCGCAACCCCTCTCTGGCTAAAACAGCTGAAAAAAGATGGAGCAATAGATGATATTGTATTTGAACTGTACTGTAAACATTTATATAAATTATTATGTGCTGAAGTCTGGGGAAACAATTATAAGTCTACACTACAACCACTTTTTATACTCCAAAAAAGGGCCATAAGGATAGTTCACATTGCAGGTTATCGTGATCACACTAACATATTGTTTTTGGAGTCAAAGACATTGAAGCTAAATGATCTTGAGGAATTTAAAACGGCACAATTAATGTATAAAGCAAAAAGTCATGCACTTCCAAGAAACATTCAAGAATTGTTCTTTGATAGGGAGGGGGGTTATAATCTGAGGGGAGAACACAATTTAAAGGTGCTAAACGTACGCACTACCATGAGAAAACACTGCATCTCGATATGTGGAGTGAAACTGTGGAACAGTCTAAATGTGGTGCTAAAGCAATGTCCAAACATGAGACAATTCAAACTTCGGAAATGATGTTCACAAGGTACAGGGATGAGGAAGGGACTTGATATTCACGGGTGTTTAAATTTTTTATTTTGTTTTCTATTTTATTTCTTTTATACATATAGTTTTTGTTTGGCATATATATATATATATATATATTTTTTTTTCTTTTCTTTTTTATGTTTAAAATAGTACACTCATTTGAGTAGTGGAAAAGGGGTAGGATTAAATAAGTGTATACTTCTTCCTACTCCTTTTCGAACATGCAGATTGAGTTGTTTTGCTTTTTTGTTATTGTTCGTTTGTATTCATTGCATGTTCGAAATAAAGATTCAAAAATCCAGAACACGGCCATACTGACCTGACGCTTCAAATACAATACAGAGTTGTAGACCTGTATGTTTGTCTACAAACACTAAATGGTCTCACTCCGGAATATATCACAGAAGTCCTACAATACACCTTAACACCCATCTTTCAAAAATGGTCAGCAGAGGAGATTGAGCCTTTGAGGCGTCAGCGCCTAGAGGTACGCCTTGCCAATGGACATCAGATCGGACCCGGATCTCTCAGGCTTAAAAAAATTACTAAAAACCCACTGTTTCACTTGATCAAACCATGATTTGCATGTCCCCCTCCTCTTGTTGCTCCTTGTCCATTCTTGTGTGAATACAGTTCTTTGTCGCCTCTACTGTTATTTTGTATGTCTAGTACCTCGTCTGTTTGTAATAATTCATTGATAATATTTAGGGTTTGTTTCGTAGCCATGGATTAGACCAAGTCCGGGATCAGATAGTTAATTTAATGGACCAACTCTAGATAGTACCGTCATGGCTTAGACCATGTCTGTAACCGGCCCATGTGTTAATATCCGTATACGTACATACACAGTATACCGGTACACTCTACAGACTAGAGTCATTGTATTCCTTCTCTTACTTAACAGTTGTGCCTTCGTCCTGCTGGGGGTGACTGTCCCAGGGAACACCTTCATAACAGCAGCTTGATGTTCACAAGGTGCCCTTGAGCTGCCCACAGGACATGAGCACGTCTCAAGGTTTGTGTCGACCAGGTAGACCTTCCCAGGTGTGGAGGCACTCTTCACCTCAAACGTTGACCCATCAATCTACACATAATGACAGATAGAAAAGGGAAGTCATAAGAGATACGCCACAAGTAAGGTAAGTCATAAGGAACGTTTTTTTATACATTTATTTCACATTTCTAATCTGAGCAAACTCAGTTCTGGTGAGACCAGGATTTTGAAGTCGAACGCCAGGGAGCAGCTCTGCTTTGCTAGACCAATACCTGTTGAAGTGCCACAAAAGAACTAGTGACACTTTTTATCATGACATCCTGTTCTCTCTGTCACTTGTAGGATGTAAAGGATTAAGCATATGTTTATTGTATATATATGTTTTAAATCTAAGCATATGTTAAAGAGATGACTTACGCGTCAGTGATTATGAAGAATGTCTGTGTATGTAGAACTATAAACTATAGACTCTAAAACAGTAACTTTTTTTATTCTTAGACTTCAGACACCATTCTTATAGCGTCAGATACTGTTGAGCGATGTATTGGAACAGAATCTGTCTATTTTTCAGAGTGGAGTCTCTAGGACAAAGCTTTGTTTTTTAGAGGCTATGCTATGCTAGAGAAGAGATGTTTTATACTTCTTTTAACTGAATTGGACATTTCCAATGCAGTCTCTTTGTAACTTGCTTTTTCTAATTAAAACAACTTTATTGAAATACTTATTGAATTCATGGACTGCTTTCTATCGCAATGTGTCACGACGCTGGCCTCGCCCTGCTCTTATCTGAGGTAAATCGGTATAGCTATATTCTGGAAGCCATGCAGATTGAATCAATTGCTGGTTACTGCTTTTCAGCTAGTTATATAAAGGATATTATATATATATTAAGGCTGTCAAAGTTAACGCGATATTAACGCGTTAACTCCCGATTCTATTAATGCCACAAATTTTTTTAACTCAAGATTAACTAATTTTTTTTTTTTTTTTTACTAGATTTCACTCAGGTGTATTATTGATGCTCTCATTGATAGTTTCAAGTTTCTTTAATAGTTGTCATACAGAAGTACAGAATACTTTCATACAAAATGCTTCTTACTGTTACGCTCCAGAGACTGTGCTAGACAAGATAGTATCAAATAACATAGTATAGCATGTAATTTAGAAGTAGAAAATGAGGTCACAGTGTTCAGTATAGACATATGTACAATGTTCGATGCAGAATAGACGTAACTGAGTTACCATATAATATACAATACTATGCAGTGTACTAATGTACAGTACTATATAGTGCAAAGCAGAAATGGGATGAGGTACAATTTAGGTACAATTTACAGTAAGGTGTACGAGTTGTAGTGCAATCCTTCATCAATAAATATAAAGTGTGGGGAGTGGGTGCTACAGTGTGTTTGTTTAAAGTGCGTGTGTGCTATAAAGTGTGTGGAGTGGGTGCTACAGTGTGTTTGTTTAAAGTGAGTGTGTGCGTGTGGATGTGTGTGCTATGTGCGTTTGATGGTTGTTGTTGTGTAGTGTTCATTGTTCGTTTAGCAGCCTGATGGCCTGGGGATAGAAGCTTCTTCTGAGTCTTTCTGTGCTCGCCTTGAGACTCCGGTATCGCTTGCCTGACCGCAGCAGTTCAAAGAGGCAGTTGTTCGGGTGACTGGAGTCTTTAATGATTCTCTTAGCCTTGCCCCTGCAACGCTTGTTGTAAATGTTCTGGAGGGTGGGGAGCCCCCCTCCAATTGTGCGTTCGGCTACTATGTTTGTTTCTGAAGTGTGTGTGTGTGTGTGTGTGTGTGAGATATAGAGAGAGGGGGGTGAGAGAGATGAGGAAGGGGCAAGAGAGAAAGAGAGCTGGGAGAGTGTGTGTGTGAGGGAGAGAGGGGGGTGTGTGATTAATCAGCCCTTGTGTGTGTGAATGTAACAAGTTCCTAACGTTTTCTTTCCCTATTATTTCATGCACACTTTATTCATTGTTTTAAATTATTATTTTCTTTTAAGTTATTTTGTGCATCACTCCGTTTTGAATTTGATGCAAATGTGCAATGCATGAGGGTCATCCTTTTGTGTTAAATGGCTGCATAAAGCAAGCATTTGTTGACTCGCATGTTGATAAGAGTATTAAAACTTGGAACTTGAAAAAGATCCGTTTAAGGTAAAATAAAAATAGCGATTAATCTGTGATTAATCGCGAGTTAACTATGGACAATCATGCGATTAATCGAGTTAAATATTTTAATCGTTTGACAGCACTAATATATATATATATATATATATATATATATATATATGGCACTGTTTGTTGTTTGCGGGCGCCGGTATCTCTGTGTTCGACGGGCTCCATCGGGTTTGTGGGAAACTGAGAGTCTAGTCACTGCAGGACCGGACGATCTGTACCACGGATTGATGGACCTGTCGAATTGATAAGAGGGGTACTGGGGCTTGCAAATAATGATTAGTGTTAGTACGCTAATATTACACTATTAGCAGTAGTAATACTTATTAAAAGAGTAGTAATATCATCAGGCTTTCAAATGATTAGCATTACAGGCCTTTCTTCAAAAATGAGGATAGTGGCGGTGGCGGTGATGGTGATAATATAATTACTATTGTTGTAGGCAAAGTAATATCATCAGGCTTTCAAATGATTAGCATTACAGGCCTTTCCTCAAAAATGAGGATAGTGGCGGTGACGGTGATATAATAATATTATTATAATAATAAGGCAAAAGAGTTCTCCCAGACATACATTCGGTTTATTACAAACAAAGAAGAGGTTAACAACTCTTCTATGCTTATATTTCATATCAACTGGATATAACTAACTAGTGACTATGAAGTAAGCGTGATAGAAATATTAATTGACCCGAGAACTTAGCGAGTTTAGCACCTCGCTGGGGGATATCGGGCGGCCACAGGGTTATATCTCGAGTAGGTGACCTGAGATAGATAGAGACAAACCATCGGCATTCAACAATACCTTAATAATAATACATTCGATTTATAATGCACTCTGGAAACCAAGTCTCAGAGTGCTACAGAGTAAAACAGACTTTAAAAACATTAGGAAATTAAAGAAACAAGACATAAAGCATAAAAAAGGGAAACTAAGGGAAGGCTTTCATGAAGAGGTATGTTTTAAGTTCTCTTTTAAAGGAAGCAGTGCTCTGAGGTAGTCAGGGAGGGCGTTCCACAGGCGAGGAGCAGCCCAGCAGAAGGCCTGGTCGCCCCCATGGTGCGGAGCTTGGTCCTGGGGGGAAGGAGGCGGTTTGTGTTGGTGGAGCGAAAGTTACGGGTGGAGGGTTCTGTGGTGAGGAGATCTTTGAGGGAGCATTTGGGGGAGCATTATATAGGCTAAAGCGGACCACTGCTCAGGTGTGGGCTCTATATCACTGTCTATGTATTCTAGCTCCTTCAGTAGGGTGCAGTCCTTTAGCTCTATATCACTGTCTATGTATTCTAGCTCCTTCAGTAGGGTGCAGTCCTTTAGCTCTATATCACTGTCTATGTATTCTAGCTCCTTCAGTAGGGTGCAGTCCTTTAGCTCTATATCACTGTCTATGTATTCTAGCTCCTTCAGTAGGGTGCAGTCCTTTAGCTCATTGAGGCAGTGGAAAAGATTTAGGAATTTATGAAAACATTGCCACCATACCATACCTTGAATTTTAGGTGTTCTATTGTGCTACCATCGTATTAGACAATTACTTGTACTTATTTTGTTGCAAGAAATGTCAAATCAACATAGGTCAAAAACACAACAGACTCAGTCATTGCATGCTGTATAAATTAGGTGTGTGTGCCTTTTTGTGCCAGTTTGATTGTAATTTACCTGAGAAATGTTCTCTGGCGTAACGTCCAGTGCAGAGGACGGCGAGTGTCCAGACTCCAACTCCTCGGCTTCGCTGCCCGCGGCTTCGCTGCCCGCGGCTTCGCTGCCCGCGGCTTCGCTGCCCGCGTCCTTGTGACGCACAGCCTCAGCCACATGATTGTGGATATTGCGGAGATACACGCTCATGGGATAGTCGGGAATGTGGGGATCAGTGCTCCTGGTGTGGTAAAAGATAGTTAAACAGAGAAATACCATCATAAAAAAACTAATATAAAATTAGAAAATTCCATTTGAAATGTAAATGGGTTTGTGTGTTACACACTTGCTCGGTTGTCCACGACCGTCCACAGTGCGCACAAGGGAGATCCTCATTTCAGCCGGGCAACCTGTGTTTTTAGACACCCTGCGGGGTGTTTGTGTGGCACTGGTTGGTGTGTATCTGGTGTTGTGCTGGCACCTGTAGTCTCTCTGTATTAAAATTATAAGATATTTATTAAAATTATAAGATATTTATTTGACCAGAAAGATCCTCCCAAGATGTTGCTTTGTCATGAACCCAAGTAATGACATCCACTGTATTTATGCAAATGTGGTTGAAATGGTAAATAAGAGTCAAATGATCCAGAGCCGTCATATTTTTGGAGACAAATATTATATGCATCAGCCATAAATGACCTTTCAGCTGAACGTACTGAAAGTGGAAAATCACTTCTCAGGGAATGTTGAGCATACCAACTCTAAAAGAACAACATACTCTGAAGATGATCTTCTTGGGTCTTGTATGGGCCACTCTCCAGGTGACCGGCATCGACCTTGCCCACACCAGGATCTCCTCCTCAGACTGTAGAGTCATTCGCACAGTGGCCTCAAAAGAGGTCGGGGCAAAGAGGGATGGGCTCACCACAAGTCTGTACGCGCAGACATGATATGTGTAACCCTTCGGTAAAAAGTCCTTCAACACACAAGCAACAAGATGTTATTTTTTTTTTAAAGCCAGTAAATACTGAAAAAAAAAAGCATAGAAACTTAGAAGAAGCACATAGGCCTACCACAAGTTCAGGGTACGCGTCCAGATTTGATTGACATGGCGCAGTACAGGGAAAACGCTCAGCATTGCTGACGCGTCTTTTAAGATTTGCTGATCTAGGAGAAAGTCAAACATATTAGCTGGATTATTCAAAGTATTGAGTTATACATACAAGGGTCTCTGTAGCTAATGCCAACATCTGCACAGAGCGTCTGACAGCTGGGCTGTGTTGTCAATGTTGTTAGCATCGTGAATGGAGTTTTACATGTTATCGTTAGCCACGATTCTAACGCGAAATAACGTTATGAGTACAGAAGTAGGGTTTTTCTCCCGTGTGAATTCTCTGGTGTGTCATCAGATTAGACAGTTGACTAAAGCTCTTCTCACACTGGTGACTGAAGTAGGGCTTTTCTGCTGTGTGAATTTGCTGGTGTGTTTTCAGATGATCGCCTCGACTAAAGCTCTTCTCACACTCACTGGTCAAAGGAGTCGGGCTTCTTTCCTGTGTGATTTCTCTGGTGCCTTTTCAGAGTAGACAGTAGACTAAAGCTCTTCTCACACTGGTCACAGGAGTATGGCATCTCTCCTGTGTGAATTCTCTGGTGTTTTTGCAGATTACTCAATTGACTAAAGCTCTTCTCACACTGGTCACAGAAGTAGGGCTTCTCTCCTGTGTGCTTTCGCTGGTGTGATTGCAAATGACTCTGTTGATAAAAGCTCTTCTCACACTGGTCACAGGAGTAGGGCTTCTCTCCTGTGTGAATTATCTGGTGTGTTTTCAGAGTAGACTGTCGAGTAAAGCTCTCCCCACACTGCTCACAGCAGTAGGGCTTCTCTCCTGTGTGAATTCTCTGGTGCATTTTCAGATAACGTGGCTGACGAAAGCTCTTTCCACACTGGTCACAGGAATAGGGCTTCTCTCCTGTGTGAATGCGCTGGTGTTGATTGAGATTGATCTTTGAACTGAAGCTTTTCCCACACTGGTCACAGCTGAGACCTTTTCTTCCATCGAAGCCTCTTGGTTTCTTCCCAGGCCCGACAGGACTGCAGCTATCTGGACGGAGAAGAGTGTCAGAGGAAAGAGATATTTGGTGATTTTATTTAGGTAAGGTTTATAATGGTATGTAGCTGGGTTTTATAGTTTAAGAACACAGTGTAGTCCAGAGTCGTCTACAGTTCTAGACTCAACGCCCATCTTGAAGTCCCCAACACCAACCAACAGAGAGGGGTTCTGACCACGGAGCGCACGCAGGACTCACCACTCACGGTGACAGCGGCAGAGGTACGTACGGTTCTGAGCAGAACAAACCCACGGAAGGCAGCCGGCCCAGAAAACATCCCGGCCGTGTCCTCAGGGTCTGTTCCTCAGAGCTGGCTGACGTACTTGCTGACATATACAACTCGTCACTAGCACAAGCTATTGTGCCCACCTGCTGCAAGACCACCACCCTCGTGCCCCTGCCAAAGAAAAACACTGTAACCTCCTGTCTGAATGACTATCGTCCCATTGCACTCTGCGTACCGTCAGAACCGGTCCACTGAGGATTAGGGCTGCACGATTTTGGAAAATAATCTAATTGCGATTTTTGTGACAGATATTGCGATTGCGATTAAATTTGCGATAAAAAAACATCCGCTCAAAATGTTTCTTTTTACCTGGGAATCGATACCGGTACCCAACGGTACCTTTTTTCTGTACTTTACTCTCTCTCTGAATCTAAACGTCACAACACACAATCTAAAACCCCTCCCTACCTCCCAAACCGTTCCTACAACAAATTTTTTTTTATGTTGCATGATCATGTAAATTTCTTTTGTATTATATATTTTTTTACGTTCAGATATCAACATTATCTGGCAATCCTCAGTAGATACTATCAAACTCCTCCGATATCATCTGGTCTTGCACCACACACACACACACAATGGTGTCCTCACCAGCTCAATCACAGTCTGGTATGGAAACTGCACTGCTAAGGACAGGAAGGCACTCCAGCGAGTGATAAAAACTGATCAGTACATCTCTGGAGCAGCCTTCCCCTCACTACAGGACATTTACTCTACCAGGGCCACCAGGAGAGCACATATCATTAAGGACGGTACACACCCCCAGCCCAGACTCTTCAATCTCCTGCCATCTGAAATCCAGGACTACGAGACTGACAAACAGTTTTTACACACAGGCCTTCAGGCTTGTGAATGCTAGCTCCCCCATCATTTTTTTTTAAAACTGATCCACCCCCCTCCCACTTTTTATTTTGTGCCAGGCTGACCTGACCCGACTGCTGCTGTGACCTCATTGTCACCTCCATATTATATTTGTGAACACTACTGGATCCTACACTGTGCATCGGAACGTGCAATAACTAGGGCTGACCTTCTTTCTTGGCAATCGAAGCTTCGGGGCCGAGCTTCGAATAATTTTTTTTTCTTTTTTATCTTATGTTGTGGGACTTGTACAGCACTTTGGTAAACTTTGTTGTTTTTAAATGTGCTCTATAAATAAAGTGGATTGGATTAATGAATTAAGTAGCCCCTTTCGTGACTGTGACGCAGCCAACACGGCTGTGTGATTTAATTCAAGGTGGATCGCTGTTGTCGTTTGAACAACTTCAGATTTCATGGGAACTACCAATCCCCCAAATCAAGAATGTTTAAGATGAATGAAGTAAGATTTTGATTATTTGAAATATGGCCTGGGTAGACTAAACTATGCACAGAATTATGTCAGTCTACAAGGTCCGGATTCTACATGGTCCGGCAATGTAGACCTTGTAGACTCCACTACAGACAAATTATCAGTGAACATGCATTTTTAAGAAGGGCTACTTCCACAAAAAAACAAAGAACTCACCAAAACATCTCAGTAGCACCTTATCTAAATGTTCTATTTCATATATGGAGATTCATATTTATTTATGTATTGCATGCATTTCTACATTTTATTTCCCATTTTGTTTATTCATCCCAGTATCTTTCTTTCTTATGTGTGGAATTCTACAAGGCATTTACATTCACATTTAGTCATTTAGCTGACGCTTTTATCCAAAGCGACTTACAAGTTCTGTACGACAGGTCATCAGGAAGGATACAACTCTATCAGCTGAGTAACAATATTCATCAAAGTGTTGCGTGTTACAGTGTAGGTTAGTTTATTAAGTGCATGACAGTAAGGTTAGTTAGGGTTCGATTTTTTTAATTAAATTTTTTTAATTTGATTTCAGATAATGGTTGAAGTGCGTCTTTAGTCGACGGCGAAAGATTGGACGGGATTCGGCTGTCCTAACTGGGGTGGGTAGTTCATTCCACCATTGTGGGGCAAGGACTGAGAATAGGCGTGTAGGTGGTGTATATGTGTTTGAGGATGATATCCTTCAAACAGGCAATAGTGATGATATAATTTGGGCAGTGCTGAGCTGGGTTCCTTACCTCCAGTGTATTTGTCCCCCAGCCCCACCCAATGGCCCCACGCACACACACATCGAAGTGTTAAAAAAAAAAAAAAAAAAAAAAAATTTAATTTTTTTTTTTTTTTTAATTTTTTTTATTATTGCAAAACAAAACTTATTAAAAGTCAGTACTCAACACACAATGTATAATGAAACTTTCAGTAAAGGTGGTTAAAATATATGCAAGTACAGAAACAGGATAAAACAAAAATAGTCAATAATAACATTTTAACCGTATACCGTGTATATCCAGCAAGTTACAATTATATAAATGTTAGTATATAATATACCCCGAATACCTATTTTCTAAAACCCTACACACATATGCTCCAGCTCAAATCCCCCCCTCCCGGACCCCCTCTTGGATAGTACCTCCATTATCCCTCACTCCTAACCAGACATCACCATTATAGGCTAGCTTTTATTCTCTCCACCACTTCTAACCACATTAACATTTTGGATTCATTGAGCCCTAGAATTCTTGCTGTTGATATTTCTTGATATATCACATCAAGATATGTAAGAAACCACACTTTCCGGCACATTTTTTACGGTTGAAACCAACGTGATGCAATCAGTTTTTTAGCTACTGTGATACCCGATAAAACCAATCTTTTTAGTTGTGGGTTCACTGCAAACTCAAAAACATCATTCAATAGCAATACCGCGGGGTGTACAGGTATATTCCAAAATACGAGTATTGATAATTGTTGGGACACATCTTCCCAGAATGCCTTAACTGGTGGGCAGTCCCAATACATGTGCATAAATGTTCCTTCATCCCCATTTGTACATTGGGAGCATTTGGAGTCTTGTATAAGCCCCATTTTGCACAGCCTTATAGGAGTCAAGTATGTCCTGTGAATATAGTTCAGATTGATTTGTTGATGATCCGGGTTCCTTGATGTAAGTCGGACATTTGCCCAGGCTCCTTGCCAATCAAAGTCATTTTCCAGGTCTGGTATATCCCTCCTCCAGACATTGTCTAGTTGAAGGGTTTCGTACGAGGACGTTAGTAATTGATCATAAAAACCTGATACAAAACCTCCCAATGTATCTCTGTCATAGAAAAATTTGTGGTATCTGTGGTGTTCAATTGGTATGTGTAATGGAACACCGTGAGATCTCATACAAAGTCGTAACTGTATGTAAAAAAGCCATGTGGACTCGGTGAGGTTAAACTTTATGCATATTTCGACATAACTACAGAGGCCCTTGTTATTAAAAATATCCCCTAATGAGTGTATGCCTCTTTCTTCCCATACAGGGAATCTTATAGGTCGTTTTCCCATTAAGAGAGCATTGTTATTGAATATGGGAGTGTGATTATGCCATACTTGATTGTTAGGAAATTTCCTTTGTGTTTCCCGCCATGTCCTGATTGCATGGGTTATTATTGGGCCAAATTCTCGCTCACAATGCTTGATTGAAAGTTTAGTGTATGCTATGTCTTTCAATCTCTGTGGGGCTACTATGTTTTCTTCTAATTTTCTCCAAGATACCAAAGCCTCGGGGTCAAACCATATCTTCTTCAATGGTCTTAATGTGAAGGCATTAAAATATTGTAAAAAATCTGGGACTGCCATGCCACCGTCTGCTTTACTTCTCTGTGCGGTGGATCTTTTTATGCGAGGTGGTTTGTTATTCCAAATAAATTTGTATGTTGAGTTTTTTTTTTAAACTTTGATTTTTTTTTAATGTTCGAAGCTTGTGCCATCGAACGAAGCTTCGAAGCTTCGAAGTATTTAAGACAGCCCTAGCAATAACGTCAATGTATTGTGTGATTTTGTGTGAAGGGCGGACTAGCAAAGTAAGATTCTCATTGTACGGCAAACTGTCTGTTGAATCTTTAAGCCAGAGCGGTCTGGTACCGGTGCAAAATTAATTTCAGATTATTCTGATTATTAATAGGATATTCAATATACATTCATTTCTAAATAAATAATACCTCTTCTGTATTAGAAAATCCAGCTTTAAAAAATATATCTTTGTATCTTTTCAATGTAATGTATATTATAAAACAGTAACCTCACAAAGATACTAATTTAAAAGTGCACTATGCAGTTTCAGATTTGTTGCAATTAGTGTACTAAACTAATTTATTACACACATAATCCTTAGAATGATTGTATCCTAAGCATCTTATCAAACCAAAACATCATTTTGAGGCATCACATTTTTTTAAATTATTTTCTTTCTCTCTCTGTATAGCTGCATTCTTCAATCAATTCGGTCAACTTTGCCATCAAACTCTCGCCTCGCACTGCTTTGTTTGTAATGTTTTGCTGTGTCCATGTGAGCTTTGAGATCGCCAGCACCTTTATTAGACACAGAAACATATGGTCAAGCTTTGCACGCCTTGCACTCCGCTTCCAATTAGTCTCGACCGGGACGATAAATTGGGAATTCTCTGCAGTTCATCTGCAATGTACATTTTCGCGTTGGCATTGTGAGCCAGCCATGCTGGTCGGTTCTGTCCGCTTCCTGCTCTGTTGTGTGTGTGTCTGTGAGCGCAGTAGCGACGGCCACAAGGCACTGAAAGCGGGGCTTTTCTTGGTAACGTCACACGCAACAGGGTACCGTAGTATTCGGTGCAATGCGCCAGTCAATTTAACTACATGCATTTTACACAAATGTTTCTGTGCGCGACAGATTCCAGATGTGCACGGGAGCATTTTGCCATGCGCGTGCATGGGCGCACGTTAGAGGGAACATTGACCAAGACCATGCAAATGTCCCTTGTAGAAGTGGAGCAATCTTCCTTTTACTTGGGTATGTACTTTTAGGCACATTTAGAGAGTCTGGCTTAAGAGGTTAAGTCAACACTTTCATAATGTCATAATGTTTACAGATTAAAGTCAACATTTCCATACCTGTTTCCATGCAGTCCAAACAGCTCTGCTCCTGGTCCAGCTGTGGCGGTTTCGTGTAGTCCACCAAACAGACAGACATTTCTCTCAAACCAAGGTGTGAGAGGCTAGGGGTGGTCATATTCAGACCAATCTTGGGGGAAAGTAAGTAAAGAAATATCAGTACATTGTACATTCATCCTAACAAACAAAGGTCTAACTTTTCAGTTGAAATCAGGAACAGGGGCGGCTAAGTGGCGCAGTGGGCAAGGCGCTCGCCACTAACGCAGGAGATGCTGGGTTTGAGCCCAGCTCTCGGCGTTGCTACCATAATTGGCAGTGTTAGGGGTGGGAAAGCTGGTGGGTGGGGATTGGACGTTGGGGACAGCGACTCCTACAGGTCGGTTGGTGCGCCTGTACAGCAAAATCAGGAAGTGACGGGGGCAGCGTGAGCCTGATTGATTGATTGATTGAAAACTTTATTAACAGATTGCAGAATGGGTACAATACAGTACAGCTCAATACACACAATTGTTAAGGGGATGCAGACCAGAGAAAGACTTTCGTCTTGTTTACATCAGGGTCCCCCATTTTCAATTCATCAGGACATATATGACATACATGACATACAGATAGTCAGTACTGCTACATCTATACATTTATGACATACCAGATTTGCAAATACAGTACTGTTTGTGATACAGAAGGAGTCAAGAAAAGAGAGTATATACATTTGACGTAGAAACTGTACATTGGAGGAGGTTGGGTGGGGGGGGTTGGGTACATTGGGATATTGACAACCATACTGGGTAATTTACATTGGAGGTGGTTGGGGGGGGCACACTGTATAAACAAGTAAAACTGTACATTGAGGGGGGGGGGGGGGGAGACACTGTACAAACAAACAAAATTGTACATTGGACTATTGACAAAACCATACTAGGTAAATGACTGTACATTGGAGGGGGTTGGGTTAGGATATTTACAGGGGCCAGTGTTGAATTGCAGTCTCCCGTAGGTGTCCCTTGAGAGAGGTTTTGAAAGTGGGTAGTGATCCACATTCCTTTACAGCTTTGGGTAGGGCGTTCCACATTGATGTGGCATAATTGCGAAACGTGTTTAGTCCCTTATTTGAGCCGAATCTGGGTTTAACATAGGGCTGGGCGATATGACCAAAAACGTTATCGCGATAAAATTATTAAATTATTTTCATATAATTCGATATCGATAATTATCGTCGATATAATGTCTGTCAAGTTTAATTAACTTCTAATATCCTGCTGCGAATGTCTCAAGTGTAGCTTTATGCCAAGCAAGCAGTGCAAAAATTTACCGTAGTGGCATGCAGTAATGTGCCTTTCATTTTCCGCCGCCCAGCGCCCAGGTCGCGCGGAAATAGGCTGTCTATTGCCATTCTCTTTGACAAACTCTAACCTTAACCAGCTCCTTAACAACGCCTAAACTTAACCGTTCTAACCTTAACCAACTCCGAAACAATGCCTAACCTTAACCTTAACCTTAACCATGCCTAACCTTAACCATAGAAATTATATTGCCATTCTCTTTGACAAACTCTAACCTTAACCAGCTCCTTAACAGCGCCTAAACTTAACCGTTCTAACCTTAACCAACTCCGAAACAATGCCTAACCTTAACCTTAACCTTAACCGAAAGAATACACGTTAAAAAAAAATCACGTTAAAAAATATTTTCGATGGGATTCGAACTCGCCAGCAAACAAGCCATAGGATCCACAGCCATGTGTCCTTGCCAATTGAGCTATTGCTAGATACTGAATAAGGGGCGGTGACTTATATATATTGAGCTCCGCTCGTGTCGGATCTCATGCGCATGCGCGGGCACCTCGCGCGAGCACGCCGGCGCACGCACGCACCTGAGCGAGCACGCCGCCGCCGGTGCACGCACGGTAGCATTTGTCTGAAAAGAAGGGCGCTTTACCGCACTAGCGTGCGGTGACGAATGCGGAAGCATTTTTGCACTGCTTGCTTGGCATTAACGTACAGGCGTACCGGAGGGGACACACGTGATGCAAGGCTTGGTCCTCACTGCAGCCGACCAGTGGGAGGCATAGTCTAGCAACGTTCAAGACAGGGGAGGGGAGAATTGAAGGGAGAATTGGCGAGGCGAAATTGGGATGGGAGAAAAATAGGAGAAAAAGTGGATACAAAAAAATTTAAAATCATTCATCATCAACACAGAAAGCAAGAACAATCAGTCCTTAACCAGCTATACAGGTAGCTCTCTTTTCCTAGGCTAACAAATTGGAAAGGAAGGACAATCCTGACAGGAAGAACTGAAAAACACATGGGTGTATACTAGAGATGCACTGCTATAGTTCTGATCTATGAATATAAGCCTATGATATTGCATTTCATTTGATGGCCAAAACAACCGATTGGTTATTGATGCAGGCAGCTGTTTTTGTCTTCCAAGTGGTGTTTCCAGGGTCGCATTGGAAAAACTAAGACCACGTCCTCGTCAGAAAGTACACTAAATTAAATGAAAATACAACTAAATGCAATATCGTGGACATCTACAGAAGATTGAAAAATGGTTGTTTGGTAAACTGTAAATAATACAACTTTACCATGGACTCTTAAACCAAGCTAAACTAGGATAATGTATGTCAGATAAACAGATGAGAAACACTGCTAAGCTAACGTTAGATCTGGATTTAGCTAATGAGGCTGCCGCAGCTAATAATAATATAAAAGAACAGCCATGGATGGTCACCACAGATAATCCAATATCAGTTGGATAACAGATTTCTACCACTACTGAACAAGCCCGGATCACCGTCAGACCATTCTCACCTCTACACCGCTCGGTAAGGACAGGAGCGCTTTCAAAACCAGGCCACAGCAACAGCAAGCAAGCTGGCACTAACGTTACTGTTACAACGGTGTGTCTGTTAGGGATGCACCGATCCGACTTTTTCAGTCCCGATACCGATACCTGGCTTTGGTTATCGGCCGATAACGAGTACCGATCCGATACCATTATCTGAAATTTAAAAAAAGAATATCTAACCCCAACTAACCTTACTGTCATGCACTTGTCCTAATAAACTAACCTACACTGTAGCACTCAACACTTTGATGAACATTGTTACTCAGCTGATAAGAGTTGTGCCATTCCTGATGACTTGTCCTACATAACTTGTAAGTCGCTTTGGATAAAAGAGTCAGCTAAATGACTAAATGTAGATACCCATTGTTCAATTAATAAACTGTATGCCTCACTGTGTGGAAGAGACTGGGATCATTATTTTGTGCAAGGCAACATCAGACTTGACTTAAAACATTACTTTCCTAACTTAGTGAAACTAAATGTAACAAATCAACACATAGATATAAAATGTACTGAATTGTTATTTCTTATTTTATTTCTTATTATATTATATTATATAAAAAAAGAAAATCAGATATCTCCTATTTTTTTTTAACCGATACCAGATCCAGCTATTTTAGTGATATCGGGGCCGATATCCGATATCAATATCAGATCGGTGCATCCCTAGTGTCTGTGTGCGCGTCTGCCAGATATTCATGCCAGAGGCCATCAGTCTCCACAACCGGGGGCACGGACTGCTGCCAGCAGCTGGAGAACTAACGGCTGCAGAACTTGAGAACTATTAGGAATGACTCTTAACCAATAAACCCTGCATGGACTATAACGCATATTATGACCGATACTACAGACCATCATCTGCACCTTTGTGTATACTGTTTACTTTGTCATATTTTATATTGCCTATATTTATTGTAACTTGTATTATGACCAATATGGTATACACTAGACTCATCTGCACCTCTGTGTATACGGTTTAATTTATTAAAATTGTATATTCAGATTACATTTGTTTATTGCCTATATTTATAGCTCTCCTATTACCCCGACTGTCCCGATCCTGAGCCAACCTCTCCAGCTGGCCCCAGGTGTGTCCCATCGGGATGCTCGGAGAACCCTTGTTGACGGCCTATGCCCCAAATGGGGTAAAAGGCATAATTAAGTAATTACCCTGACCATACCTGTACCTAGGGCTGGGCGATATATCGAGTATACTCGATCAGGGAGCGAAATTAACTTTTTGACTCACCGGCCAGTGGCGGGTAGATGGGAAGAATCTACCCGCCAAGCATATTTCTTACCTGCCACATTTTTTTGATTAAAAAAAATATATATATATTTTATATAAAAAAAAATGTTTTTAAATAAAATATATATTATATAATCATACTTGTAGTTGTATTATCTGCGAGACATCGCCACCATGCAATAAGTCAAAATGCTCGCTATCTGCAAACAGCTCCACTGTCTGTGTATACTTGAGTAGCCTCCAGCTCCAGCAAGGATTCTCCGGCGATGCAGCTAGACCCTATACTAATCCCTCAGCTAGAATACGCGTTGAATCAATGTTATAAGACATTGATATCAGGAGCTATCTGTAGCTACTGCTAGCCCGCTAGATAACGTTAAGACAATTTAGTTTACTGGGACATATAGATCTAACGTGAGCTAGATAACGCGAGCTAGCTAACGAGGGAACGGAGGTATTATGCACTCGAGTCGACTATTGCTGGAGCATGTTGATATCAGCAGCTATCAGTAGCTAGCCAGCTAGATACCGTTAGACAATGCCTCATCATGTATTAAACTAAAAGTGAATAGTTGACTGGGTCATTGTTTAAACAGTAACGGTAGCTCATGGAGGTCCGATCTAGAAGACAAGAGCAGACTGCTCTGTGTTGATATGAGCAGAAGCCAATAGTATTCCGCTGCAGGGCTGGCCCGGCTGGGCGGATATGACTCGTTGCCACGTTTTTTTTCAAAATAAGAATATCATACGAACCGAATGCTGCTAACTGCCGGAGCCATCCATATTATGACTCTAGCTGCGCTTGGGCCGGAAATGAGACCCGCACAGATTTTCAAAATAAGAGTATCGTTATGAACTACACGTCTACACGCCACACGGCGGGCAGGGCTCTCAGTGGCAAGCGCCAAAGGTAAAAACTGAGCGCCCCTGGTGGGCGGCGGGCTTTAATTTCGCCCCCTGTACTCGATGTATCGCGGCTTGTTCTACATGAGATGTAGTAAATTACTATAACGTGAACATCGAGTATATGTTGTCACGTTGCGGCTGAGATGAGACTTGCTTTTGCGCAGAGCTGTCCTCTCATTTCATTATAGACACATGGCCAGCGCGGACCTTAAATGACATGCAACTGTAATTTCATTAGACAGACGAGCGCGGACCTTTAATGACATGCAATTTAATTGACACGAGCAATGGGCTAACGTTAGCTGCTAACCAAGATATCCATGAGGACTATGCTAAGCTAACTAGCATTAGCTGCTAACCCTGGAAAACGCTCAAAGCGGACTCCACAACACTAGTTCCATTCGTGAGGAAAGGGAGTGGGTTATATTGACAACGCTTGACAACAGAAGTTTAAACATAACTTCATATTTATTGGTTATTTGTTTCTTTATCATCCAGTTTCCATCTCAGTGTGTTAAACTCTTCCTGTTTACATTAGAGTGTGACATCATCACCTACGGCAGCTTAGACGATCAAAACGCAAACCTAGAACAAAACCCGAGGGGCGGGGGCTGGCTCTCTTGCGCGTTCTCTCGCCCTCTCTCTCTCTACATTCAATGATTTAAAGTAGCCAAACGTTACAGTATAAATACTAACTGGATAGTTGATGATAAACATTTAATTCCATTATCTGAAATATTCTAAAATCATTAAGTCTGCTATAAGCCGTTATCCCTTTGTGTGCGATTATTATTTTCTCACAGTAGTGTGTATATATATATATATATATATATATAGATGCGTGTTTGGCTAAAGTGGATAGAAAACACTACTGTGCAAAAGTCTTAGGCACCCAAGAGTTATATAAATTGTCTTAGATGTAAATAATTTTTTTTATTAGTGTGTCAGTAGACTACTCTTAGTACATTTTCATTAAATTATTTTTTAAAGCATCTTCATGGTTTAATAATGCAAACATATGTTGCAGGGACTTATTATAATCATCATATTGGCGTGACTATGCATCAAAGGGTTAAATCAAGCATTTTAAGTGCTTTAGACTAGAGGAAATGCCAAAATATACATTGTATCGTGATATGGCCAAAAAATATCGCGATATCATTTAGATTTAGGTACCCCCCCCCCCTCTGCCCCCAAGTGACACTGGCACAATGACATTGACTGCACTGCACTAGTCCGTACTGGATCTCTGCACACTTCACTTTATATATATATATATATGTATTTTATTTATTGATTAATCCCCCACTGCACTGTTTTCGTTTCTTGTCTGTGTTGGTGTTTGTTTACTGTGAAAAAAGAAAGAATGCATACACTGTATTGCTGCAACAATTACCAATGCGTTTTACACAAATGGCTCAATAAAGGAATCTGAATCTGAGAGGCCATATCGCCTAGCCCTACCTGTACTAGGGATGTGCATCTCCTCACTGAGGCCGATGCGATGCGCATCTCGATACGGTGCCAACGATACGATACATTAACGATACATTTGAAGCACCGGGCGATGCGATGCGATTCACCCCCCGTTGAGATACGTTACAATTCGATACGATTTGATACGATTTGATTCAACATAATGCGATTCGGGGCGATACGATGCAATTCAACACGATGCAAAATAATGATACAATTTTATGGTATGACAGAGGATTTGGTTGTATTCCTTATATGCAGCTTATATTATTATTAAAAATAAAATAATTTACTGTAAGACAATTTATATAAAAACTCTTGGGTGCCTAAGAAGACTTTTGCATAAACTGTCTTTTCTATCAACTTTAGCTAAAAACACACGAGAGAGAGAGAGAGAGAGAGAGAGAGCCCCTCCCCGTCTGAGTTGCCGTCGACAGTTGATGTCACACACACTAGACTAGGTCACTAGGACACTAGGATGCGTCTATACTTTCCGACCGTAGCCGCATTATGTCAACAACACGGAGCCAGGCTGGATGGATGCATGAAGCGATATAATTAAGAAACGAACAACAAATAAATGTGAAGTTTTCTTTGAACCCCTGTTGTCAAGCGTCTTCAATATACCCCCCCCCCCCCCCCTCCTCACTAATGGTAATGGTGTTGCAGAGTCACGTTAGTTAGTTAGTTAGACACTAGTTTAGCGTTAGCTGAACGGCTAACTGGCGTTAGCCAGAGGCTACTAGCGTTAGCATGTTGATCAATTCTATTCATGTCTCCTCGACTTCCACGGTTTGTTGATAACTGTGACACGGCTCTCGCCTTATGTAGTAGCGAAGCAATAGTATCTGCTGTGTGTGTGCAGTCACAGTGCACTGCTGACAAGTGGATGAGAGGAAATTATATGAATGCAAAGACGATGCAAAGACGCTACAACAAGATGCATCGCGAGTTCAGCCTGACATTTTGCCGATGCGGACATATTCCACCGGTGCACACGCATCGTGAACGTGTATGCCGGCGCACCGATGCAAATCGATGAATCGTCACATCACTAACCTGTACCCCCCACCCCACTGCTACAACGACTGAATCTCCCCAAGGGGATCAATAAAGGGATATCCTAAGAAACTATGTTAACAACATGATCAAATGGGCATTTTTTTTTTATCAATGACAAAACTGAGGAAAACAAAAACAAACCCTGTGAACTTTGGAAAATTACTCAACAACCAACTAGGCTGCAAAAAAAAATAAAAAATTCAAACATCAACATAAAGACAGAAAACACCCTCATCACAGACACGCTGGAGGTGGCCAATTACTTAATAAAAACCTAGGGGTCCTCAAAGACGACTTCAAACTCAAAATGGTAACAACAAATGAGGTGCTCAAAAAACGGAGCGCCCTTCAACCTAACAAGTAGGGGTGGGAATCACCAGTTTCATCACGATACGATATCGATTCTTTGGACAACGATATGATATTTTCCGATATCACAAAGTCTGCCACGATACGATACGATTCAGGTGCCTTACAATCAGTAACATTTAAAATCAACAACAAAAAAAGGAAATGGAAATATCACTTGACATTTTTATTTTTAATCTCTTCCAGACATTTAAATGAAAAACAATCTATTTGTTGTGAAGGATCAGATTAAACCGAATATATATATATTTATTTATGGATATATATTGAATAGTATTTGTATATCGTTTGATATCCCTTGTATATTCCTTGTACATATACACGGAATATTCCTTTATTCTACTACAGCCCATAATAGTTCATTCTCTTATTGGACAAAAGGACCAGGCGCCAGGGACCAGCCCCTGGCGTTCAAGTTCAAAGGTACCGACGAGACACGCCCTTACTAGCCCCGGCTCCGCGCAGGAATACGGCTACCGAAAGCAGAGTGGCACTATTTGTTCACCGTGCATATAAATATGGCGCAAGAAATGTAGACTTCCTCTTATCCCTTAGTCCTTTACCCTCCTACCCAACTAAGTAACAGAACGTGAAGCCTCACCCCACGATACCGCGTGCGGTGTAGTATGGCCTGTTTGGCCTTAGAATAGCATTGAGACCTCGTGCGAATTAATAGCTGAATTGCCAGAGTTTGGCACCGTATTTCTATTAAGTAATAATAGTCTATTATGTATGGTGCATCGTGCGGTTAGAGTTCTAAAGTGAGCAGCACCCCCATCGCTTCCTCGTGTTATCTAGAGTCTTAACCAGGTTGGGCAGACCACACGTGGTGCTTTCATCCGAGGAGTTCTAGGCGAGGACCGAGTGGACCTGTACATTGGATTACCTACCCGACGACTGCTGAGCCCTATGCGGCATGGAATATATACTTGCTTTGGTACTTTGATTTGTGGAGTGGATAATCGCCAACACCGGTGAGTGTTGGATCTACCCCGAGAGGAATCAAGGTGAGACGGCGCTCAGACCAGACTGAGGTCGCCTCGCTTCTTCTTCACTGTGGAGCTACAGCTACAGCCTACAAGAGAGCCAAGGTGTATTCATCTGTGGATCAAGATTCTACTGCACTGTCTTCTGTACGTGAAGTCTCCCTAGAAATCGTTGACCAGACGGGATACTGCCGACGGCTCTCCTACCCCCCCTACCGGCCTACAACCGGGAGGACCCTTACAGTATATCCAGCTATAATCATTAAGTGCCATCGTTATAATTCCCTAAGAGCCAGGTTGTATACTTGCTTCCTGTGTAACCAGAGATTGGACATTCAGTGTTGATTTGCCTACGAGTACTCATTTGCCTTACAAGAGCATTCAAATCATAAATGTAATGGTGAATATTATATGTACCTTTTGATATATATTAAATATTTGATTATTACCTTTGTGTGGACCTGGTTTCATGGTGGGAAAGTGTTCATCATATTTAGATATCGTGTACTGTATGGCCAGTAGTTAAAGTACATAAAGCGGTAGTGGTTTAATGATACCATACTTATCAATACAGTCAGGGAATTGTACCCCTCAGTTACACTATTGTTTCTAATACAAATAGACCTGTTCACTGTTTTTGGTTCGTTTTTTCTCTCTCTCTCGATATTAATATATCCTATTCACTGTCACAGCGCTGTATTTTGGCTGGAAAAGGCATATTGGGAGTCAGAAGGTGCAGTACCGGCCAGATCCTGTTAGTGGGGCTATCTCGAGAATGCAGTAACCCCCCTCCTTCCCAGTCCCTAGTGGACCTCTGCTGTTCTCTTAGCGTAGTTAGCTTACGCTAACGCAACGTTAATTTCGGTATTTAACACGACGTGGGCATAAAGGAATGGCGAGGATGGAAAGCATGTTGGATGCATTTGACCCCTTGTGGGGGAAAAAAACAACAGGCACTTATTTCGGGTCTCAAAATAGGCGGACTCTGAAGCAATGCTGTCTAACGGCTGTGCTGAGCTAATGTTGTTGTTCCGGCCGGGCGGATATGCTCAACAGGGGATTTTCAAAATAAGAGTATCGCAATCAGCGTTTCCGTTAGCCGGTAATTACCGGTATTTGACCGGCAAAATCTGTTGAAGTCCGACATATTTAATCTCTCCGGTCATAGTGTCCGGTGAAAATAGTTACCTCTGGGCACAGTTTGATTATTTGAATTGTATTTGGATGGGCTGGAGTTGGGTGGCCTATGCGATGAACGAAACAATCATTGCGTTTGTTGTCGTTGCTTCGCTCAGCTCAGATTTGCGGAAGGCATGCAGCTGCAGACCCACAGAACCCACCAGCTTTGCTGGCACAGTGCGGTCCCCAGACCTGGAAAGCTGCTCTGCGGGTCTGCAGCTGGATGCTTCTTGCAAACTAACTGCGGCCGGCTCGCGCTGATAACAGCTTTCATTGTTGGACCGGCTGCTTGGTGGAGCAACGATGAAACGAATGTAATGAATCGTTCGTCGCATGGGCTATTTAATTTTGGCCTGTTTTGGTACGGTTCGGGTGGTCAAGTTGTGCTTGGAGGGAGTTGTTTTTACCGGACATTATGACCAGCACCAAGTCGTTGGGAGGTGGAGATATACATCACGCAAACCCACGATAATGTTGCCGTCTCTCTCTGCAAAATTTCTCAGTTCTTCGCTTGATATAATTAATACAAATGTCCAATATAACGGAATTCGTTAGCTCATAAAAATGTGATTATAACAGACTGCTGTTTAGTGTCGGACCGACTGCCCACATACGCAGTCTATTTTATTTCAAGTCAGCAGCAGCACGGAGTATCGAGGGACTTATTTTATTTGGAATATATTAATGACTATACGCAAAAGTAGCCTCGTTTTAAGTAATAATATTATAAATCTACATGCCTTGAGGATGACATTCTTTATATAGCCTATATCAATTGTTTTAAAGCTCAATAAACTATGACCGGAATTAATCTCATTTGTCCGGTAGATTGAAATCTTGCAGGTCACGGAGACCGGCAACAATTTTTTCTAACGGAAACCCTGATCGCAATATGAATCGATCTTTTTACGTTGCATCGATCCCATTTGATAATAGATCGATATATCGATCTGGATCGATGTATCGTCCCACCCCTACTAACAAGGCCACTGGCCATGACAATATCCCCTCCAAATTCCTCAGAGACTCAGCAGCCGCCATCACCCTAGTTATCACCCACATAATAAACCTCTCCATAAAACAGGGATACGTCCCCAAAGACTTCAAAATTGTGAGTGACCCCCCTGCACAAAAAAGGCAGCAAATTAGACCCAGGCAACTACCGCCCTGTTTCTATTCTTACCTCCATCTCGAAAGTCATGGAAAGAATAGTCTACGAACAGGTCAAAAAGTACCTTGTGGAAAAAAAGCTAATCTACGAATTCCAATCTGGCTTCAGAACATCCCACTCCACTGACACATGCCTTCTCTATTTGAACAACCACATCAAACAAGAGGTGGACGCGGGCAAATACTGCGGCATGGTCATGCTTGAAGGAAATCGATGATTTGCATTTGGTGTATAACCGATATAGAGATGAGTTTTAAGAGGATAATACCATTATCATAATTTTCAGCATGTATGTCTGTCTCCAGCCAAACTGGGCAGGGGGCCGTTATCAGCTGGGTGAAAACAGAGCAGGGAGGGAGTGTGTTCATAGGCAGCCTCCACTAGGCTTGGGCGGTATGACGGTATTACGATATACCGGGGTATTTACAGGGCTGTACTGTTAACATGTAATCTCTTTGCCTGTATACTACTGGCTATACGGTAATCTAGGTTGCCCTCTGGAGGCTGTGAAACGCATGCGCAGTTAGTCTGTGTCGACCACGAGCATGAGGTCCACTGTTCGTTAATGGCTCTGTATTGGTGTTTGCAAGTTGATCAAATAAACCAAGTTAACAGAAGATAAACGTCGTGTTTATTTATAGTAGACTAACATTGGTAGCAGAGGATGGTTAGCAGAAGATGGCTACTGCTAACTACAAAGTTCCACCGAAGTTCGACGAGTCTCGACCATACGAGTGTTGGAAAAATGAGATCGCCATTTGGAAGCTGGTTACTAAACTTGATAAGAAGAAACAAGCCCTCGCCGTTGTCCTGGGGCTGGAAGGAAGGGCAAGGGACATCGCTATGGAAATACCAGCTTTGGACTTGAACACCAACAATGGTATGGACACGCTGCTAGCTAAACTAGATGGCATATTTCTCAAAGAAGAGAGAGACCGCGCATACGATGCATACTCTTTTTTTGACTGTATCAAAAAGGAGAGCTCCATGTCCATGGCGGACTATGTGATTGACTTTGAACAACGTTACAACCGAATGAAAAGGTACGACATGACTCTCCCTGACGCCGTGTTAGCTTTTAAACTTTTAGACACGGCTTGTCTAGACGAGAAAAATAGACAAATGGCGCTGACTGCGTGTACAGATTTAACGTTTGCGGCAATGAAGTCCGCGCTGAAGAGGATCTTTGGGGGGAGAGTGCACGGCGGCACATCAAACGGAATACACGTTAACGATGAAGCGTTATTCACGGAGCAACGCTCACAAGGAAGATTCAGACGTCCAACGACGCAGCAGTTTGGACAAATTGGACAACAAAGGCAAACGTCACAGGGTACCAACCCACTGGATAGGTTCGGTAAGAGATCAAAATGTGCTATATGTCAGAGCACGTTCCATTGGGCTAAAGACTGTCCTCACAAGAGTAGTGAGCAAGTGAAGCTAACTGACGATCGAACAAGGGTAGAGGAATGTGACATCACACTGCTTACTGCTGTACTGTCTGAAACAGAGGTATTCCTAACTGAGTCCTTAGGGACTGCTATCATTGACACTGCATGTACCCGCACAGTGTGTGGAGAAAAATGGTTGGACAGCTTCGTCGCCGATCTCAGTCAAAGTCAAGTGAACCAGATGGTAAAAAGTGAAACTCCAAGCTCCAGACCATTCCGGTTTGGAGATGGAAATATAGTGCATTCTTCCAGAACACTGAAACTGCCTGCCAAAATAGGACTGACAAAATGTCGAGTGGAAACTGAAGTAGTCAAAGCTGATATCCCACTACTTTTGAGTAAGACATCACTGAAAAGGGCAGGAACCATCTTGGACATGGAGAATGATAGCGCTGTGATGTTTAAACAGAATATCCCTCTTGAACTCACCAGTTCAGGACACTACTGTATAGATATCAGAGACAAGGACACAGGAATGAACCAAATTGAGATTAAGGATGAGGTCCTTACAGTCACAGAAAACAGCCAGGATGAAGATGAGGTCCTTACAGTCACAGAAAATATGACCTCAAATGAGAAACACAAAGTTCTACTGAAACTACACAAACAGTTTGGTCACGCCTCTGCAGAAAGACTACAGCGACTCCTCCGTAGTTCGGGAAATAAAGACAAAGATTGTGACACTATTTTACAACAAATAGTACAGGAATGTGACATATGCCAGAGGTACAGCAAGACCAAGCCGAAGCCTGCTGTGGGTTTGCCTCTGGCTTCAGAGTACAATGAAACGGTGGCAGTGGACCTGCACGAGTTGGAACCAAGTTTATGGTATCTCCACGTCATTGACCAGTTTACACGTTTCAGCGCTGGAAGCATTGTGAAAACAAAGAACTCCTCTGTGATAGTGAACTCTCTTCTTCATACATGGATCAGCGTTCATGGCCCGCCACGGAGACTTTACAGTGACAATGGAGGAGAATTCAACAATGCGGAGTTCCGTGACATGGCAGAGAACTTTAACATTGAGACAAAAACCACGGCAGGATACAGCCCCTGGAGCAATGGGCTACTGGAGAGACATAATCAGACCCTCACCGACATCATCCTGAAGGTCAGACGGGAAAATGGATGTGACTGGCAAACAGCCCTGGACTGGGCTCTCATGGCTAAGAACAGTATGCTCAATGTGCACGGCTACAGTCCTCATCAACTGGTGTTTGGCCAGAACCCCAATTTACCTTCTGTACTGGTTGATAAACCACCTGCGCTAGAAGGTACCACGATGAGTGCTAGAGTAGGAGAACACATTTCAGCTTTGCATGCCTCTAGAAAAGCATTTACTGAAGCAGAGTGCTCAGAAAGGATAAGACGAGCACTACGTAAGCAGCTCAGACCCACAGATGAGAAATATGAGATGGGTGACAAGGTGTATTACAAACGAGCTGAATGCACTGAGTGGAAAGGACCAGGGATAGTTATTGGTCAGGATGGGGCTGTTGTTTTTGTGAGGCATGGTGGTTGCTTAGTGAGAGTGCATCACTCTAGGCTTTCTAAGGTGAACACAAAGGTTAGTGAAGAGCACATGGTACAAACTGATGCTGACACAGAAGCAGGAAGTGAGCAAGGTATAAACAATGCAACTGGTAGTTTAGACAGTGAGCAAAATACAGAGAATGAACATGAACAACAAGAAGCCAGTACAAGTGAAGCTATCGATCCACCAAACACTTTGAGTGGTGTAACTCTAACTGAAATGGAGCATAGGCCTAATGCCCATAATAATCCTGCCCCTTCTGCAGGTGTGAGTTTAAAAACAGGACAGACGGTAACATATATGAACAGAGGTGACAACACTCTACTTAAGGCAAGAGTCTTAGGGAGATCTGGCAAGGCTACGGGGAAATATAAAACCTGGTATAACATGCAACATCTAGACAATGATGGTAGTGATGGGCAAAAGGAAGCAGTTGATATCTCACAGGTTGATAATCTCAACATTCAAACAGAAGACAGAGAAGCTGATGTACTTGTAACCAAAGACATTTCATTTGATGCAGCTAAACAGGAAGAAATAAAGAGCTGGCACAATAATAATGTATTTGAGGAAGTTGAAGATGCAGGGCAGAAATGCATTTCCACCAGATGGGTTTGTAGTCTTAAAGACACTCCCAAGGGTATCGTGCCTAAAGCCCGACTGGTTGCCAGAGGTTTTGAAGAGCGGAATATTCAAGAGTTACCGAAAGATTCCCCCACATGTGCCACAGATTCACTTAGACTTATGTTATCAGTGATATGTCAAAACCAGTGGGAAGTCCACTCTATGGACATCAAATCTGCATTCTTGCAGGGTATTGAGCTATCCAGGGATATTTATATCCGCCCCCCTCTAGAGGCAGGATGTCAACATGTTGTATGGAAACTAAAGAAATGTGTATATGGTCTTGCAGATGCATCACTATATTGGTACAACAACGTGAAGGAGATCATGCTGAGTACTGGTGGTAGAGTCTCACAGGTGGATCCGGCAGTCTTTTACTGGTTGGATGAGCAATGTAAGGTCACTGGGGTGCTTGCATGTCATGTAGATGATTTTCTTTGGGCAGGCTCATCTAACTTTTCATCCAATGTGATTCCCCAACTGCAATCTGCATTTAAGGTTGGGCGTGAGGAGCATGAAAAGTTCTCCTATGTAGGAATGGATTTTGTAACTGTTAAAGGTGAAGTTCAGGTACATCAACAAAGTTACATTGAGAACCTGGAGCCTATTCCCATACAAGCAAGTCGGGCCACACAGAGAAATGAACCCCTCAACGAAATTGAGAGAGAGCAGCTACGATCAAAAATAGGACAGATCCTATGGGTTGCTAAACAGACGAGACCTGATGTAATGTTTGATTCATGTTGTTTGGCTTCTAATATAAAAGGGTCAACAGTACAGTCTGTTCATGATGCCAATAAAATAATCCGTAAGCTAAAGTCTGAAAAGGTGACACTCAGATTTCAACATCTGGGAAACAGTGATGCTCTGAACTTGATAGTTTTCAGTGATGCTTCATTTGGAAACCTCCCAGACGGAGGTACACAGGGAGGTACTTTTATAATACTTATGGGAGAAAGAGGGAAGTTTTCCCCCCTCTGTTGGCATTCAAAGAAAATCAGACGTGTGGTTCGCAGTACCCTTGCAGGCGAAACCCTTGCCATGTCAGATGGGGTAGACAATGCAATTTTTCTAGCCACACTATTTTCTGAGCTCACTACTGGAAATGCTGGACTGAATACACTCCCTGTAATCTGTGTGACCGATAATCACTCTCTGTTCGATGCGCTCAAGTCCACGAAACAAGTCACAGAAAAGAGACTCAGGTTGGAAATCAGTAGCATTAAGGAGCTCATTCAGAACAAGCGCATCAGGCAGGTGCGTTGGTCAGACACAAAATCTCAGCTCGCTGACTGTCTCACAAAAAAGGGAGCTTCGGCTCTTGTGCTCTTAAAAGCACTCGGTGAAGGACAATGGGATCTGGGTTAAAGTGTTTGTTTGAAATGGAACATTGAAAACATTTTTGTTTATGTATTTGTTTCTAAAAATGTTTCCCAAATTTATGTTTAATACTCAGGGAATTTAAACATTTTTGTTTTAAGTCACTGTGTGATTGTTTTATGATTCATGCAAGGTAATGTTATTTTTGTTTTGTTTATTTCTTTAAAAAGATAGAATGAGATTGTTAACATGTAATCTCTTTGCCTGTATACTACTGGCTATACGGTAATCTAGGTTGCCCTCTGGAGGCTGTGAAACGCATGCGCAGTTAGTCTGTGTCGACCACGAGCATGAGGTCCACTGTTCGTTAATGGCTCTGTATTGGTGTTTGCAAGTTGATCAAATAAACCAAGTTAACAGAAGATAAACGTCGTGTTTATTTATAGTAGACTAACAGTACACTGCGACGAGATGATCGCGAATTGCCCCTTTAATTGGCCGTTGCGATTGGTAAATATTATCTGGGGGGGGGGCTTGCGAGTATTCCAATGTACAGCTTTGCTTGTACAGTTGTACAGTGTTTCCCCCCCAACCCCTCCTACCCAACCCCCCCCCCACCTCCTCCAATGTACAGTTTATACGTCAAATGTATATACACTCTTTTTCTGGACACTTTTTGTATCACAAACAGTACTGTATTTGCAAATCTGATATGTCATAAATGTATAGATGTAGCAGTACTGTCTATCTGTAGGTCATGTATGTCATATATGTTATGATGAATTGAAAATGGGGGACCCTGATGTAAACAAGACGAAAGTCTCTCTGGTCTGCATCCCCTTAACAATTGTATGTATTGAGCTATACTGTACCCATTCTGCAATCTGTTACATTTTTCAATCAATCAATCAAGCTGACGTTAGCTAACCGTCGGACATAACGTTAGCTCCTAGGGCTACAGTGCAAGCCGGCACAACTCAGGACAGAAGAGTAGAGGATGTGACGTCGCGTCGGTAAACAAGCCACACACACACACCGCAGAGCGGGTCTTCTCCAAAGCGGGGGGGGGGGGGAAGCACACAGTGAGTGTGGAGTGAAAAGAACTGCTAGAATACTCAATCAGCAGCAGAGTAGTTCATTGCTGCTAGATTGTTTGTTTGTTTAATGAGTTGTAAAATACTTTACATCAGTAAGATGTAAATAATAATAAAGTAATAATAATACATTATTTATTTATTAAATATTAAGTTTGATAAGTTATTTGATGTTATTTGATACTATCTTGTCTAGCACAGTCTCTGGAGCGTAACAGTAAGAAGCATTTTGTATGAAAGTATTCTGTACTTCTGTATGACAACTATTAAAGAAACTTGAACTTGAAAGTTTGGAATTTGTTTTTTACAACTGAGGTAGGTAGATACAATATTTAGAGACTAAAGTACCGAAAAAAGGTACCGTTGGGTACCGGTAGCGATTCACAGGTACCCGGTACCGGTTCAAATGTGAACGGTACCCATCCCTAGAGTCGCACTGTTTCTATGTAAACTCCGCGAGCAGCGCGTCCAATAAATGCGTCTTTAACATGCTTTATATCCTCGCCATTACTATATGCCCGTCGCGGTTCAAGTCAACTAACTAACGTTAGTGTTAAGCTAGCTAACAACGCTTCCATTCCTCTTTCACTAGTCTCTCTTAACCATTTGGTTGGCAAAAACGGGGGGGGGGGGGGGCTGCGCCGGTCTGAACCACATTGCATGCTTGCACGAGGAAGGATAATAATTATGATCTAACGTTGATTTCAGGAAGATGGCGAAAAGTGAGTTTATTGAATTACACAAAAACGCAGTTTTTAGCATATTTTCCCTGGAATGACTATATAACCAAACTATTCATATTCAAAACGGTATAAAACGGAAATGTACAGATGAAAAAATATTCTGTTTTGTGCATGTTCGATCGCATGACATTGTTCAGAAAGTTTGGTGCACTTGACTAATTGCAGTGTGAAAGCAAACCAAACCAAATGAAGAATGCAACAATGTTGCAACTTCACCCCTGCGAAACACACTGAGTCCACTGAACTATATGTGAAAGCAACGTAGATGACAGAGTACAGCAGCTTGCAATGGGCCTGGTCTACAAGATACACTACACGACCAAGGTACCCATGTACATGTCAAAATTAGGGATGCACCGATATGAAAATTGGCCGCCGATACCGATACCGATTGTTCAACTAACACTATCGGCCGATACCGATATTTGTATATAAGTATTTGTATAAAAAAAAAAAAAAAAAAAAAAAAAAAAAATTTTAATGAAACTACTGTATATTTGTATGTGTATGTTTGTATTTGTAGGCCTCTTTACTTACTTAAAAAAAGGAAACATCAAGAAATATGTTTATGGTATCACTATCTCTCTCCCAGTATCGTCTTGCGGCCTGCAGAGGGATACTATTTTCTCAACCAGAGCTTTCAACCAATGCAATGGAACCATTCTTGCGGCCTGCAGCAGGATACTATTCTCTCAACCAGAGCTTTCAACCAATGCAATGGAACCATTTTGATTGACAGTCGATTCGGCCAATTACGCCACACCGGTGACCGCTAGCACCCACCTCCTGCTGTCCTTACCACCAATCGGCAAGCGTTTATAAATTTTTCTACTTCCGGGCATTCTGTTTGCGAGAGCAGAACACACTTAGCTACGTTAGCTGCCCGGCCCGCCGACCGGCGCTCCACGCATGACCAAATGAGACATAATGATTTTACTGCAACAAATGTTATAATAAAACAAAGCCTTTCTATACATTTGTCTGGTTGAAAACTTTATTAACAGATTGCAGAATGTGTAGTTGGGTACGGAATGAGCAACGGAATGGAACCGAGCTATGAACGTACTAACGGAGTAATGCCTTGTTTACTGCTATCTTCGGGTAAATAATATGCTTGTTATTGAACGTGTAACACTTCATTTTAACAGCAGATACTTTCTTAAATGCCATCTTCCCGAGAGAGGGTGTTGACGGGGAGTTGTGTTATTAATAGCATTGAACAGCTAACCGAAAGCTAGCGTTAACTATTGTTAAAGGTTTAGCCATAACGTTACCTTGGCTAAAGTTGCGGCTATTCATAATGCAGCAATAATGACTGCAGACCTGCAAGCAAAGTACAGCAAGTTGACAAAGGAGTATTCCAACGCAAATCACATTTTCACCAGTAACGTTAGTCTTGCATCTAATAGCTAATAACGTAGCTACGTTAGCTGCCCGCCGACCGGCGCTCCACGCATGACCAAATGAGACATAATGATTTTACTGCAACAAATGTTATAATAAAACAACGCCTTTCTATACATTTGTCTGGTTGAAAACTTTATTAACAGATTGCAGAATGTGTAGTTGGGTACGGAATGAGCAACGGAATGGAACCGAGCTAATGAACGGACTCGGAGTAATGCCTTGCTGCTATGGGTAATAATAATATGCTGATGTTATTGTCCGTGTAACACTAACTATATAACGCTAATGCCACAAAACGAATGCCGTGTTAATCATAAGTAGTTACTTTGATGCAGTAGATTGTGTGTGTGTGTGGGGGACGGCGGGCGTTGTGCAGGTAGATCGCGCGAGTGAACTTTTTTTTTTGCCTTTTGACGCTACACAAATTGATGGGTATTTATCGGCGACTGCTATCGGCACATTTGAGCTTATCGGCCGATAGGCCGATAGCAGTCAACAAGGCACTTATCGGCCGATACCGATACCCGACCGATATATCGGTGCACCCCTAGTCAAAATACTTCCCAAAGGTCAGTGAATTCCACAACCACAACACCAGAGGGAGCTCCACAAATCATGTTCAACCCAGATTCGACACGGTTCGCAATTATGCCACATTTCATTTCATTTATTTTTAATTTATTTATTTATTCATACATGGGAATGACCACAGTCCAACAGTACATTCATATAATTCACCAAAAATACCATGGCCGAAAGAATGTGAATCCCTATCCACCTTCAAAACCGACCTCAAAGAGCACCTACGACGGGAGGCTGCAATTCGAAACTGGCCCCTGTAAATGTCCAAACCCCCCCTCCCCCACCCAACCCGCTCCTTATGTAGTTTCCTCCCCCTCAAATGCATATAGTTTCTGTTAGGATCTCTGGTAAACAGTACTGTATATTTGTATGTCATGTATGTCGTAAGTGTCATGATATATATCTGTATATCATAATTGACACTATGAATTGAAAATGGGGGACCCTGATGTAAACAAGACGAAAGTCTTTCTCTGGTCTGCATCCCCTTAACAATTGTGTATTGAGCTGTACTGTATTGTACCCATTCTGCAATCTGTTAATACAATTTTCAATCAATCCTGTCCAGTCCAGAGGATAGAATGTGTTCCCCTCTGCCTGTGTGGTGTGGGTGAGACCTGTTTGCTGCCATCTCCTCCATCCCAACCTCGTCCTAGAAGCAGAGCCTCTCAAGTAAAGTGACACAGTGGCTGAAATGCTCAACAGTTGAGATGTTCGGTCATTATTATTAACGAGCTGAATAAACGCACATTTCTCTCTCTATACAGAGAGAGTCGCACCAGTTTCTGACCTAACGGCACATGTCCTCCCAGACTCAAAACTTTGGAGTAGCTTAGTGTAGCTGTAGCAGTAGCAGTAGCATTAGCATTAGCATTAGCATTAGCATTAGCATTAGCATTAGCATTAGCATTAGCATTAGCAGCTTAGCTTGTTAGCTGGTGCAGCTAGCCCAGTCTGGATGGAAAAGTCACGGCCAACAGATAAGATGTGCGGTCAGTAGATGAACAAAAGCAGATTTTACTGTAACAAAACGGAGAGGTCGACACGAACCTACCTTTGTTTACCAGAACGACGACGAGACTCCAGATGTGATGCAGGGTAAAGCTGGAACGAGCGAGGCTAGATGCGTGGTCACGGTGTAGCTGGATGACGTCAGAGAGGAGGAGGAGCTAGCAGCTACTTCCGTCACCAGAAGAGTGCTCTTCTTCTTCATAGATATATAGAACACTAGATAGCTTACCCGCGCTGCCTGCCGGCCGGCGTATGGAGAGCGACGTCGTCGTAGGGCGGCCATCTTGCCCCCAGGCAGCTCAGCTACTGATAACATTAATGTCTATGGTGCATGTACTATTTAAATAACCATAGATTGCTCAATTCTTTACCGATTTTCAAACGGGTTGGTTTGCTATAAACATCAAAGACGTAGTTATGATACTGCATACTTATATGCATCATAAATGTATCTAAAGATGTTTTTTTTTATAAACCGCTTGAATCATAGCCACGTTAATAATGCTTGTAATAAACCAAACAGTTTGTAAATCCGTCAATATTTCAGCGAGTTATGAGTATTTTTGTCTGTGCAGATCACTCACCCTCCAATACAACAGCTACCATAGAACGTAACAGAACAGGCTGACTGGGGCAAGATGGCGGCGGTTCAGCAACGCTGGTGACTCCGCCTTAAGCTGTCTAGTGTTCTATATATATCTATGCATTCAGCTGGCATTATTTTTAAACCTAGCCATATTTTGCAGAGACACTCTCTGATTGGCCACTGACATGTTTGCCCAATCGCGTGACAAGCTGTGTCTTTGCCCATTTCCGGGTCTAACAGCAGCAAACTACCTAACGCCAGTGGCGGCTGGTCAATGGGGGCGCTAGAGTGCCGCCCTCCCTGGTTAAAAGAGAGAAGAAGATTATTTTTTTTTGTATAGCCCTATAAATAATATAAACATGTTTAAAATGAATAATATTTACTCATTTTAAGTATGTTTGTGTTTCCAATGCACAATATAACGTTAATATATCAAATATAAATAATTGTTTTCATGAACAGGAAGTGACTCTCTCTCTCTCTCTCAATGCTGTGTTGGAAGCGTGGCTGCATTTGACTGACTGTGATCATATATTGATTGATGGCAATGGTGATAGTTGTACCTACTTAAATATTCGCCAATGCGTGGTACATGTTTGCAAAATGTTTGGTATAGCGCCCCTCATGGAGAAGAATGCACCGGCCGCCACTGCCTAACGCCTAGTTTATCACTGGTTAAGCTTAGGCGACTCTTTCGAAGTTGGTTAAGGTTAGAGTTTGGAATCAGGGCTGGTGTTCTATCGCCCTGCTCTAAGACAAACTCTAACCTTAACCAACTTCGAAAGAGTGCCTAAGCTTAACCAGCGTCTCCACAAAATGCGGCTAGGTTTAAAAATAACGCATCCAGCTGCAGCCCGGCAGGCGACTGGGCTCCTCCCACTGCCACACTGTCAGACCCCACACTCTCAGACCCCACGCTTTCCGGCCCCTCTCTCCCAATGGCTGATTTGGGTCACGAGACCGTCACAGGCCCGCTCAGCAGCGCCACCCACCCAATGGCTGAATTTGGTCACGAGACCGCCGCCATCTTAGCGCCACCCACCCAATGGCTGAATTTGGTCACGAGACCGCCGCCATCTTGGGGAAACGGATGAGATAAAACTGGGAACGAGATAATAATAATAAACAAATAAACCTGTTCCGTCCTCTGAGCTTTTAAAATTGACAAACTGGTTTAGGCAACTTAGATTACAAGTCAGTTTTGGGAAAGTTAGGTGAACACAGAGGGGCAGAGCTCGAGTTTTATATTAAGATATTATGTGAGCAAAAAAGAAAAGAGAAATCTATAAAGTATATATTTTACTCATACAGTATGTACATCCTCTGGCCTGTTTGTAGAACTGCCCTGTGTTGACAAAGCTAAACCCTATTGATATGAAGTCTAAATAACATGAGGATGCCGTCATTATTGCACTACTGAGTTATTTGCTGCTATGTTTCAATATTATAAGAAGAATTATAATAATACTTTTGAGTTTTATATTGTTTAAAACTTCAACAGCAGAAGCTTATATGCTAAACATCAAAACATTAAAGAATATTTGGAGCAATTCCATAAACCTTTCAATATCATAGCAATATCCGAAACTTGGTTTAGCTCTGAGAAAATAGTTGACATTGAGTTGAATGGATATGAACTCAATTATATTAACAGGATTGGGAAAAGAGGTGGGGGTGTAGCCCGCTGCCCTATATATAAAAAATAGCCTCAAATATAAGGTTGTAGAATGCATGTCAACTACCATTGACAACTTGATGGATTGTATCTCAGTAAAGATCTGAGAAACGTGATTGTCAGTTGTGTATACAGAGCTCCAGATTCCAGCATTGAAGCATTCAAAGACTGAATTCAGATTCAGATTCCTTTATTAAGCCATTTGTGTAAAAACACATTGGTAATTGTTGCAGCAATAACATGGAGGTGTTATTTGCCAAGACTCAGAAGGTTACATTCATCTGCGGGGATAAATCACTGTACATTCTATATTGCTCACTAGTATACCATATCTGAACTACTGTGTGGAGATTTGGGGTAACACTTATAAAAGTAAAACCATTTGCTATATGCTATACACTACAGTCTATGTGATGTGGTGGTTACGTATGATGGTAATTAAGGAATTATTATACATGACTATTATATGCAAGTAGGCTATGTCTAAGCTATTTTACAATATTATACATGAACTGCTTGTTGAGATCAGAGGTTCTGTGTAGGATTGTTAGTACCTGTCTAACTGTACATATGCTGTTTACACTAGTAACTGTTTACCTGCATATATAACTGTCTCCACCAGTGACTGTCTAGTTGCATATATATCTGTTCCCACTAGAGGGCGCTCTAGGCGGAACCACCCAGGTACACCACCTTGTGGCAAGTATAAAAGTGAATGTATCCTCCCACTTCCTCCTCTCCCCCCAGGCCTCTCAGAGAGAGGAGACCTGTATGTTACTGCTGCTTACCATGTGAATAAAAAGGAACAACGCCAGTTAAGGCTCAAGATAGAAACCATGCCTCTTGACCACATTATTGTCACCCTATAGTCGAATTCTGTTAACAGTTTTTTTTTAATCTGTTTATTACTTGTTTTTTATTATTATTTATTTTCAATTTATGTTTGAAATAAATAAACTCATTCATTCAAGATATTGTGTGAGCAAAAGTATAGTTACTGGCTGTACAATACTGCTGTAGGCCTATAATACTTATGTAAATAAGTAAGGCAATTGAAATATATCTGCAGTACAGCTCAATACACACAATTGTTAAGGGGATGCAGACCAGAGAAAGACTTCCGTCTTGTTTACATCAGGGTCCCCCATTTTCAATTCATCATAAATGTACAGTTCCCTCCCCCTTGTATATATTTACTGTATGTCACAAATGTAACAGTACTGCATTGAGGTCTTTCTCTGGTCTGCATCCCCTTAACAATTGTGTGTATTGAGCTGTACTGTACTGTACCCATTCTGCAATCTGTTAATAAAGTGTTCAATCAATCAATCAATCCCGCACAGTGCAATACTCCAATTCAGCCATTGGGTGGGTGGCGCTGCTGAGCGGGCCTGTGACGGTCTCGTGACCCAAATCAGCCATTGGGAGAGAGGGGCCGGAAAGCGTGGGGTCTGAGAGTTTGGGGTCTGACAGTGTGGCAGTGGGAGGAGCCCAGTATGGTCTGCCGGTGTCTATACTTTCCGTAGCCGCATTTCTGGCAGACGCTCTCTGATTGGCCGACGGCAGTTTCTACACTGGTTAAGCTTAGGCACTCTTTCGAAGTTGGTTAAGGTTAGAGTTTGTCTTAGAGCATGGCGATAGAACGCCAGGTAGTTTGCAGGCTGTTTGACGTGGAAATGGGCAAAGACACAGCTCGTCACGCTATTGGGCGCACATGTCACATGACCAGAAACGTCTGCCAGAAATGCAGCTAAGGAAAGTATAGATGCGATAGAATGCAATAAAAACTAGTTTTAAGCACATGTGTCATTGAAACAAACAAGTAAAATAATCTATCAGTGCAGTAAGCAAATTTGGATTTCTTGAAATAAGTACAAATATCTAGGGTTCTCTCTCCTGATTGGATACAGTGGGAAGGGATACCAGGAAATTTATTTTGTGTTTACTGCAGAGCGGAGGGACTGGGAGACCCATGTTACTGACCAGACACTCTATATCAGTGATGGCTGTTTACTGCAGAGTGGAGGGACTGGGAGACCCATGTTACTGACCAGACACTCTATATCAGTGATGGCTGTTTACTGCAGAGTGGAGGGACTGGGAGACCCATGTTACTGACCAGACACTCTGTATCAGTGATGGCTGTTTACTGCAGAGTGGAGGGACTGAGAGACCCATGTTACTGACCAGGCACTCTATATCAGTAATGGCTGTTTACTGCAGAGTGGAGGGACTTAGAGACCCATGTTACTGACCAGACACTCTGTATCAGTGATGACTGTTTACTGCAGAGTGGAGGGACTGAGAGACCCATGTTACTGACCAGACACTCTATATCAGTGATGGCTGTTTACTGCAGAGTGGAGGGACTGAGAGACCCATGTTACTGACCAGACACTATATCAGTGATGACTGTTTACTGTAGAGTGGAGGGACTGAGAGACCCATGTTACTGACCAGACACTCTATATCAGTGATGGCTGTTTACTGCAGAGTGGAGGGACTGGGAGACCCATGTTACTGACCAGGCACTCTATATCAGTAATGGCTGTTTACTGCAGAGTGGAGGGACTTAGAGACCCATGTTACTGACCAGACACTCTATATCAGTGATGGCTGTTTACTGCAGAGCAGGAGGGACTGAGAGACCCATGTTACTGACCAGACACTCTATATCAGTGATGGCTGTTTACTGCAGAGCAGGAGGGACTGAGAGACCCATGTTACTGACCAGACACTCTATATCAGTGATGGCTGTTTACTGCAGAGTGGAGGGACTGGGAGACCCATGTTACTGACCAGACACTCTATATCAGTGATGGCTGTTTACTGCAGAGTGGAGGGACTGGGAGACCCATGTTACTGACCAGACACTCTATATCAGTGATGGCTGTTTACTGCAGAGTGGAGGGACTGGGAGACCCATGTTACTGACCAGACACTCTATATCAGTGATGACTGTTTACTGCAGAGTGGAGGGACTGGGAGACCCATGTTACTGACCAGACACTCTATATCAGTGATGGCTGTTTACTGCAGAGTGGAGGGACTGGGAGACCCATGTTACTGACCAGACACTCTATATCAGTGATGTCTGTTTACTGCAGAGTGGAGGGACTGGGAGACCCATGTTACTGACCAAACACTATATCAGTGATGGCTGTCGGAATGTAGAGCTATCTAACACTTATTTTAACAAAATAATACCACTTTCAGCACCTTTTAAAATTGTTATCCGTGTACAGGAGTTGTATATTATGTTTGTTTGTTTGTTTGTTTGTTTGTTTTATCTCGTGTTTTTAAGTTTTGCATCTGCAGTGACACGGCATGAGTGAATCAACAACTGGACTGAAAGAGGAGACGGACTTGCTGCATAATACTAAGTTTAATCAAAGGTTAAGTTTCAAGTTCAAACAGGTTGGCAAGTTAAATACTTGTAGATATTATATTATATATATATATCTATTTAATATATATAATATTATATTTCCATGGACTAGAGTACAGGGTAAGGATAATGTTTTAAGCAAAAGTCAAACCAGAAGATCAAACATACTTATTGATGGATGAATGTTTTTCTTTTGTTTTGTTATTTTAATAAATTGACTACATTTCAAGGTTTACTTCGTAGAATGAATGCACAGTTTCAACGTACAGTAAGCGACTGTCGAAATACATGACATGGAATACATGAATAGCTAAATGGAAAGTCTTTGGGAACTAAGTTCCATAGCAGCTTTGAAACATGTGATTGTTATACGTCACAAAATCAAGGAGAGTAAGACGGGAAGTGGTACAACTTTGACTTGCGACGAGCGGCTCAAGTCTCGGTTCAAAGCCTAACACAAGTGCAAACAGTCACAACCAACCTAACTCCACAGTGGCATAACTGAGGAAGGAAAAGTGCTTACATAGCGGTATTTTCAAGAAATATCAGGAATCGGGAATGAGCTAAAAAGCATGTGGCTGATGTCGACAGACGTGATTATTAGAACTGGAATACTTGTAATTCAGAGTTTACAGAGGAGTAGAGATAGAGATAGCCATTTCCGTAGTATCGTATTCGCCAGCAAACTGTAGTGACGTCATTGCTGTCTAAATCTACTGTACATCTATAAGATAGTCTTTGTGGTTCAGAGCCTCTCGTTGCACTGAAGTAATGTAATCTACTGAGTGCTTTAGATACCCCCCGCCCCCCCCCCCCCCCCCCATGCTTGTGCCGCTGCTAAATCGAGAGGAAAGAGACCCAGACGCTGATTGATATCGTCTGTGACGGGTCGGGGGACAGGTGGTGGTTTGACATGCTCTTTTTAAAAGTGCAGGGCAGGAACACAGCTGTAGTGGAGCGACCCCTCGTTCAGGAGGAGGGCCCATCCGGGGCCCTCAGATGACCTCTGGAGAGAGGACGGGAGAGAGAGGCCCTCAGATGACCTCTGGAGACGGGAGAGAGAGAGACAAGATGTCAACATTAGTTGACACATTTTAAAGAAGTTAAAATGTGAATTGAAAGAACTAATGTAAAAGCTAAATGTGTTTCAATTTTGGGAGTTAAATGATGGAATAGAGATTTTAAAAAGCCTTAAAAGATAAAATAATTCAGGAGTACAGTTTTGAGTAAAACATCAAACATTTGTTTTTTTTCCTTTAAAGAAATTATATCTTGCAGCATATTTTAAGTTTTTCTTTCTTATATTAAAATATATTTAGTTTTTAAGAATTTGTAAAGGATAGGCAAAAACAAGCATGTGCTTCAGCCTATTCCTTTTTTTTGGTCCTTGATTTTGGATTTTGTGTGTGAGCTTGCCTTGAATAATGTACATTTGTGATTTTCAATTTTTTTTTTAATTTCTTTGCAAGTCCACAGGTGTGTTTGATGTCTGTAAACAAGACCCAATAATAAACTTCATTCATTCATTCATTCAATTGTGATAATCGTAGCCGTTTGAGGGGAAATACTTTTATATAAAGAGTCTTCATATTATCTATGCCATTCCTTTCACATATACCAAAATACTATCTCAATATATAATAATAATAATAATAATAACATTAATAACTATTTGTATAGCACCTTTCATACAAGAATTGCAGCTCAAAGTGCTTTACAGCAGACATCAAATCTAAAATGTTCACATTAGGATCTAGCATCCCAATAGGCCACTTTGTTTATGGTTTGATTCTATGGCATAAAATTACATATAAAACATATAAAATAAGCATAAAAAAGATAGCAGCAAGGTAAGGCAAATCACAGTTTGATTCATTTTTTAAATAGGCAATAATAAAAATAGAATAGACAGAGTAAAAAGGTGCAGTACAAATAGTTAATAAAAATAGAATAGACAATATATCATATATATTATAGAGGCAGAGGCAGGGATAAATAGGGGCAGACAGACCCCCTTGTCATCCATAGTTTTTATATTTATTTAAAATAATTGCCAGTGTTCTTTGTTACTACCACTCCCAGCTGTTTAAAGGAACCCATTGCTGCTCTAAATAGCAAATGTGCGTATGAAAGGCTTCGAGCGGTCTCAGTGATTGGGAACAGTTCACTTTTTGACTAATTTAACTCATGACCAGAAATCTCATGTTGAGGATGGGGACTTCTAGGGATTTGTTACATACAAAAGTAGGTCATCTGCATACAAAGACACTCTTGTTTTCCCTGCCTCCTCTATGAACTCCCTCGTAACGCTCTAGGGAGCACACAGCAGTGACCAAAGGCTCAATAGCAAGAACAAATAAAAGTGGTGAAAGGGGGCAATCCTGCCTCGTCCCCCATATTTCCCAGCCCAATACTGTACATGTGCAACCTCTTTCTCACCTGTTCGATGGTGCGTCTGGATCTCCTCCAAGCCTGTGAGTGTTCGGAGTGACCTGCGCTCTTTGAAGGCTACGGCAGGCACCATGTCCTCCATCCCGTTCAGGCTCAGTTGAGAAGGCTTGGTCACCACCGGAAGCCTGGCTGATTCCTCGATGGTGCAATTCTGCGCAGGCTCTGTGTTTTCCTTTGGTTTGGCGTCATTTGGCAAGAGCCTCACTGGTGAAGATTTCTGCAAAACAAAAATACAACAAGTTTGGTCACGGCTAGACTCTTCTCTTCAGACTAGGGGTGGTGGTTAATGTTACATCGGAGGTCCTCAATGGCATCAAGTCAAGCGTTTTTTTTTATCCACTTTTTCTCCTTATTTTTAAATTTTTCTCCCATCCCAATTTCGCCTTGCCAATTCTCCCTTCAATTCTCCCCACCCCTGTCTCGAACGTTGCTAGACTATGCCTCCCACTGGTCGGCTGAAGTGAGGACCAAGCCTTGCATCACGTGTCCCCTCCGGTACACGAGGAGGCAGCTGTCACATCTTTTCACCTGAACAGCGCGATCTCTCAGCGGCGAGGAGTAACGCGTGGGAGGCTCACGCTGCTCACGCTGCCCCCGCTACTTCCTGATTCTGCTGTACAGGCGCACCAACCGACCTGTAGGAGTCGCCGTCCACAACGTACAATCCCCACCCACCAGCTTTCCCACCCCTAACACTGCCAATTGTGTTAGTATGAACGACCAGCCAAGCTGGTAGCAACGCAGAGAGCGCCCACTGCGCCACTTAGCCGCCCCAAGTCAAGCGTTCTTTTATTAATCCCTTTAATAAAGGTAGGGTAGGTAGTGGTACACAGATAATAGAATAATAATAGATAGAATAATAGAACAACGTGTAAGTAATAATGACAATAGTGATAACCGTAGTGAACAGTAGCGGGTGGCAGGATTTAATCAGACAGTAATAATACTAATGATGGTATACATCAGTGGTCGGCAATTAAGTTTGGCCTCAGGCCAAATTTTTTCCAAGCCATTATATGGTGGGCCAGAACCAAAAACAATGGCTAATTTAATAAATTGATAGTGAATTTTTTTTAACTCTGTGACATACCACCTTATAACGAAGACATACGTGGATAGGGCTAATGAGCTAAACCAGTTGTACAACGGGTTTGACACGGCGGCCCCTGCTAGTCTCTGTCCCTTATTCTGTTATTATTAAAGAGTCAGATAGTCCTAACAGTTCTCAAGTTCACCAGCCGTTAGTTCTCCAGCAATCGACAGCAGTCTGCCCACGGTTGTGTAGCCTGATGGCTACCGACACGTAGGACTGGCCATGGCGGGTTGTGGTGTGTCGTGGGGGGATGAGTCTATGGCATGAATATACTGAGTGTCTGATCTCACCTGATCGGCAGGATCAGTTTTCCTAGTTCTCCGCATGATCTCCTCCAGTCGCTGTTAAAAAAAAAAAAAAAAAAAAAAAAAAAAAAATCTGTCATGGTTGGATTTCAATTACCACATCTTGTCAATGAGTCTTATTCCAGCCATTTTACCATTTAAAAGAATCAATGTAGTATAATAGTACGGCGCTCACCCGGGGTCAACTGAGATTTTTTTTTAATATAAATATGTAATGGTTACACATTTTTGTGTGATTCGTGTGGGCATGGATTTGTTATCTGAGGGCACGGTTTGCAAAAACATGGGCAGGGGCGCTCTGTATAGTAGCTATAGTAGCTACTTTTTTGATGAGGCTCAAAAAGGCAGGTGCTCAGGCACCCCTTGGCCTCTATGTGTGCACGTGCCTGCCTCCAATGTACAGTTTCTACGCCAAATGTATATACACTCCTTTTCTGGACACTTTTGTATCACAAACAGTACTGTATTTGCAAATCTGATATGTCATAAATGTATAGATGTAGCAGTACTGTCTATCTGTATGTCATGTATGTCATATATGTTATGATGAATTGAAAATGGGGGACCCTGGTGTAAACAAGACGAAAGTCTTTCTCTGGTCTGCATCCCCTTAACAATTGTATGTATTGAGATGTACTGTACTGTACCCATTCTGCAATCTGTTAATAAACTTTTCAATCAATTCAATCAATCAGCTATAGTTTGTAAAGTGAACATGTTAAAGATCCTCTCCGCTCTTCTGTGGTTAACTCCTCTTGGAGGTGTGTCTTCTGACGATACAGAGTGTTGTTTGTGCAGCATTTGTCACCAGAGCACCTCCTTCCCCTGGAGAGAGAGATCTTCTCTGTATCTCCCAGAAGTCTGAGTTGAATGTGTGATGTAAAGGTGTATAGATGCTACTATAAAATGTTCAGGAGTTTAGTGAACAATTTGGTGGAAAAAAACATTAATACAAATTGTTATTGAATATAGTAGACATGTTAAGGGTTTAAAATACATCTGGAGGGAATCGTTAACCATCCTTTGATCTTTTCATTCGTCACACTATCTTCTCAAACGTCACGTCACCTTTCTCCTCGCTTGGCGAGCCACCTCCTCTTTCTGGGCAAGTACTTCTCTCTCTCGCCTCAACTGCTCCTCCTTCTCCCGCTCTCTCGCCTGCTCCTCTCCTCTCTGTTAGAGAAAGAGGGTAGAGGACATTTAGGTACATATGCAGGTAACTCGGGTGAGGGTTAAAGGATTTGGGTAGAATACAATGTGTTTACGTGCACATTTAATGTTCCAATATCATTCAGGACACTTGAGTATTCTGTCTGAGAGGGTGAATGTTAGGCTATGTTCACACTGCAAGCCGTAGTGCTCGATTTAGATTTATTCCTCAGCTCCTGAACTGACCCGCATGCGCAAATGAACAATAACGATGATGAAAGTAAACATGGAGGACACTGAGGTCACAGTTTATGGTTTGATTTATAAGTTGATGTGCAGTGGAGGACAGCTAATTAGTGAGCAGATGATAATGGGGGCGAGGAGAAGAAAGAGACATTTCTTCTTTCGATATGCTTTCAAACACAGATATGATACGTCCCCTCAAGTTTTGCTTGTACAGAAGTATCACCCCAAACACCTCACTGTCCCTCCACTGACCACCTCCATCACAGCTGTCTTCCATGTTTGTATCCACTGACCACCTCCATCACAGCTGTCTTCCATGTTTGTATCCACTGACCGCCTCCATCACAGCTGTCTTCATGTTTGTTCACACAGAGTGACTCCCGCCACAGAATTTTGAAGAATGTCAATCTAGGGTGAACTAAAAGTTGCATGAATTCTGTTCAGACTGAGGTCGCATTGCAAAAAATCTCATCTGTATCTGATTTAGGACCACATATATGAAAGTGGCCCAAATCATAATTGAAGAGATCAAATGCCATGTGACTTTTGCTGTTCACGCCGTTGTGAAACAAAAAACGATCCGAGTCACATTGGCCTGCAGTCTGAACGTAGCCTAAATGACAGATCCCATTCCTAATAACCAGGATAAGATCATATCCCAAATATGTGAAAGGTGAATATGAGGATATATGTCGTGGGATATGCCGATATTAGCCTGGACACTGACGCATGTAAACACCCTCAGTCTGTCTGCGGTTGGTTTCTGGTTAGCAAGTTTCCATTGTATTACTAGCAACATTCAGTTTCTTAACGTATACGGGTAAATTGGTAATCAGGATATGAAAATGTATATAAACACCTAAGACTTTAACCTGGATATGACCTAGTATCCAGAATATTAATGTGCATATATATCTTCTTAGAATAGACATTATGTTGGAGATGGACTTATGATGATCTGTTACATACAAAAGTAGGTCATCTGCATACAACGACACTGTTTTCTACACCTCCTACACTTCCCTCATAACCCTCCAGGGAGCGCAAAAAGCAATGGCCAACGGCTCGATAGCAAGAACAAATAAAAGTGGGGAAAGGGGGCACCCCTTCCTGATAAACTCCATACATTTAGTGGGACTAGTTCCCTCCGGGATGCCGGTGAAGCTCAAGCTGCTGTCTACTCCTGCTTTCAAGATTATCCCTCAGAGGCTCCGCCTCTTTCATCCCGACCTGTCAATCTGCTCCAATTGTTGAATGCGTTCAAGGGCATCCATGAGACATCGAGCTCCTTTATCTCTCGATACTTGAAATAGCCTTGAACTAACCTTCTTACTGTCTTCTACTCTCATGCACTCTTCCACCAATTAATCTTCCTTGTTTATATTACTTCCTACTATACGAATATGTCTCTACAACGATGCACTCAACACTGCAGCACCCAAGTGTCAGCACTGTTTGATGAACATTGTTACTCAGCTGATAGAGTTGTACCCTTCCTGCTGACTTGTCGTACAGAACCTGTAAGTCGCTTTGGATAAAAGCATCAGCTAAATTACTAAATGTAAATGTTGATAACAAACTTCTTGTTGTTTCCGAACCTATGGCCTCGATTTCTTGTCTCAAAATGTAATACCAATTTCGCAACCATACCAGCAAGAAAATTCAATAAACACATACTGTAGCTACACAGAACTGGCGGCTGCACTTGTGCGCCAATTTTAATTATCGTGCGTTCCGTACAAGCTCGCCAGACGCACCAAGCTCCCGGTAGCCCCGCAACAAACGATGACTTGAATACAAAAACATTTCATGTATTTAATATTATTTAATCTCCCTGGCTGCCCCCCCCCCCCCAAATTTAATACCTGTGCAAATTCAATTTAAGTATTTTTAATACCTTTTAAGACTTTTTAATACCTCGCAGATACGCCGTGTTAGAATGTGCAATATGAAAATGGGAGCCCTTCATCCACTGTGTCTCCTCCATACCATATGATTTTATTCTTCCTAAATTCAACTCACTAATGGGCACAAATACTTTTTTATATTCTGCAGCATTGGAGTGGAACAAGCTTCCAGTGGCCCTGAAAAACATCGAAGAGGGGGGAAGCTTTAGACGTGCCACAAAGAAATGGCTAGCCAGTGTAATGTAGAGTAGTAGCCACGTCTAGGAAGGAGAGGGTAGTATCTGTTAGTCTGTTGATAGTATATGTAGAAGTGAAATACAGGTTAATGTTTTATGGGGTTGCTATATGTTTTTATTATGATCTATGTTTTATTGTGATGCTCTATGTTTTATTATGATGCTCTATGTTTTATTATGATGCTCTATGTTTTATGATGTCTGTCCATGTCCAAAATCAGGGACCATGATGGAAATAAGTGCAGCACTTTCTCACGTTTTTATCCCTTGGATGCTGTCTTTTACTCCACAATAAAAATCAATCAATCAATCAAACCAGGGGAGGAACCGGAGGTGTCCTCATCGCTCACCTGTTTCTGGAGGAGGGCAGCCTCCATGGCAGCTCGAGCTCTCTCCTCCTCGGCCTGTTTCTTCTCCTCCTCCTCCCTGCTCCTCTTCTGCTCTATCAGCCGCCGAGCCTCCGCCTGCAGCCGCGCGCGCTCCTCCGCCCTCCTCTGCTCCAGCTCCTCCAGGCAGCGCCTAGTGGCCACACACAACACCACACCACAGTCTCAGCACTGATCTCCGCCTAGTGGCCACACACAGCATCACACCACAGTCTCAGCACTGATCTCCGCCTAGTGGCCACACACAACACCACACCACAGTCTCAGCACTGATCTCCGCCTAGTGGCCACACACAGCATCACACCACAGTCTCAGCACTGATCTCCGCCTAGTGGCCACACACAACACCACACCACAGTCTCAGCACTGATCTCCGCCTAGTGGCCACACACAGCATCACACCACAGTCTCAGCACTGATCTCCGCCTAGTGGCCACACACAGCATCACACCACAGTCTCAGCACTGATCTCCGCCTAGTGGCCACACACAGCATCACACCACAGTCTCAGCACTGATCTCCGCCTAGTGGCCACACACAACACCACACCACAGTCTCAGCACTGATCTCGACAACAACATGATTCCACAAAGGCGTTGTTGTCCAGTAGTGGGGGTGAGGCAAAAACTCACAAGATTACTATTCTGGTCACTGGAAACTATTCGAATACTAATCGACCCCCCCCCCCCTCCCAACATACGATTTAGTTTTTAGTACTTACGTTTTTACAGAACAATTTTATCATGGATGAACAAAACGTTCAATGCGAATGGTTGATTTGAATTTCAAGAACTTTTTAAGCAGCTTGTTAAAAATGGGCTGTTTTCAAGTAATTCCAGGCCTTGACTTTTTTTGGTAAAAAATCAAGCACTTTAAGCACTTCAAGGACCTTGTGCGAACCCTGAGTATAGTACATGGCACTAACACTGCCAGGGTTAGGGGGGGGGGGGGGGGGGGTGCTGGAGACATGATCCAGAGAGACTCCCTGGGAAATCTGCACATGCAGAGTTTGGGGAGAAGGTGCGGGAAGGCGACTATAGCTCGCCAGAGAAAGTGCAGATCGACTTGGGACTGGTCCCTGCGTGTTCAGGAGACTCAGGCGTATAAAGGTCTATTGGATCATGTCTCCAGCGCCCCCACAGCCGTAGCTACGACCACTTAGGTCAAGACTCTCATCAACATTCATTCATTTTATCCATAGATATATATCATTAGATGATTCACCCGCGCTGCTGGCCAATGGAGACCGACGTTGCCACATGGCGGCCATCTTGCGTGGGTGGAGCACGCCCACTCATAACATGTATGTCTATGGTGCATGTACTATTGAAATAACCATAGCTTGCTAAATTCTCAACCGTTTGGTTTGTTAAAAACGTCAGAGATGTAGTTATCATACTGCATACTTATAAATATAATGGACTTTGATATGAAAAAAAAAAATCTTCCAAGCAAGAATCATAGCCATGTTAATAACGTTTGTAATAAACCAAACCGTTTGTAAATCGGTAAAGATTTCAGCGAGTTAAGAGTATTTTTGTTTTTGCAGATCATCACCTTAAAGCAGTCGTCCACTCAAGCAAGATGGCCGCCGGTGAACTACGAGGGAGACTCCGCCTTGAGCCATCTAGTGTTTATATATATATATATCTATGATTTGATCCCCCGTGCTCTAGTATCTAGACGTGGTCTCTTCTGCTGAGAGGCTGTGTGTGGTCCTAGTGCCAGAAGAGTTTGTTCACGCTCACCTCTCCGCCTCCTCCCGCTCACGCTGTTCCTGCTCCTCCCTCTCCTTCCGCAGGCGCGCCTCTCTCCTCTTCTCCGCCAGGAGGCGCGAGGCCTCCTCCCGGTCCGTGGTCCCGGCCGAGGGCCTGCTCATGACTCCAGAGAGAGGAGGAAGAGGAGGAGCAGCAGGGAGAGGAGGAGGAGAGGGACCTGGGGGATGCACCTGAAAGGAACCTGAGGAGAGGAGAGATATCCGCTACAATTGACCCGTCTCAAGCCCCGCCCTCTCTCTTTCTTCTCGATCCTCCAATCACGACCGTTGCTTCCTTAGACAAACCTTTTTTTAGTTTGGGAAGCAACGGTTGCGATTGGAAGATGGAAGAGTGGGCGGGGCTTGAGATAGATCAGTTACAGGTGCACCGATAACACTTTTAGCTGACTAAGCAAGTATGAGTTAAAACAATCGGCGCAATACTCATTACTGGTGTCAGTACACCATCGGCAGCTAGAACATACAAATAACAGTACAATACCAAACAATGCAAATACTGTAGTATGTATTATATTGTTTACACTGTTTATTTGTTCTCATATTTTTATATTCAGATTTAATTTTATATTTATGTCTTTTCTACTATTACCCTGCCCATACCTGTACCCCCCCTCCCCCCTCCCCCATGCTGCTATGACGCCCACATTTCCCCAAGGGGATCAATAAAGGAATAATACTATTACTTATCTTATCTTATGTCCTACAAATGCTGGTTTTGCTGTATTGCTTTTCTTTAACCCTTTCACTACCACACTACAGAAGGTTAACCCTTTCACTACCACACAGAAACTGTCTGCAGTGTGGTAGTGAAAGGGTTAATGTGGTAACATTGACTGTGTATTTCATAATCAATATGTCTGTAAATAGAAAATATATGCAAAAGCCTTGTGTGCCGTTTGGAACAAACTGAGTCTCAATTTTCAGTGCTAAATAAAGAACCATTCTAGAGACAGTTGCATCAGCAGACCAGCCCAAACTTGATAACAGCAGGAACAGTCACTCAACCCCCCACTCAAGCAACGGCTAATCTATAGAACAAACAACACCTTTCCATGGGGTGACAGTTGCACCAAGAAGCAAGAGGCTAAATGAAACAATTATAGATTAGAGACAAAACACACTGTTACATCATCACTGAAACTGCAAATATCTGTTTATAATGGTTAATTCAAAGAATGCCTTAAGTACATATATGACTAGAATGATTAGATCTTCCCACGCTCAGAGTGGAAATCTGTTGACTGTAAATTCTATGTTAATGTAGGTGATCACACCCCACTGGGGCCAAGAGGGCAGACCAGCACAGACTTGTTAAGAGCAGAATGTATTTACAGTATGTTAGACTGGAACTAATTCAAACAATATCATATTAAAAGGTAACTGACATATTAGATAAAAGAATATTTGAATGTCATTTAGAATGTCACCTGGTTATGAAAGTAATAGTGTTATTTCACTCTTGTTATAAATCCTGGTATATTTATCACAGTTATATTACAAAGTTTCAGTCTGGTAAATAAAGGTTGGTGCTGTCTCCTGTGATGTTTGGTATCAGCCTAGAAGCAATGACTGTACTGGGGTGCTATTAGAGATCTATAGGTCATTGCATGAACCATGTACATTGGAAAATCAAAATGGTACACCAAGGAATGTTTTTTTTTTTTTGATCAAATTTTTTTATTGACATTCTCACGAAACAAGACAACACATTAACCACAATCACAATACATAACAAAAACAATAATAATAATGACTAACAATTATACAGACAAAAGAAAAGAAACCAGAGTTCAACCTACTAAATTAATTCCAAGGGGTACTATCTAATAAATGGTCTTTCCCAGTGTTCAGTCCCGATTCCCGGCCGTGTGACCCCATATTAATAAAACGTACATCTCCAACCCACCACAAGGACCATTTTTTGGGGGAACACGACCTGAAACCAGAGCAATGAACCTTCATGAAAAAAACAAAAACCTGTAGGTGTTCCATAGACTCACAGAGACCGTGTAAAAGTGGCCAAACAGTGAAGAACTAGTTAAATAGCTGCCCCCCCATAATATCCCCAGCTAAACTCAAGATGACAAGACAAGGGACAAGACAGACAAAAACACTTCCTCCTCCCCCTCCCAAGAGACCGCCGGACTCACCCGAACACGCACCCCAACCCCGCTCAGCCGCACACTGCGGTCTTTACCTTCTCAGCTGCTGCGAACCACAGGTCAATTCCAGCCTGCCCCACCCCAATCACCCGGGCTGTGGATATCTCAAGATAAATCACATCCAATAGAGTTAGGGACCAGTTAATCATTGTAAGCTTCTCAGGCTCCTTCCATCTCATTGCTATTAGCTTCTTCGCTGCTGTGACGCCCGCTAGGACAACCCTTTTCAGTTGTACGGACGCGGGTAGTGTCGTTATATCGTTCAGGAGTAGCGTAACAGCTGAGAATGGGATAGTTAAGCCACACAGATCTGAAAGTTTGTCCGTTATTGACCTCCAGAAGCGGGCCACTGGTGGGCAATCCCAATACATATGCATATAAGTGCCAGTGGCCTTTTGAGAGCACAAAGTGCACCGAGAGTCGGTTATCAGTCCCATAGCAAATAGCTTCCTAGGTGTAAGATAGGTCCTATGAATATAATTAAAATTAATTTGCTGGTGATTGGGGTTGCGGGAAGATAATGCCACATTTGCCCAAACATCATCCCAGTCAAACTCGGGGTCCAACTCCGGGATATCCACACGCCAGATTGTATCCAATGATAAATTTTTATACGTGGATTGAATTAAGAGCGTATAAAAGTCGGAGACAAACCCTCTGGATGTCGTCCTGTCCACTATGAGCCTGAGGAAGGGGTGTGGGTGCAAGGCTTGAGCCCACGGTACGCCATGCGCCCTCAGTGCTGACCTTAGTTGAAGGTAAAGAAAGAAGGACTCGCCGGGAAGATCATAAAATTCTCTTAAGTCCTGAAACGCACGGAGGCCGTTCTTATCATAAATATCCTCCAGAGTATGCACTCCCCTCCTTTGCCATTGAGGAATATTAACCGGCTTGTGTCCAACAAGTAATTGCTGGTTATTAAAAATTGGAGAGTCCAGGTGCCAAGGGCATTTAACCCCACACGACCTCTGTACATTACGCCACGTTTGGATCACGTGAGTTATGATCGGTCCATACCTCAGCCGGCATTTCGCAATAGAGACAGTGGAGTACACTACATCCTGCAATCTTAGCGGAGACACCGCCGCCGCTTCTAAGGAGCGCCACGATACAGCCTCTACAGGGTCTAGCCAGCACATCAGAGGTCTCAGTGAAAAGGACCAGAAATAAAGTTTAAAATCAGGGATTGCGAGGCCCCCATCTTGTTTCCTACGTTGAGTAGTAGCCCTTTTGATTCTCGGGCGTTTGTTATTCCAGACAAACTTAGATACCATCGATTGTACCTTGCGCCAGTGGTCTATTGGAGGGGGCAGGGGGAGCATTGAGCTAATAAAATTTATCCTAGGCAGGATGTTCATTTTGATTATGGAAGCCCGGGCTTGTAAGGAGTTAGGAAGGGACGACCACCTGTCTAGATCCTGGCGTATTTTATCATAAGTACCCGTGAAGTTGTACTTAGTAGTTTGGTTCAGCGTGGGGAATATCTCTATGCCCAGGTATTTAAAATGTTCTACTATGGGGATATCAGCTGGTAGTCGTACCGCCTTGGCCAGTTCATTAAGAGGTAGGCAGGCTGATTTGTTCCAGTTAATCTTAAAACCTGACAATTTACCAAAGTCGTCGATTATCCTCAATAATTTTGTGGCCGACCGGGAGGGGTCGTCCATGAAAATCAGCAGGTCATCCGCATAGAGAGCAATTTTGTGTGGAGTATTGTTGACCATTATGGGGACGATGTCCTCCGATTGCCTAATAAATTGGGCCAAAGGTTCGAGGGAAAGCGCGAACAATCCCGGGCTCAGAGGGCAACCCTGTCTAGAAGATCTGGAGACTGGAAAGAGTGTGGAACAGTTTTTGCCTGTCAGTATCATCGCAGACGGCGAGGCATACAGGACTTTAATCATATGAATAAAACTCTTTCCAAGACCCATGACCTCAAGTACCTTCCACAGGTATGACCACTCAAGTCTGTCAAACGCCTTCAATGGCATCCAAAGACAGAACTGTGGATGGAGTTGTATTGTCTTTACTGTTATCGATTACATGCAACAGCCTCCTAAGATTATCTGCAGCCAGACGCCCCGGGATAAAACCAGTTTGATCGCAGTGTACCAATACAGGCATAAATCTCTGCAGGCGACGGGCCAGCACCTTGGCAAACACCTTTAAATCGGCCCCGAGAAGACTCAAGGGTCTATAGCTACCACAATCATTGGGATCTTTGTCCTTTTTGAGAAGTAAAGAAATCAACGCCATATTGACATCTCTTGAGAACTCCCCTTGTTCGATAGCGTAATTGATCATATCGAGCATCAATGGACCCAGTTGGTCCCAGAAAGCTAAATACACTTCGGGTGGAATACCATCCCAGCCTGGCGCCTTACCCCTCTGCATTTCAACAATAGTCTCCCTCAATTCTACGAGAGTAATCGGTCTCCCCAGTTCCTTGGCCTCTTCCTCAGAAATGTGGGGTATCTCAAGCCCGCCGATGAACGATTCAAATCTAGAGTCATCCAGATTACCCTCTGAGCTATATAACTGTGAGTAAAACTCTTTAAAAGTGTCATTGATCTTTTTCGAATCAGTAGTGACTGCACCCTGGCTCGTCCTAATCGAGGGGATATCTGAGAAATGATCATTTGAGCGTATTTTCATTGCCAATAGATGGCTAGGTCTGGAGCCGTGAAAATAGTAATTTTGTCTTGTCCTATGTATCAAAAACTCAGACTGTTGTTTAAGTATGGAGTTTATTTCTTTTTTGACTATCTTACGTTGTGTGTTTAGTCGTTCATTATAGTCAGTTTGCAAGGATGCGTATAGGTCCGCATATAATGATTCCAGTCCTTCTAGCTTTTTTGACCGGGATTTTCGCAAATTGGAGGCAAATAGTGTGACATGACCCCTGATGAATCCTTTCAATGCGTTCCACAGGACCCTAGGGTCTTCTACTGTGCCAACGTTGATCTGCAAAAATTCTGCTAGTTTACTCCTGAACTCAGAACAGAAGTCATCGTTCTTTAGCAAGGTCGAATTAAAACGCCATCTGGGAGCTCTTGCGGAGAGCCTGCCAAAGGTTGCCGTAAGGAAAATCCCCTTGTGGTCTGAGAGAGCCAAGGGAACCAATGAGACATCGAAACTATCAAACATATTAGGGGACGCGAATGCATAGTCAATTCGAGAGAAGCTTTTGTGTCTGGCTGACAGGTGAGAGTAATCTCTGAGGGTGGGGTTGCATAAGCGCCAGAGGTCTGAGAGCCCCGTGTCTTTGGCCCACATCCTGAGGGCCTTAGAGGCCCGTTTCTGGTCGCTCGTTTCAGAGGTCCCAGACCTATCCATCTCCGCATCCCAGCACGCATTAAAATCGCCACCCACAATGAGAGCGTATCCATTAAGTTCCAACATATTCTTCGTGATTGTATTATAGAACGCTGAATCAAATGTGTTAGGAGCATACAATGCTATTATAGCCATCTTCCTATGCAAGAATTCAACTTTTGCTATAGTAATCCTTCCCTCCGTGTCCGACCATACATCCAAGATTTTGATATCAAGGTTACGTCTTGTAACTATGACTACTCCTTTCGTCTTATCATCGGCTGAGGATGCGGAGATAACGTGATATTGCCGATTTGCCAGTCTTGACACGTCACCTACCATTAAATGCGTCTCACTAAGGAGAGCAAGGTCAATATTTCTCCTCTTCAATAGCCAAATGACACTGGCACGCTTGTGTGGGGCGTTAAGCCCTCCTGCGTTCCAAATTAAAATATTCAATTTAGCCATGGTCGAGCTTGTATAAGTGCGTAGAGAACATACCCGTGCAGCCAGGCTGAGTACAGAGGTGCCGATCCCGGCGGGCCCGGACGGTCAATCCCAGGAGTTCAGAGGAGGAACACTTACACATATATAAGACAACAGTACATAGAACACATAAAAATACCACCCCAGCTACAGCCCCCCCCCCTTCTACTCTAAACCCTAACCCACCCGTCCTACTATAAGTTCCTCTATACCCACTCTCCAATCCCCACCCTATGCCCCACCCACTGAGGATGGTCATCTTCCTATCACTTCCCACTAGAGACATGGATCAATAAGACGCTTCCCACTCCCACCCCCCTCTAGTTAAACCCCTGAGTAAACCCCCACTAGTCCAATAAACACAAATAATAATAAAAATTAAATTCAATAAAGATATCGGTCGAAAACCACCTGAGCACTGGCCCTAACATAAGACAACCATAATGGTAAAAATAGCCATTATTAAATAATAACTCCACATCAACCTGCAACCATCTATTTCCGAATCTGCGCTTCAACGTCGCAATGTTATGGCCCAAATGGGTACAGGAAAATTCAAAACAAAATTAAATTAAAGCATCCCAGCCGATAGTCTAAGGCAGGATCGGGTCACAGGTTAATTGTGCAAAATTGTGTGAACAATGTCAATTAAACAATGACAAAAATAAGAAAGGGAAAAAAGGGGTTATGGTTAAAGTGCACCCCTGAAGCAGTCCCTCTGATCAGGCACAACGGCTGACATGACATAACCTATGTAAGAATCGACAATAATAGGAAAAGGAAAAAGAGGGTTATGGCTATAGTGCAAGCAAAGTTAAACTTGACCCAGCCTGTTATCACATATTTATGTATATTCGTTCGAGAGCCAACATGAACCTTGGCCCTAACATGACAGCTATAATGGAAAAATTAGCCATTATTATATAATTACTCAGCATCAACCTGTAACCATCTACCCTGGAGTCTGCATATTAATGTATCAACGTTATAGCATAAGTGCCTCACGGAAAATTCAAAACAAAATTAAGGCGAGTCAGTAGTTAGTCCAAGGTAGAACCGGATCACATTTAAATTGCTCATTCAAATGCCATTAAAACATATAGGAAAATTCAATACAAAATTAAATTAAAGCATCCCAGCCGATAGTCCAAGGCAGGTTCGGGTCACAGGTTAATTGCTCATTCAATTGCCCTTAAAACAGCGACACTAATTATTATACAATTACTCAGCATCAACCTGTAACCATCTACCCTGGAGTCTGCATATTAATGTATCAACGTTATAGCATAAGTGCCTCACGGAAAATTCAAAACAAAATTAAGGCGAGTCAGTAGTTAGTCCAAGGTAGAACCGGATCACATTTAAATCGCGCATATAGATGACACAAAAACAGCGACAATAGGAAAGAAAAAAAAAAAAGGAAGAGAGGGTAATGGCTAGAGTGCAAGCCATATAACCATATAGCCATTAAGTGCAAGCCATACCCGACCCAACCTGTTATCAAATATTGTTTATGCATATTCAACCGACCTTGGCATCTACTTTGGATCACCAAAGCTCAAAACAACCTGGATATAAAAATAAAAAGCATACCAGAAGTTAGTTAGGGACTCGGTCACTCTTGAACTGTGCAAACCAATGTCCCTTTGAACAGCAACAGCAACCAAAATACGTAACCATTAACGAATGTCTCAGCGCAGACCATAGTCGAAGCCCGCTGGCTAGCCCGAGGCTAGCGCGTAAGCTAGTGACGAATCCGGATAGCACGTTAGCCTACTATGTACATTGTTCAGCTAGCTCGTTAGCTTCCAAAGAGGCGATACACAAGTACGACCATGAGGTCAGCTTTAGCAAGTAACAGAAGTCATTGGGAAGCCCCGCTAGTTGGATGGGCAGAGGACAGTTAGCATGTCTGGGCATGACAGCAAGTGTTTGTGAATAGTCGACCTAATCAATGTATATAGGCCCAAACCGCCAAGTCACTCACCCTCCATAGATATCAAGCAACAGACTCGGGTGTCTTCGCGAGATATTCCTTCGCTTTAGCCAACGACCAAAACAAACGCTGACCACACCAAGGAATGTTAAAGTGTTTGATTCATTCAAAGGGGAGAAAATAAGCTCTCCCTCACAAAAGGGGACACATGCCACAGACCCCCTGGGCTGAGGAAACCAGCTCATCTCTGCCACAAACAACAGGAAGAATGCCATAGCAGCAAAGGAGGGGGCAGCAGGCCAGACCCCCCCCCCCCCTCTGTTGCTGCAGGCCAGTCCACACGACAGGAGATCTTGGGACAGACGGCCCCCCAAAGAAGATAACCAATTGGAGCATAACGCCATATATAGAATGTAACTGATTGGCTATGAATCAAGTCAACTTAATATATGGACGTGCTATTATTGGTTGATGCCATAGTATATAAACCAGAACGCATTGTTAGAGAGAGCAGGCCAGACAGATACCCGAAACCCCAGGGGGTGCTGGCCTCCCTGCTCCAGAGACTATGCTGTTTGCCATGATGTAAGTAGACCATGAAATCACTGTTTTGTTGTGATATAGTGTAAATGTATCTTAGACCAGGTTTAACTATGTGATGGCAAAGGTATAGTCTATTTCATTGATGTAACAGGACTGCTATTTATGTACAGACTTGTTTGATGTGAGAAAGCCACTGTGAATGGGCTCTAATGATACACACCTCAACAATCCTTTGTACAGCCTGTTTGATGTACTATGAAATAATCCCTGTATGTAAACAACATTTTATTCACCTTTGGGCCCCGAGGCAATAAATCATTTGAGTTGAACTATAGAACTCTTGTTGTCTGAGTACACGTTTTATTCTCTACTGGCTATTTTGGAGTCAGATGAGGACCATCACTATCATTCTGTGTCTTTCTTCCCTCTAGTTAGCAACCTCAATGCACTGGGATTAATCTAATGTATTGACTTAGAATATACGACATTAACCTTATGTAAGTGGTTGTGAAAGGGTTAACCCTTTAGTCGTGTGGCAGTGAAAGGGTTAACCTTCTGTATCATCGCAGTGAAAGGGTTAACCAGTTTGGTAGTGTGGCAGTGGAAGCTTACTTCCGTCTCCCTCCGTCCTGGTCTGGGCGTCTCCCTCCGTCCTGGTCTGGGCGTCTCCCTCCGTCCTGGTCTGGGCGTCTCCCTCCATCCTGGTCTGGGCGTCTCCCTCCGTCCTGGTCTGGGTGTCTCCCTCCGTCCTGGTCTGGGCGTCTCCCTCCGTCCTGGTCTGGGCGTCTCCCTCCGTCCTGGTCTGGGCGTCTCCCTCCGTCCTGGTCTGGGCGTCTGCCTCCGTCCTGGTCTGGGCGTCTGCCTGGCCGTCCGCCTGGGCGTCTGGAGGGTGTGGATATGGCGTCATCTCTTGCTGGTGACCTTCAGCCGCCGGCCTGACGGGCCTGGTGTTGTCGGGGGAGAGGACCGCAGCGCTGCAGGCAGGGAGCTCTTCCTCGGGGACGGACGGCAGATCCGACGACTGCAGCGGCAAACCGTGTCTGCCGACGTGTCTCCTGACCGTCCTGTAAAGGGACATAAAGTCACATACTGTTCTTCCAATATAAAAAAAAATGGTAAATGGTGCATTTATATATCGCTTTTATCCAAAGCACTTTACTATTTGTTCCTCACATTTTACCCATTCACTCACACATTCACAACTGGGTTCCCGGTTCGATTCCCGCTCCTCCCGGGCAGCGTGTCGAAGTGTCCTTGAGCAAGACACTTAACCCCTAACTGCTCCCGGTGTGCAGGTTGGCACCTTGCATGGTCGCCCCGGCCAGGCTGAACATGGCTAACGGAAACAAGGCCCTCCGTCGGTGTGTGAATGTGTGAGTGAACGGGTCAAATGTGAGGAACAAAAATTGTAAAACGGTTTGGAAAGAAGAGCTATATAAATGCACCTGTGGTACCATTGACTGGTATTTCATAACCAATATGTCTGTGTATGAGAAGAAATATATGCAAAAGCTATACAGCTCTTTTAAAAGCAAAGTGGTTTCAAACCAACCCCCATTGTGCTGAGCTGTTTGTGACACATTCTGGGAGAGCCTTTAGAAAACCCCCCACTCAAGCAACTGCTAATCTATAGAATAAACAACACCATCCAGGGGGTGACGGTTGCACCGGGGAGAAAGAGGCTAAATTAAGCTGATATGCCTCTGTGAAACAAGACCAATGTGTAAAACTGTTAAAATCCATACAATTACAGAAGAAGAGACAACCAGACTGTTAAATCATCACGGAAGGGGAGCTCCAGTAGCTCACCACGTACCGCGAGTGCTATTTCAGCGCCGTGGACAACCGCGCTCGCGCGGATCTGGGGCTGAGCGCGTTCGAATCCCGGACGGCAGCCGTGCCTTTCCCAGAGTGTCTTTCCCCCCCATCTGAACCCTTTCAGCCTGCTTCTGTCGGTCGAACTTGACCAAGTATGAATGCGAAGAAAAAGCGATAAACGCTAAAAGAACCAGGTGACTGGTCAAAGTTTAAAAAAAAAAAAAAATCATCACGGAAACTGCAAATATTTGTTAAAATAGCTAATTCAAGTAATGCCTTAAGTACATATATGATATGTGAAAGATTAGATCTTTCCACGCTCAGTGTAGGGGAACTCTAGTTGACTGTATGTTAATGTGGTCACAGCCGGCCACACCTCACTGAATAGATTACAGGCAGAGAACAGTTGGTCTGACACAGACCTGACCTGCCTCTGAAAATGGCTCAAGCTGCATGGAAATGGTCACAAACAAGATCACAGAAATGTAACTGACTTCTTAGATAAAAGGATATTTGAATGTCATTTATAATGTCAACTGGTTATGAAGGTAATAGAGTGTCATTTCACTCTTGTTGTAAACCATATATAGAAAATAAGTCTCAATTACAAAGGTTTAGTCTGGTAAAATACATGTATCAAGTTATCCTTAATCACTGTTTGGTATCAAAATGTAAGCAAAAGAGTAAAACTGTGATAATACTGGAAGAGTGTAATTCATATACACTGGAGATACTTTGTAAATGTTTATTGGGATATGCCTCTGTGGAAGAATGCCATAGCCCAAAGGAGGGGGCTACAGGCAGACCCCCCTCTGTTGCTGCAGGAGACCACACGACGAGGAGACAGGGACAGACAGCCCCCAAAGAAGATAACCAATTGGAGCAAAACTCCATATATAGAAGAAAACTGATTGGCTATAAACCAAGTCAAATTATGACATCATTTTGAGTATATAAACCAGAACCCATTTGTTAGAAGGTAGGCCAGACCCCCTGGGGCTGCGCCTCCACTACTGATCCACTGATCCACCCAGAGACTATGCGGTTGCCATTATGTAAGTAGACCATGGAATCACTGTTTTGTTGTGATATAGTGTAAATGTATCTTAGACCAGGTTTAACCATGTGATGGCAAAAGTATATTCTCTCTTCATTGACATAACATGACTGCTATTTGTGTACAGACTTGTTTGATGTGTAAATCTCAACAATCCTTTTGTACAGCATGTTTTAATATGAAATAATCCCTGTATGTAAATGCTATATTCACCTCTTTGAGCCCCGCAGCAATAAATCATCCAAGTTGAACTATAGTTCTGGTTGTCCTGACTACACGTTTATTCTCTTGCTGGCTATTGGAGTCAGAGAAGAGGGACCATTCTATCATTCTGTCTTTCTTCCCTCTAGTTAGCAACCTCAATGCACTGTGATTAACCTTAGGTATTGACTTAATATACCACACACCATTTACCATTACATACACATACACGTATATACTATAGTATTAATCTATATTAAAACTATAACTAACTATAAAACATGTTTAAAAAACTAAATGTTTTGATTGAAACATTAAAACTATGAAACAGGGTGGGCTTCAGACACACGGACACTGAGACAGAAAGGCTTCAGACACACGGACACTGAGACAGAACGGCTTCAGACACACGGACACTGAAACAGAACGGCTTCAGACACACGGACACTGAGACAGAAAGGCTTCAGACACACGGACACTGAGGCAGAACGGCTTCAGACACACGGACACTGAGGCAGAACGGCTTCAGACACACGGACACTGAGACAGAACGGCTTCAGACACACGGACACTGAAACAGAACGGCTTCAGACACACGGACACTGAGACAGAAAGGCTTCAGACACACGGACACTGAGGCAGAACGGCTTCAGACACACGGACACTGAGGCAGAACGGCTTCAGACACACGAACACTGAGACAGAACGGCTTCAGACACACGGACACTGAGACAGAGCGGCTTCAGACACACGGACACTGAGACAGAACGGCTTCAGACACACGGACACTGAGGCAGAAACACTTCAGACACACGGACACTGAGACAGAACGGCTTCAGACACACGGACACTGAAACAGAAAGGCTTCAGACACACGGACACTGAGACAGAACGGCTTCAGACACACGGACACTGAAACAGAACGGCTTCAGACACACGGACACTGAGACAGAACGGCTTCAGACACACGGACACTGAGACAGAACGGCTTCAGACACACGGACACTGAGACAGAACGGCTTCAGACACACGGACACTGAGACAGAACGGCTTCAGACACACGGACACTGAGACAGAACGGCTTCAGACACACGGACACTGAGACAGAAAGGCTTCAGACACACGGACACTGAGACAGAACGGCTTCAGACACACGGACACTGAAACAGAACGGCTTCAGACACACGGACACTGAGACAGAACGGCTTCAGACACACGGACACTGAGACAGAACGGCTTCAGACACACGGACACTGAGACAGAACGGCTTCAGACACACGGACACTGAGACAGAACGGCTTCAGACACACGGACACTGAGACAGAACGGCTTCAGACACACGGACACTGAGACAGAAAGGCTTCAGACACACGGACACTGAGACAGAACGGCTTCAGACACACGGACACTGAGACAGAACGGCTTCAGACACACGGACACTGAAACAGAACGGCTTCAGACACACGGACACTGAGACAGAACGGCTTCAGACACACGGACACTGAGACAGAACGGCTTCAGACACACGGACACTGAAACAGAACGGCTTCAGACACACGGACACTGAGACAGAACGGCTTCAGACACACGGACACTGAGACAGAACGACTTCAGACACACGGACACTGAGACAGAACGGCTTCAGACACACGGACACTGAGACAGAACGGCTTCAGACACACGGACACTGAGACAGAACGGCTTCAGACACACGGACACTGAAACAGAACGGCTCGCTGACCGACACTCACCGCTCCGGGGAAGGTGACGCGGTTCTGCTCTGTTTGTTTGCAACAGGCGTGACTCCGGTGACGGCTGTTTGTGGAGAAGTACCGCTGGTGACCCTCTTGATCCTGGTGACGGCGGTGGGTGTGTGAGGTGGTCCAGTGTTGGTGGTCTTCTTCACGTCTGGAGTCCTTGCAGTTTTACTCTATATATCGGAAAACAACACAAGATTCAAGAGGTTTATTGGTCACATACATACCAGGGCATACAGTGAAATGCGGGTGGCCATGCCCGCTACGATTGTGCAATAATACAATAGTAAATAAAATAAGTAGAAGATAATAAAATAGACATAAAATAGACATGATAAAATAGCCATGTTAAAAGTCCTGAGATAAATGCAATACAATGTTAGCTACGAATTAAAGGCACTGGGTCCTATGTACACTACTATACAATATACAGTTTTACTCTATGTCCCTATGCTATACTTGCTATTACTAAACTATACTATACAAGAACTACAACAGTTCTTTCCTTAAAGTGACCTTTTTTTCCTTGTTCCTTTAAAGTGTCCTTTTCATTGTGTTTAAAGTGACCGTTTGTGTGTGAGTGCAGAATGTGTGTTGTGTGTGTGTGTGTGTGTGTGTGTGTGTGTTCATGTGTGCTTGTGTGTGGAGAGATCAGTGTTCGATTGTTCTGATGGCCTGAGGGAAGAAGCTGAGCCTGAGTCTCTCTGTTCTTGCTGCATGTATGCGTAGGCGCTTGCCTGACCACAGCAGCTTGAACAGGCTGTTGTTGGGGTGGTGGGGGTCTTTCATTATTCTGCAGGCTCTGGATTTGCACGTTATTTAAAAGAGATTCGATCTCCCCCGTCATTGTTCTACCTATTTGGGTTCTGAAATCGAACGGCACAGGGTTTAAACCAAAGCCTGAAAAGGAACGTCCATGGCACTGACAAGTCGTAATATGATATTACAATACACCATATCTGTCTGAATATACCTGCATATAATCCTTTTTACATATCTGTAGATACTATATCTATACAGCATATCTGTACATATCCCTTACCTACTCTTACTAGTTACGCTGCTGGCCAGTATGACTTACTACCATAGTGTCTTCTTCTACATTAATTAATAGTACAACTCTGTACATACATCTGATTAGCACTACACTCAGTAGTACTAATTTATATATTGTATATCCAGTTTAATTTAACGACACCCAGCTGTATATCCGGATTACACCATCATCACCTTCATCACCTTCATCACCCCCCACACTGACCGCTTGCCTGGAGGAGACTAAGGCGTGGATGAACCACAGGTTTCTCCAGGTCAACAGCTCCAAAACAGAAGCCATGCTGATCGGTACCCCACACCAGGTCTGGTCATCCACCATCACCACCATCTCCTTCTCCGGTCATCACATCAAACACCTCTGCAAGACCTCTTTCTTTCACCTCAGAAACATCACTAAACTCCGCCCCTCACTCACCCTGGCAGATTCTGAGAAACTCGTCCACGCCTTTGTTTCCTCCAGGCTGGACTATTGCAATGCACTCCTCATCAGGATCCCTAGTAAAAGCATTTAAAAACTGCAAACCATCCAGAATAGCGCTGCTAGGATCCTGATGAGGGTGCGCAAACATGACCACATCACCCCCACCCTCAGATCACTTCACTGGCTCCCCGTGGAACACAGGATCGAGTACAAGGTGTCCCTCCTCACTCACCAGTTCGTACACGGTGGTGCCCCTGCCTATCTCAAGGAACTCCTCACCCCCCAGTCCTCCTCACGTTCCCTCCGCTCCGGCACAGCCTACCTCCTCAAAGCCCCCAGGACTAAGCTGCACTCCATGGGCGATCGAGCCTTCTGCTCCGCCGCACCCAGACTTTGGAATGCTCTCCCCATCCACCTGAGAGCACCACAATCCGTAGAGGTTTTTAAAAGGGGCCTAAAAACATTTCTTTTTAACAAGGCTTTTGCCTGAATTTTTCTTTTACTTTTATATTTTACTTCTATTCATTTTATTTTATTTTTATGTTCTTCCATTTTATTGGTTGTTTTATTCATTTTAATTGTTTTATTCATTTAACTTTTTGTCTTTATCTCCTGTAGCACTTTGAGATTTTCACAAATGTAAAGTGCGGTACAAATAATTTATTATTATTATTATTATTAATCACCTGTACATTGTATATTACTATTGCACTTTACTGTTACAGTTGCCAATATTTTGTACTGTACTTGTGCTGTATGATGGCAATACATTTTAATCTACGGTAATCTAATGACTCAAAACAACCACAGAGAGCAATCAGAAACAGACTGACAAAACACAAACAGAATACAAAAGAGGCCATGAACAGTATTATGAACAAGGGACTAAACACGTTTCGCAATTATGCCACATCAATGTGGAACGCCCTACCCAAAGCTGTAAAGGAATGTGAATCACTACCCACTTTCAAAAACACTCTGAAAGAACACCTACAGGAGACTGCAATTCAAAACTGGCCCCTACAAATGTCCTAACCCAGTTGTACAGTAAATGACCAAGTATGGCTTTGTCAGTATTCCAATGTACAGTGTACATTATTATTATTATTATTATTATTATTATTATTATTATTATTATTATTATTATTATTATTATTATTATTATTATTATTATTATTATTATTATTATTATTATTATTATTATTATTATTATTATTATTATTATTATTATTATTATTATTATTATTATTATTATTATTATTATTATTATTATTATTATTATTATTATTATTATTATTATTATTATTATTATTATTATTATTATTATTATTATTATTATTATTATTATCAACTCTGCATACATGGATACCAATACAATGGGAAAAGGCAGTGGAAACAGCTGTATATACCTGTGCAAGTTTGGCGTTTCCGTGGTTGCTGTTGCCGGGGGAGACGGACATCTTGGGGGAGATGGACATCCTGGGGGAGACGGACATCTTGGGAGAGGTCGACGTCTTGGGGGAGACAGGTGTCTTGGGGGAGACAGGTGTCTTGGGGGAGACGGACATCTTGGGGGAGACTGACGTCTTGGGGGAGACGGACATCTTGGGGGAGACGGACATCTTGGGGGAGGTCGGCATCTTGGGGGAGACGGACATCTTGGGGGAGGTCAGCGTCCTGCGGTGAACTGGAGGTGTGTGGGCGGAGGTGATGGCGGTGGCGGACGTGGCGGTGGGCATGGAGTGGCATGAAGCTGAGCGACGACAAACGTGGAAAACTGAACCGGTGTTTCGTGCCACAATAGTGTGAGACGAGACGAGTGGAGATTAATGTGTTTTTTAATGGTGTGAGTCGTGTGAATAACGTGCAGTGGTTGAAAAGAGGAAAGAGGGGAAGTTAGTAACCTGTGTTTTGCTTTAGGAGCCTGGAAGGGTTTAGTTACAGCAATATTAGTCTATAGTCTAATAGAGTAAATAGAAGATATCGATGGCGGAAACACAAAACCTCCTATCTGCAAAACTTTCTGATTTCACTTTGGATGATGAGAAACCTCCTGTCTGCACCCATTCAGTCTGTCTGCAAGATATTTTCCGAAAGCCAAAAGCAGTGTATTGTATTGTATTGTATTGTATTGTATTGTATTGTATTGTATTGGGTATCCTTAAAAAATTTGACATTTTCAGATTGGAGGTTTTGCGTTTCAGCCCTCGATATGAGTGATTATACCGCATTGTGCCGAATATAAGACAGGGTTTTTTTTTTCTAGGAAGGGAATCTGAAAAAGGGCTGTCGTCTTATTTTCGGGGGCTAGACTTTCGAAGGTCATTATATGTTCACAACAGCAGATTGCGTCAAACGAATGTTATACAATTATCTTTTTCTTTTTTTATAAAACATTTACCAAAAGATGTTAAAAAATTTGCTTTTTACAAAAGATGATTTTACAAATAGATGATAAAAAATGACAGCTTACATTCAATAAAACAATGTATTTTATTATCATATATTTTCAAATAAAATGATTGTCTATATAAAAAGAAGATTTGGTCTTCAAAAAAGTATTGTTCCAAAAATGTGTCTTGAAAAAGAGGGATGGTTTTATAATCAAGGTCGTCTTATATTCGGACCAGTATGGTATACTAAGCTATTCGGTAACAACATTGCCATGACCCATGGGTTCCCAACCTTTTTTTGCAGGTGACCCTATATCGAGGTTCTTGTAGTTCACTTCCTCCCAATTATACATCATACCGAGTGCATAAACAACGTTTAATTCCATTTAATTCCCTTTTTTAAATTCAATATGACAATCCGATATTTTAGTTTGATTAGGGATTTTCTTAGGGATCCAATTTTCACGTCAAGTGACTCCCAGCTGGGTCCCGACCCCAAGGTTGAGAAACCATGACCATTATGATGACCATCATGAGTACCTTGTTCTCCTGACTGACACCCAGCACTCTTGCTCCGAGCCAGATAGGAGCAGGTCGGGGTCAGGAGACGGTTGATCAAGTTCTTCTCCCATGTAGTCAGTGGTATACGACGTGGAGCTAGTGTCATCAGCATAGAGTTAGACGCGACAAAAGACAAAAGACAAGCAGACAAAGCAGAAGACAAGAACGCTAGTGTCAAGAGAGTAGTGCTTCTCAACGGGGGTGACAGCGGCTCAGGAGGTACAACGGTCGTCTGGTAATCGGAAGGTTGCCGGTTCGATTCCTGCTCCTCCCAGACAGCGTGTCGAAGTGTCCTTGAGCAAGACACTTAACCCCTAATTGCTCCCGATGAGCAGGTTGGCACCTTGCATGGTCGCCCCGGCCAGGCTGAACATGGCTAACGGAAACAAGGCCCCAGCTGAGAGGACTGAAAAGCGATTTTGGCGACCAATGTGTTAATAAAGACCATTCAAGCAGCATGTTTTTCCTCATGTTTTTGAAAATATACTGTAGAGATGAAAGCTGCAGCTGCTACTAGTGTGGACTGAATGGGCGGCAGCAAAGCCTTATGGAAATGCCAGTATTCTGTGGTTCTATATGGGTTGTGGCAATACATTTGACAAATAATAGCTTGCAGCAATGTATTGAAAAAATAACTATAAACTATAAATTAGTTCATTTTTGAAACCATGAACTTTAGTTCAAAATGTTGGATTATGAACTATGAACTGAACTAGTTCATGTAGAAAGTGAACTCTCTCAACCCAGGGGGTCCCCGCACCCCACGTTGAGAACCACCGTGTGTATTGCCGAGAGGATGTTTATTAAGCAGGCTGTTACAGGGTTCAGAGAGGTGATTGGGTGCGGAGCGTCAAGCGGGAAGCCCGTCCATGCCTGCTTACTGTTGTTCTTGGCGAGCTTCCTTCCTCTGGAGTTCTCCGCAAGCTTGTGCGTCGCCTTCTGGCTCTTCTCCAGCGTCCGGAGCACCGCCGACTCAAAGCGCTCCTTCAGAACCAGGAGAGACAAGCCTCAGTGATGCCGCTGACTTGACCCAATTGCACGGACAACGTTGTGAAAACCATCAGCGCTTTGACTTCCAGAATAGCTCTCGATAGCACTTAATAATATGGGTGTATAATGGGGTGCACAAATTACACTGCGGTTACTGTGTAATAAACAGAAGTTACCTGTGTAATAAAGAGAAATTACCAGCTATTACCTGGTAATTTCAGGTAATGATGTGAAATTATGAATGAATGCTTTCTCAAGTAAACCATGGTGAGATTCACCTGAGGATGCATTCGTTCATAATTACAAACTACTCATTACCAGATAACCGGGTAATTTATGGTTATTTCTATGTCCTTACATGGTCATTAATTATCCAATAATTTGTTTATCATATTACTTCATAATACCATGTGCCACCTAATTCTTAATTAAATTCTAGGATCAAAGCTAAAGGAAATCAAGCTAAAGGAAAACAAATGAAAGGAAAACAAGCTAAAGGAAAACAAGCTAAAGGAAATCAAGCTAAAGGAAATCAAGCTAAAGGAAATCAAGCTAAAGGAAATCAAGCTAAAGGAAAACAGGCTAAAGGAAATCAAGCTAAAGGAAAACAGGCTAAAGGAAATCAAGCTAAGGGAAATCAACCTACGCTAAATCAAGCTAAGGGAAATCAAGCTAAAGCAAATCAAGCTAAAGCAAATCAAGCTAAAGGAAATCAAGCTAAAGGAAATCAAGCTAAAGGAAAACAAGCTAAAGGAAAACAAGCTAAAGGAAAACAAGCTAAAGGAAAACAAGCTAAAGGAAAACAAGCTAAAGGAAAACAAGCTAAAGGAAATCAAGCTAAGGGAAATCAACCTAAGCTAAATCAAGCTAAGGGAAATCAAGCTAAAGCAAATCAAGCTAAAGCAAATCAAGCTAAAGGAAATCAAGCTAAAGGAAATCAAGCTAAAGGAAAACAGGCTAAAGGAGAACAGGCTAAAGGAAAACAAGCTAAAGGAAAACAAGCTAAAGGAAAACAGGAAATCAAGCTAAAGGAAATCAAGCTAAAGGAGAACAGGCTAAAGGAGAACAGGCTAAAGGAAAACAGGCTCACCTTGTCCTCCTTCAGGTTCAGCCTCCTCTTCTCCTCCACCGCGCCCCGCCTGCTCGCCTCCCGCAGCCTCTGGTCCAGGAGCCTCCTCCTGCGCTCCTCCAGGTGTCTCTCGTAGGACCGTCTGGTGCGCTCCTGGCGCTGCAACAGACTGGCCTCCCGGGAGACTGGGGACACAATATTATATAATAACCAAGCATTATATTTAATATATATCTTGAATACATTTCATTAGGGAAACGACAAAAGAGTTGTATTAGATTAGATTAGATTAACCCTTTCACTGCCACACGACAGCCGGTTAACCCTTTCACTGTGACAATACAGAAGGTTAGCCCCTTTACTATCACACAACCGACGCATTTGTGGAGCTAATGATGCTAATGATGGAGCATCGCTGTTGGTTGTGTGATAGTAAAGGGTTAATGTTGTGAAGGATCAGATTAAACCGAATATATATATTTATTTATGGATATATATTTAATAGTATTTGTATATCGTTTGATATCCCTTGTATATTCTTTGTACATATACACTGAATATCCCTTTAGTCTACTACAGCCCATAATAGTTCATTCTCTCATTGGACAAGAACCTGGCGCCAGCAGACAGGCCCCTTGAGTCAAGTTCAATAGTGCCGACGAACATGTCCCAACTAGCCCCGGTTCCGCGTAGGAATACGGCTACCGAAATACGAATGGTACTATTTGTTCACCGTGCATATAAATATGGCGCAAGTAAAGTAGAACTTTCTTTTAGTCCATTAGTCCTTTACCCTCCAACCTAGTAACAGACGTGAAGCCTCACCCACGACCCACGTGTGGTGCAGTATGGCCTATTTGGCCCCAGAATAGGCATTGAGACCTCGTGTAAATTCATAGCTGAATTGTCATAGTTTGGCACTGTACCGTCGAGTGGGACGTATTTCTATTAAGTTAATAATAGTCTATTATGTATGGTGCATCGTTCGGTTAGAGTTCTAAAGTGAGCAGCACCCCCATCGTTTCCTCGCGTTATCTAGAGTCTTAACCAGGCTGGGCAGACCACGCGTGGTGCTTTCATCCGAGGAGTTCTGGGCGAGGACGAGTGGACCTGCACATTGGATTACCTACCCGGACGACTGCTGAGCCTATACGGCATGGAATATCTATTTGCTTTGGGTGCTTTGATTTGTGGAGCGGATAACAGCCAACGCCGGTGAGTGTTGGAATTACCCCCGAGAGGAGCCCAGGTGAGACGGCGCTCAACCCAGACCGAGGCCGCCTCGCTTCTCCTTCGTTGTGGACCTACAGCCTACCGCTACCGTCTACAAGAGGGCCCAAGTGTATTCATCTGTGGATCAAGATCCTGCGGGCACTGTGTTCTGTACCTGAATTCTCCCCAGGAATCGTTGGCCAGATGGGATGCAGCTGACGGCTCTCCAAACCCCCCCCCCCCTACTGACTTACAACCAGCAGGACCCCTTTAGTATCCCGCTATAATCCTTAAGTACCATCGCTATAGTTCCCTAAAGAACCAGGTTGTATACTTGCTTCCTGCGTAACCAGAGATTGGACATTCAGTGTTGATTTGCCTACGAATACTCATTTGCCTTACAAGTGCATTCAAATCATAAATGTAATTAAGTGAATGTTGTATATACCTTTTGCTATATTAAACCTTCGACTGTTATATTTGTGTGGACCTGATTTCATATGTGGGAAAGTGTTCATCATACTTAGATATCGTGTACTGTATGGCCAGAAGTTAAAGTACATCAAGCGGTAGTGGTTTAATGATACCATACTTATCAATACAGTCAGGGAATTGTACCCCTCAGTTACAATTGGTCCTTCGAGCCGGAGGGTAACTAGTGTAATATTAATATAGTGTTATTAATATTGAAATGGCCTATGATGAACACTCCACGAAACGGTCCTCCTAACGTAGAACGCCCGCGGCGCAGACGACAGACACCTCAGTACTTAGAGGATTACGCTGTCAGTCAACTACCTAGCCTTCTACAGACGGTAAACGCGGTAAAAGTAGAAAGTAAAATTATGTCTGACCTTAACGACCAGGTTACCCCGACCACAGAGGCCCTAGTGGGTTCTAATGTAACTGACCAAGCTCACGGTGGGGACCAGGAGGGAACAGACATGCCTTTACCCCCCGCCAATACCGAAGAAGTAGTCCCCGATCAGCTCCGGGAGGAAGACAACCCTCCAGAGGTGGAACCCTGCACGGAACAAGATGAGGAGAGCGCCGAGGAGATAGAGCTCCAGGACTCCCCAACGAGTACAGCCAGGAGCGGCTCACCTCTACAAGCGTCTTCCCCCAGCGAGGCGGAGAGGATGCTGTCACAGGCGTTCCTCGTCAGCGTGACAGCCTCTACCGAACGCGATCGACTCCAGGGTGAACGCGATCGACTTCAGGGTGAACGCGATCGACTCCAAACACAGCAACGGAGCGAAGAAGAGCACATACGCCTGGAGATGAGACGCCTTCAGACGGAAGAGAATATGGCAAGAGACCGGTCCGACACCCAGCGCGCCGCTGACGGTGCCCAAAGAGAAGCAGAGCGCGACATCGCTCTCATCCAGCGCGAAGCCGAGCGCGACAGACTACAGGGCGAGCGCGACAGACTACAAGCGCAGCTAATGGAGCAGCTGATCACCAAGGCAACACCCTCTCCCTCCGCCAGGGGTTCAAGGGCCTCGTCGAGACAACAGTCAAGGGCAGCATCCCCTAACCGACCAAGCGACCCTGAACTTGACCACCAGAGAGAGCCTATACCCCCCGCAGACCCCCTTCCCCGACCGGTCCAAGCGAGACCCAGCTACAAGGAAGGAGCAGCATACACTGCGGAGAGGCTAAATAAACTACAGGATCTAGAGGACCTGACAGAAGAAGAAGAGGGAGAGGAGGAGAACCAAGCCCGACGACAGCACAGTACTCCACCGGACCAGGAGGTCCAGTACAGCCCAGGCTATACCCCCGCGGCGCTGCGCTACAGACCCCCGACTCTATTCACGGGTGAGCATGACGCACGACCAGCCCCGAGGAACAGCACCTGGACCAGCGGGCCATGGTACCCTGCCGGTACCAGCCCACAGAGAGGCGCAAGAGGAGACTCGCCTAGGAGGCCTCTCTCCCAACGCTCACCGATGTGCCAGCCATCCACGGCGTCATACATTGGCACACCGACGTTTCCAGACTTCACCCATGAGAATCGAGCACAGTGCACGGAGCTCCGGATGTGCTTAGAGACAATGATGGTGGATGTCGTTGACGAACGCCACAGGTATGCAATATTACTGAAGCACCTGAAGGTGCCCCGAGCGCACAATATAGCGCTAGCCTATGCCACCTCTACGACCCCATGCACCGCGGCTCTAGCAGCGCTGGACCAGAGATGTGGACGTATATGGGATTACGTAATCCAGGAGATGGGGCATATTGACCGCCTACCCCCAGCAACAGACAATCGCTCACTAGACGACCTGTCTATAAAAGTGCAGTCCCTGGTAGGGATGCTGGGAGCGCAACGAGAAAAGGGTATGCACGAGCTATACGCCAACTCTAACGTCGAGAGGATTTTAGAGAAGCTGCCGCCCGCCAGACAAGAGCGCTTTAGGCGGCAAAGAGACCACCGTGATCCTAACGGTCCCGAACCATCCCTCCTCGATTTAGCCGACTTCCTGACGAGAGAAGTCAGCAGCCTACGCTTGGATACATTCGTGCGGAGCACACCAAGCTCCAGAGAGGGACCTAGGAGAGTAAACGATGGAAGAAGATCAGTGACTGTCATGCACCAATCAGAATCAGTACCGAGCAGTAAGAACCACAGTACCCCCTCGAGAAAAGAGAAGTGGAAGATGGTGTGCCCGTACTGCGAGAAGGAACACTGGCTGTCACAATGTGACCTGTTCAAGAAGATGAATGCAGAAGAAGTGAGTCAATGGATAAAGTCCAACAGGCGCTGTTACCGATGTGCGCGCAGTCACATGGCAGCCGAGTGCCGCCTAAAGAAGAGGTGCAGTCGGTGTGACGGAGCCCACCTAGATGTCCTACACGACAGTAACAGAAGAAAGCCTGCACCTGCACCATCGAGCAGCACAAAGGCAAGTGTCATGTACATTGACCCCGCCAGCAGCAGCGGCGCCCAGGTGCTCTTAAAGGTAGTCCGTGTAACATTGAGCCACCAAGATAAAGTCATGGACACTTACGCCGTCCTTGATGACGGGTCAGAGAAGACCCTTCTCCTCGCATCCGCTGCGGCCCAGCTGGGACTGCGGGGGAGCGAGAACCAGATGACGATTCGGACAATAAGAAGAGATTTAAAGACGATAAAAGGCGAGAATGTCTCCTTCACTATCGCAGCAAGCGGGCAGCCAGAGAGACGGTATAGGATTACAAATGCTTTCACCAGCCAAGAAATAGGACTATCACAGTACACCTACCCCATCGCCAAACTGATGGATAAATATGTGCACCTGCGTCAACTACCTATCCCGCTCATAGACGGCGCCACCCCGACCCTGCTGATAGGCTCCGACCATGCAGACCTCATAGTCCCGATAGACCGGGTCCATACAGGACCCAGAGGCTGTCCTGCAGCAGTCGAGACCCGCCTAGGATGGACACTACAAGGCCCCCTCGCTAAATCTCTCAACCGAACAGCAGCCACTAGCTGCCTCCACTCCAGAGTGACAGAAGAAGACACCACTCTCCTGCAGCATGTCGAGAGGCTATGGACACTAGAGACAATGCCCTTTAAGAACGAAAAGAAAGACATTCGTTCTAAAGAAGACATTTACGCCATAAACCTCCTCGAGCAAGGGACAAAGAGAGTCACAGTCAGCGGAGTGATGAGATACGCAACTCCACTCCTGAGGCGAGAGGGAATGCCCACCTTTCACGCCACGAAAGAAGCTACGGAGCGGTATCTATTGAACACAGAGCGGCGCCTAGCCAAAGACCCCGCTCAAGAGAGTGTGTACCGCGCTGAGATTGAGAAGCTAATCACAGCGAGACACGTAATGAAGATTGACATTAAAGAGGCCGATCAGACGACCGAATCATGGTACGTGCCGCACCACAAGGTCCACCACAACGGCAAGGATCGCATTGTGTTTAACTGCAGCTACCAGATCGGATCCCAGAATCTGAATAAAGAGCTCTTGCCCGGCCCCACACTCGGCCCCTCTCTACTAGGCGTGCTACTACGCTTCCGCCAGGACAAGGTGGCTATCAGCGGGGATATCAAAGGGATGTTCCTGCAGGTGAGACTAGTGGAGGAGGATAAGCCCCTACTGCGGTTCCTATGGAGAGAGAGGATCGGAGATGAGCACCCAGCCATCTACCAATGGGAAGTCCTCCCCTTCGGAACCACATGCAGCCCGTGCTGTGCTACATTTGCACTGCAGAAACACGTCGCAGAGGACCCAGCAGCAGATGAAGAGGTCCGACACAGTGTGAAGAACAGTTTCTACGTGGACAACTGTTTACAAAGCGTTTCGACCCAAGAAGAAGCCGAGGCTCTCCTACTCAAGCTACGCGCCTCCCTGATCAAAGGCGGCTTTGATCTCAGGCAGTGGGCCAGCAGCGACCCGCAAGTATTGCGCAGCCTCTCCCCCGCGGACAAGGCAGCCAGTAGCGAGACCTGGATGGCGACCATCCCAGGAGAAGCCCAAGAAATGACACTAGGACTAGTCTGGCGCTTCAAAACAGACTCGCTCCACTATAGACACAAACCCCTGACCACGGAGCAGGGAAGGTCGACGGCGATACCGACCACCAGACGGAGTGTGTACAGAACACTCGCCAGACAATATGACCCGTTGGGATGTATTCTACCTTACACCACCAGGGCAAAGATGATTGTACGAGCACTATGGGACAAGGACCAGGGCTGGGACGACCCAATACCCGCACACCTTGCCTCCACATGGAGAGAGTGGGAGACGGAACTCCGCTCACTCCCAGGCGTCAACATACGCCGCAGCTACTTCCCACCCACAGTGAGGCCAGAGACATGCAAGATGGATCTACACGTCTTCAGCGACGCCTCCGAAGTAGCCTATGGATCTGTGGCCTACTTGCGTGCCCAAGAGAAGGGAGGAGAGATACACACCGCTTTCATCCTGGCTCGCTCAAGAATAGCCCCACGAAAGCAACAATCTATCCCGCGTCTAGAGCTCTGCGCAGCCCTAGCAGGAGCGCATCTAGCCACGTTAATCCAACGTGAACTCACCATCCCGGTGCAAAGAACAATCTTGTGGTCAGACTCTACGACAGTACTCACATGGATCAAGTCTGATTCATGCAGATACAAGGTCTTCGTGGGAGTCAGAGTCACAGAGATTCAAGAGTTAACAGAAGCAGCAAGCTGGCGGTATGTGGACACCAAACACAACCCAGCTGACGTCATCACCCGGGGAATGTCCCTAGATGACCTCACCCGTCACAACATCTACAGTGACGGACCAGAGTTCCTCAAGCTCCCGGAAGAAGATTGGCCTAAGCCCACCCCACGGGAGGCGAGTAAAGAGGAGGCTGAAAACAAGAAACCTATGTTCTGTGGATTGAGCACAGTCGCCTCCACAGACCCCAACATAGATGATTGCCTCACCCTACAGAGTGCGCAGCTAAAGACATTCCTGTGGCACCACCCAGAGATTCAGCCCACCACTGACATTTCAGCAGCTGACTACGAAGAAGCAGAACTTCTTCTACTACAACGAGCCCAGAGAGACTCGTTCCCCGATGAGCTAGACTGTCTACAGGGAGGAAAGCCCGTCCCATCAGACAGCAGACTGCTCCACCTGGCACCCGAGAGTGACGCCCATAATCTCATCAGAGTGGGTGGTCGTCTGCGGAGAGCCCCCGACCTACCGGATGACGTTAAGTACCCGATAGTCTTGAACAGCCGACACAAGGTCACAGAGCTGATCATAAAGAAATACGACGAGGATGTGCACCACGCAGGAGCAGAGAGAGTCTTCGCGGAGATCAGACGTCGCTATTGGATACTTCAAGGGAGAGAAGCAGTGCGACGCTTCCAGCGAACCTGTCTAGACTGCCGAAAGTGGCGCGCGCAGCCCAGCATACCCCGGATGGCTGACCTACCTCCCTGTCGCCTCCGACTCGGCGACAAGCCCTTTCACTCCACAGGCATGGACTGTTTTGGCCCGTTGTATATAAAGAAAGGAAGAGGAACCGAGAAGCGGTGGGGTATTGTATTCAAATGCATGACCACCAGAGCGATACATATCGAACTCCTTCCAACCATGAGCACAGACTCATTCCTTATGGCCTTCCGAAGATTCACATCGCGGAAAGGAAAACCGTCTACATTGTTGTCTGATCACGGGACAAACTTCAAAGGCGGAGAAAGAGAGCTGAGAGAGAGCTTCCAAGCTATGGGCCCAGAACTTAAGACCCACCTCGCTCCATCCCAGATTGACTTCCAGTTTAATCCCCCGAACGCACCCCACTTCGGTGGAACCTGGGAACGAGAAGTACGTTCTATAAAGACAGCCCTGTACGCCGTGCTTGGGGCCCAGACTGTGGCGGAAGAAGTCCTAATGACAGTCCTCACGGAGATCGAGGGAGTATTGAACTCCAAGCCCCTCGGTTACGTCTCAAGTGATGTAGCAGATGTCGACCCAGTCACCCCCAACACACTCTTGATGGGGCGGCTGGACCCCGCGCTACCCCAGACAATGTACAGGCCTGAAGAAGCGAACGGCCGAAGAATGTGGAGGTACAGTCAAGTACTGGCTGACAAGTTTTGGAATAGCTTCCTACTCCACTATCTACCGTCTCTACAGACCCGCCAGAAGTGGGTAAAAGAGAGAGACAATTTGACAGAAGGAACAGTCGTCATGATTATCGACCAGTCACTACCCAGAGCTATGTGGCCGGCTGGCCGCGTAAGCAAAGTGATCACCGGTGCCGATGGCAAGGTCCGAGCAACTGAAGTGCTCGTCCAAGGGTGGACTTACACACGACCCGTGGCGAGGCTAATAGAACTGCCAAGACTCCCAGACACTATCGATGACGACCATGACCCCACGACTTTGTGAGTTGACTGACCCTTACAGCGGACCTTGAGTGGTAGACAGTGCGGTTAATCTGTCTCTGCTTAGCTAATTAGGTGGGACTAATTAGGGGGCGGCTGTTGTGAAGGATCAGATTAAACCGAATATATATATTTATTTATGGATATATATTTAATAGTATTTGTATATCGTTTGATATCCCTTGTATATTCTTTGTACATATACACTGAATATCCCTTTAGTCTACTACAGCCCATAATAGTTAATTCTCTCATTGGACAAGAACCTGGCGCCAGCAGACAGGCCCCTTGAGTCAAGTTCAATAGTGCCGACGAACATGTCCCAACTAGCCCCGGTTCCACGTAGGAATGCGGCTACCGAAATACGAATGGTACTATTTGTTCACCGTGCATATAAATATGGCGCAAGTAAAGTAGAACTTTCTTTTAGTCCATTAGTCCTTTACCCTCCAACCTAGTAACAGACGTGAAGCCTCACCCACGACCCACGTGTGGTGCAGTATGGCCTATTTGGCCCCAGAATAGGCATTGAGACCTCGTGTAAATTCATAGCTGAATTGTCATAGTTTGGCACTGTACCGTCGAGTGGGACGTATTTCTATTAAGTTAATAATAGTCTATTATGTATGGTGCATCGTTCGGTTAGAGTTCTAAAGTGAGCAGCACCCCCATCGTTTCCTCGCGTTATCTAGAGTCTTAACCAGGCTGGGCAGACCACGCGTGGTGCTTTCATCAGAGGAGTTCTGGGCGAGGACGAGTGGACCTGCACATTGGATTACCTACCCGGACGACTGCTGAGCCTATACGGCATGGAATATCTATTTGCTTTGGGTGCTTTGATTTGTGGAGCGGATAACAGCCAACGCCGGTGAGTGTTGGAATTACCCCCGAGAGGAGCCCAGGTGAGACGGCGCTCAACCCAGACCGAGGCCGCCTCGCTTCTCCTTCGTTGTGGACCTACAGCCTACCGCTACCGTCTACAAGAGGGCCCAAGTGTATTCATCTGTGGATCAAGATCCTGCGGGCACTGTGTTCTGTACCTGAATTCTCCCCAGGAATCGTTGGCCAGATGGGATGCAGCTGACGGCTCTCCAAACCCCCCCCCCCCCCTACTGACTTACAACCAGCAGGACCCCTTTAGTATCCCGCTATAATCCTTAAGTACCATCGCTATAGTTCCCTAAAGAACCAGGTTGTATACTTGCTTCCTGCGTAACCAGAAATTGGACATTCAGTGTTGATTTGCCTACGAATACTCATTTGCCTTACAAGTGCATTCAAATCATAAATGTAATTAAGTGAATGTTGTATATACCTTTTGCTATATTAAACCTTCGACTGTTATATTTGTGTGGACCTGATTTCATATGTGGGAAAGTGTTCATCATACTTAGATATCGTGTACTGTATGGCCAGAAGTTAAAGTACATCAAGCGGTAGTGGTTTAATGATACCATACTTATCAATACAGTCAGGGAATTGTACCCCTCAGTTACAGTTAACCTTCTGTCGTGTGGCAGTGAAAGGGTTAAATTAGATTAGATTAAAATTTATTTTATTTTATTTGTCAATGTTATTTGTATTGTCATTATACAGCACAAGTACAGTACAACTAAAAAAGGTTTGGCATCCAACCAGAGTGCAAATGTAAAAGTAAACTGCAATAGTAATAATATTTAGTACTATTACTAAAATGATTACTATAGAAATACAAATTACTATAGAAATACTATAGTGGATGACTACAGAAATAAGCATATGGTCTCTCTTTAGTGTGTATGAGAAAAACACAGGAATACTGCAGCGATTTAATACACCGTAATACATTTATGGAATACTAGTGTCGTCAACGACACCTCTCTTCCCGATCATGGACTGTTTGCCCTCCTCCCCTCCAGGAGGCGCTACAGGAACCTCCGCTCCAAGTCAAGCAGACTCGGGAACAGCTTCTTCCCCTCAGCTGTCATCTCCCTGAACTATATTTTGTACCCAGTTTAACCCTTTCTCTACCACAATACAGAAGGTTAACCTTTCACTACCACACTTCAGAAGGTTAACCGTCTGTAGTGTGGTAGTGAAAGGGTTAACCGTCTGTAGTGTGGTAGTGAACGGGTTAACCTTATGTAGTGTGGTTGTGAAAGGGTTAACCCTTTGTCGTGTGGCAGTGAAAGGGGTAACCTTCTGTATTGTTGCAGTGAAAGGGTTAACCATTTGGTAGTGTGGTAGTGAAAGGGTTAATCACCTGTACATTGTATACAGAATACTAGGGATACTAGGAATCACTGCAGTACGTCTATAGTGTGTAAAAAACAGGAATGCTACAGGTTTGACTATAGTTAATTTGTGTATTATGTAACGTATCCGTCCACCATGAGAGTTAACGTACCGAGCTCCTTCTCGCGCTCCTCCCTCCTCTCTCGCGCCAGCCGCAACCTCTCGTCCACGCAGGGTCCATTTGGACCTATAGGACGCCGGGAAACAGTACAGTACTTTGTACAGTACACACTGGAAACATGCAGAGGATTATGATGCTCACATTGTCTTAAAGAGTGCTTTGTAAAAGAAAAGGAAGCTAATATAAAGTTTCCTTCTTGGTAGTTCTGTGTCAGACTGAATTGTCACATCTCAGCTGATTAATAAAAGGGCAAGTATGCCTCCAGGCAGAGAGAGAGGGGGGGGGGGAGAGAGGGAGAGAAAGAGAGAGAGGGGAGAGGCAGAGGGAGAGAGCGAGAGAGAGAGAGCGAGAGAGAGCGAGAGAGAGAGAGAGAGAGAGAGAGAGAGAGAGAGAGAGAGAGAGAGAGAGAGCGAGAGAGAGAGAGAGAGAGAGAGAGAGCTGTATCAAACCTGCAGAGTTGCGTGGACTCGTGTTACTGATCTGGACTGATCTGTTGTCGGGGGGAGAACAGGCCATTTTCTTTGTCTGTGTATTTGGCTTCTTGTTACTGGCTTTCTCTGAAATTAAAATAGGTAAATAATATATAAATAAAACCATGTTCTTCTGCATATTATGCAGAATATGTTATTCGGTCACTGAGTGACAAAAATAGCAGCACCTTTGACTTCTCCCAGGGTTAAAGGCCTATACATGCAAAACACTCTCCATGGTGCTGAAGTGTAAGAGTCACCGTTATACCACCAGAGACAAGAACTAACTACTGACCTGGTGGGAGGAGTCACCTGTTAGCAGCACCAGGAACTAGGACTAACCACTGACCTGGTGGGAGGAGTCACCTGTTAGTAGCACCAGGAACTAGAACTAACTAACCACTGACCTGGTGGGAGGAGTCACCCGTTAGTAGCACCAGGAACTAGAACTAACCACTGACCTGGTGGGAGGAGTCACCTGTTAGTAGCACCAGGAACTAGAACTAACCACTGACCTGGTGGGAGGAGTCACCTGTTAGTAGCACCAGGAACTAGAACTAACCACTGACCTGGTGGGAGGAGTCACCTGTTAGTAGCACCAGGAACTAGAACTAACCACTGACCTGGTGGGAGGAGTCACCTGTTAGTAGCACCAGGAACTAGAACTAACCACTGACCTGGTGGGAGGAGTCACCTGTTAGTAGCACCAGGAACTAGAACTAACCACTGACCTGGTGGGAGGAGTCACCTGTTAGTAGCACCAGGAACTAGAACTAACTAACCACTGACCTGGTGGGAGGAGTCACCTGTTAGTAGCACCAGGAACTAGAACTAACTACTGACCTGGTGGGAGGAGTCACCTGTTAGTAGCACCAGGAACTATAACTAACTACTGACCTGGTGGGAGGAGTCACCTGTTAGCAGCACCAGGAACTAGAACTAACTAACCACTGACCTGGTGGGAGGAGTCACCTGTTAGTAGCACCAGGAACTAGAACTAACCACTGACCTGGTGGGAGGAGTCACCTGTTAGTAGCACCAGGAACTAGAACTAACCACTGACCTGGTGGGAGGAGTCACCTGTTAGTAGCACCAGGAACTAGAACTAACCACTGACCTGGTGGGAGGAGTCACCTGTTAGTAGCACCAGGAACTAGAACTAACTAACCACTGACCTGGTGGGAGGAGTCACCTGTTAGTAGCACCAGGAACTAGAACTAACTACTGACCTGGTGGGAGGAGTCACCTGTTAGTAGCACCAGGAACTATAACTAACTACTGACCTGGTGGGAGGAGTCACCTGTTAGCAGCACCAGGAACTAGAACTAACTAACCACTGACCTGGTACGAGAACCGTGGTTCTCAACCTGGGGGCTTTATTTGGGGGGGGGGGGGGGGGGGTTGTGAAAACATTATCTCATTTGAAATCTTTGGTTTAGATGCTTGCTATTGCTATTTGCTATTTGTAAAATAATGATTATTATTAATAATGATGTTATTATCATTATAAGTTTCCAATTATTAATCTAGCTGATTACCATAAAAAAGGAGGGGGGGGGGAGATCATTATTTGGTGTCAGAGTTCACCATTCTGTCTGTGCTTAATTAAACGTGTTGAGGGTCTCGAACAGGCATCCCTCTGATCTCAGGGGTCTCGAACAGGCATCCCTCTGATCTCAGGGGTCTCGAACAGGCATCCCTCTGATCTCAGGGGTCTCGAACAGGCATCCCTCTGATCTCAGGGGTCTCGAACAGGCATCCCTCTGATCTCAGGGGTCTCGAACAGGCATCCCTCTGATCTCAGGGGTCTCGAACAGGCATCCCTCTGATCTCAGGGGTCTCGAACAGGCATCCCTCTGATCTCAGGGGTCTCGAGACCCAAAAGGGTTGAGAACTGCCGCGTCAGCGGAAAATCCACTAACTCCACCGAGATAGACGTGTTCTCAGCCCCTAGTGCTCATTACCATGACCCATGACCCATGACGGGGGGCCTCAGGGTCAAGCCAAATGAAAGCTCCATTATGAACTGCTCAGACAACACGGCAGCACCTGACCAGTCTCCATGGCGATGACTGAAGAGCAAATAAGGCTCAATCAGGAAAACATGGAAACTCCAGAGCAGAGGAGTAATCGGTATATTATTGCACATATTCTACCAAAACATAGTATCTAATGAAGCTGACTGTCAAGTGAAGACAAGTGTGCGGTTTGCTGTCCTATACAGAGACTAGTCACATGACAACAGACACCTGCACCACCCACCACCACACAAAGCAGAAAGCAGAGATTCACCCTTTTTTTATGTTATGTAATCTCTTCTGATAAATGACTCCTGACCAACATGGCCGCTGAGACCCTCTCAGGGTTAGAGATGGGGGGGTCCCGTTTCAAGATAGCAATGGACGATCTGGTCAAAGGATATACAAGAGCCTAATGTAAAAGAAAAATTGCATTCATGCGTCATGAGCCTGCTCTGATAACATACATCATCATCATCAACATCAACATCAACATCAACAACAACAACAACAATGACGAGGATACAAAAAAGGCTTGTTTTTGTTCCCAACGCCTCGTCTTAAGTAACAAAAAGGCTGATATTGTAGAAGCACCGACCTGTGTGTCTCTGGGGTCCAGTCATCCTGCCCAGCCTCTCCATGGTGGCGGCAGACAGGGGTCCCGCTGGGGGAGGGGGGCCGCCGTGTGTCTTCTGCACAGCCATGTAGTGGGCACTGAGGCTAGTGGGCACTGAGACTAGTGGGCACTGAGGCTGGCATACCGATGCTCTGGCGCTCAACACCTTCCTCCTCCTCCTCCTCGAAATGCTATTTCAAGATGCCTTTGGGTCCTCGCCCCTCAGAGTGCGCTGTGCGCTACACAGTATATCAGAGAGAGAGAGAGAGAGTGAGAGGGAGAGAGAGAGAGGGAGAGGGGGGGGGAGAGAGAGGAGAGAGAAGAGAGAGCGAGGAGAGAGAGAGACAGAGAGAGTGAGAGGGAGAGAGGAGAGAGAAGAGAGAGCGAGGAGAGAGAGAGACAGAGAGAGAGAGACAGAGAGGAGGGGAGGGAGAGAGAGAGGGGAGAGAGAGTGAGAGGGAGAGAGAGAGAGGGAGAGGGGGGGGGAGAGAGAGGAGAGAGGGAGAGAGAGCGAGGAGAGAGAGAGACAGAGAGAGGGAGAGAGGGAGAGAGGAGAGAGAGCGAGGAGAGAGAGAGACAGAGAGAGAGAGACAGAGAGGAGGGAGAGAGAGAGGGGAGAGAGAGAGAGACAGAGAGGGGAGGGGAGAGAGAGACAGAGAGGGGAGGGGAGAGAGAGACAGAGAGAGGGGAGAGGAGAGAGAGAGGAGGGGGGGAGGGGAGAGAGAGACAGAGAGGGGAGAGGAGAAGAGAGACAGAGGGGGGAGGGGAGAGACAGAGAGGGGAGAGGAGAGAGAGAGGGGAGAGAGAGAGACAGAGGGGAGAGAGACAGAGGTGGGAGGGAAGAGAGAGAGAGGGAGAGGGGGGAGAGAGAGAGGAGAGAGAGAGGGGGGAGGGGAGAGAGAGGAGAGAGACAGAGAGGAGGAGAGAGACAGAGGGGGGAGAGGAGAGGGGAGAGAGACAGAGAGGTGGGAGGGAAGAGAGAGAGAGGGAGAGGGGGGAGAGAGAGAGAGGGGGGAGGGGAGAGAGAGGAGAGAGACAGAGAGGAGGAGAGAGACAGAGGGGGGAGGGGAGAGACAGAGAGGGGAGAGGAGAGAGAGAGGGGGGAGGGGAGAGGAGAGACAGGGGGGAGGGGAGAGACAGAGAGGGGAGAGGAGAGAGAGAGGAGGAGAGACAGAGAGAGAGAGGGGGGAGGAGAGAGACAGAGAGAGGGGAGAGAGGTGGGAGGTTAGAGAGCGAGAGGGGGAGGGGAGAGAGAGCGGCACAGAGGGGTAAACCCAGAGATCAGCTGACAGGATTGTATTATTATTCAGGTTAACGGGAGGAGAGGAGACGTGACTATCATCCCACATGAGAGACGACGACCCTCCTCCTGTTTCCAGAACACGCCTGGCTCGGGTTCATCCTCACTCAGGTCTCTCTCTCTAGCGCTGCTCTGCTCTACATTCACACGCAGCTCAACACGCGCTGTCGCTTTAACGTCTTCCAACGGACTCCTTGCTGCGCCTCCAGAGGGATGAGGAGGAGGATGATGAGGATGAGGAGGTTCCAACCAGGGCAGAGGCAGGAGGGCGTCCTCCTGATGAATGGTTACCAGGACAACCACGGTCCAGTCTCATCATGTAATAATGACATTGCGAGGACATTAGTCCGCTCTGATGAGCTCACTGTCCTCGATAGAAATATGAGGCAGGATGGGAATACTTTTTCTTTTTTATACACACAACGCTCGTCTGGTGACTTAAGCGACACAACCACTAGATGGGGCTGTTCCCTTCTGGAGAACAGCATGTATTCAATTTCACCCACGTCACTTCAATTTCACCCACGTCACTAATGATCACCTTCTTAGAATAATGGTTTTAAAGTCACTTGTTGAGAACAATTAATAGCATCGCTTCATAACGTTGGCCACCTCTGGTAAAATTGCCTACATCTCAAATTGAATAGATTATGCTGTTCCTACCCAGTTGGGAAAGTATGAATACATATAATTATTCTATATTTGCTTCAGTTTATCGTTTCTCTCAATTTTACAATATGACATAAGCCATTATTTTAAGGTGACATTGCTGGATTAAAACATTGATTAAAAATGTAATCTTTTTTGTTTGTTTTTATTTATTTTGTTCCCATGTCCATCATCCACTGAGGGGGGAGAACCCACAGATCTGCTCCAGTAGACAGTTATTGTGAGACTGAGGTAACACCCGGACCAAGGAGGACCCACGACAGAGTGAAGAACTGTTTACATTCCATAGGACAGAGTAACGGCATGTGAACGCTGCAGAAGCCAACCACAGCACCTACATTCTTCTTTTCAAAATTTAGTTATAAATGAAATATTTCTTACTTCTCAATATCCGTTTTAAAGTTTCTGAGTTCAATCTTGCTCCGTTTGAGAAAAGGGGTATAAAGAAGCAGTGACTACAAAATCACAGGATAGTTAAAGGACTTTAACAAAAAAATGTCTCAGTTTCACTGTTTTGTAGATACTGCGGTCAGCTTCCGCAGCACAGCCAGTAGGATGTCTGCTTTCATTTCCTGTGCAATACCAGCTGTTGAATTCCTCACCTATATATATACATATATACAACATACAATCGAAATTACCTTCAGATCACACCAGCGCTCTGTATTTCCACCCAAACAGCTGAGATGTCCGGTGAATACAAACACGTAATGAACTTATCAAACGTTTCAAAATCAAAAGGTTAAGAGGTCATAAACAAACAAAAACTTTATTGTTCAGTAAGTGGGTCTCTGTGGGACAAAAAGAAACACTCTGGAAACCTTTCTTCACAATGAACTGAAAATCACACTCATGTTGAAATAAAGAGGTTTAGCAGCACGTGACGGCGTTTTGAACCGCGACGTAACAGAGACGTGTCTAAGGGTCGCAATGTGGCGGAGAACTGGACAAATGTACAGATTCATGGAAATGTGTTGGTTTTCTTTCTCTAAACCACTGAAAGTACAGCCCCTCCCCCTCGGGTACAGCTCCTCCCCCTCCATTACAGCTCCTCCCCCTCCGGAGTCCACACAGTAACCTCGGGTGGAAAATCGTTCTATCCTAACGTCGGAGGGAGAGAGAGAGAGAGAGAGAGAGAGGGAGAGAGAGATAGAGAGAGGGAGAGAGAGAGAGAGAGAGAGAGAGAGGGGGAGGGAGAGAGAGGGGGAGGGAGAGAGAGAGAGAGAGAGAGAGAGAGGGGGAGGGAGAGAGAGAGAGAGAGAGAGAGAGAGAGAGAGAGAGAGAGAGAGAGAGAGAGGGCTCTAAATCGTAACGTTCAAGCCGTTCTGAGCGCAGCGCGAGTCCGCAGTCCTGCCCGCACCCCTCCCCCCCCGCGGGCGCCCCGTCCCCCCGCGGGTCCCGGTTCGAGTCTGTGCCGGTGGAATGCCGCGTGGGGGAAGCGTCGCTGCCGGCGGGCGAGTCCACCGCCTCGTAGGCGTCGCTGAGCGGGGTCCCTCCCCCCGAGTGGCTGCAGGAGGCGGAGAGTTTTGTGCGTGGCGGCGGCGAGGCGTGGCGTCTCTCTGTGTGTCTGCTCCTCGTCTCCCTGGAGGGGCCCGTCGGCGCCGGCGTCCTGTGAACGGGGCCCGTGTGGTTCTTGGTCTTGGTCTTGCTGCCGGGGCCGTTGGTGGCGTCCCCCTCCGCGGGGTCCTTGTGGCGGGGAGGCGGCTCCGTGCTGCGGGCCCCCTGGGGCGTGGAGGCGGAGGTGCACTGGGCCTGGGAGAGCTGCTGACGGGCCTCCCTCAGCTGGTGCTGCAGGACCAGGATGGTGCTCTGCATGCCCTCCACCTCCTCGTCCAGCTGGATGATGAAGTCGTTCAGCTCTGCGGGGGGAGAGAGAGAGGGGGGGGAGAGGACGTGGGGGAGGGAGAGAGAGAGAGGGGAGAGGACGTGGGGGGGGGGAGAGAGAGAGAGGGGGGAGAGGACGTGGGGGAGGGAGAGAGAGAGAGGGGGGAGAGGACGTGGGGGAGGGAGAGAGAGAGAGAGAGGGGGGAGAGGACGTGGGGGAGGGAGAGAGAGAGAGGGGAGAGGACGTGGGGGGGGGGGAGAGAGAGAGGGGGAGGGGACGTGGGGGAGGGAGAGAGAGAGAGGGGAGAGGACGTGGGGGAGGGAGAGAGAGAGAGAGAGGGGGGAGAGGACGTGGGGGAGGGAGAGAGAGAGAGGGGAGAGGACGTGGGGGGGGGGAGAGAGAGAGGGGGAGGGGACGTGGGGGAGGGAGAGAGAGAGAGGGGAGAGGACGTGGGGGAGGGAGAGAGAGAGAGGGGAGAGGACGTGGGGGAGGGAGAGAGAGAGAGGGGAGAGGACGTGGGGGAGGGAGAGAGAGAGAGGGGAGAGGACGTGGGGGGGGGAGAGAGAGAGAGAGGGGAGAGGACGTGGGGGAGGGAGAGAGAGAGAGGGGGAGGGGACGTGGGGGAGGGAGAGAGAGGGGAGAGGACGTGGGGGAGGGAGAGAGAGAGGGGAGAGGACGTGGGGGAGGGAGAGAGAGAGAGGGGAGAGGACGTGGGGGAGGGAGAGAGAGAGAGGGGAGAGGACGTGGGGGGGGGAGAGAGAGAGGGGGGAGAGGACGTGGGGGAGGGAGAGAGAGAGGGGAGAGGACGTGGGGGAGGGAGAGAGAGAGAGGGGAGAGGACGTGGGGGGGGGGAGAGAGAGAGGGGGGAGAGGACGTGGGGGAGGGAGAGAGAGAGAGGGGAGAGGACGTGGGGGAGGGAGAGAGAGAGGGGGGAGAGGACGTGGGGGAGGGAGAGAGAGAGGGGGGAGAGGACGTGGGGGAGGGAGAGAGAGAGGGGGAGAGGACGTGGGGGAGGGAGAGAGAGAGAGGGGAGAGGACGTGGGGGGGGGAGAGAGAGAGGGGACGTGGGGGAGGGAGAGAGAGAGAGGGGAGAGGACGTGGGGGAGGGAGAGAGAGAGAGGGGAGAGGACGTGGGGGGGGGAGAGAGAGAGGGGGAGAGGACGTGGGGGGGGGGAGAGAGAGAGGGGGAGAGGACGTGGGAGGGGGGAGAGAGAGAGGGGGAGGGGACGATGACGATGAAATAGGCAACGTAGGAGGATTTTTTTTGGTACATCTATTTAACCTTTATTTACCCAAGCAAGTAAGAACAAATTCTGATTTGACTTATTGTCAAAAGTATGCATAATGTTTTGTTAATTCCACAACAAGAGATATGTAATGGGGGGGGGGGGCATGCATATCGGTATCAGGCTCACACACAACATACAAGCACTCATTCATACTCGCACCTAGACACACGCAACAACGGCTCAATACCGCCGCCTGGTGGATGGTCGGGCGAGTTACACTCACAAACAGGATGTGCCATCAGTGCATCGATGAAACCATCCGGCAGTCACATCTCGTTGCAGGACTCCCGACAGACACTATGTACATAATGGATCGCTTTCTAAACGTAATAATAGATATGATTTCGGCGTTTATTGCGCCATAGAAACCGGAAATGGACCTAGGCGATCGGCGTCGTATAATTGGGATCTTTCACCGCCAGTCTCATTGGCGCACGGTAAGAGGAATATAACGTTATTTTCAACCCGATTGTGCATTTCCTTGTTTGCAAACCATCTGATCAATATATCCACCCAACCTACATAAAGCAGTTACTGATGATCAGGGAATTATAAACGACCCCCCCCCCTTTCCTCCGCGCATGATGAGGCATAATGCATACCGATCATATACATTAGTTTTTTTGGTGTAGCGTGTATGGGGGGGGGGAAACGGCAATCGATATTCTATATAATGTGTTTGGGCCTATAACTAGCGTTTTTGGAATTACAGCAGAAAAGATTAAAAACATACTTATATTCTAGAAGGTATTAACACAACAATGTACGAATGAAAAAGTACAACGTTCCCACATCCTGAACGATAGATAATCGATGTTGAATGGGCCATAGTAATGTCAATATAGCAATACAATTTAAAAAGTTATAGCCCTGCAAAGAAGGTGAACATCTCCATAGGCTTACAGCGCTGGCAGAGAGGGGCATGACATGGGCATAAGCCCCGGCGGGCAATGTGTTAATGTTTTATCTGGCTAAATAAAGGTTAAATAAATAAAATAAAAAGCGTTATTGTTCGTCACACCGTCTCCACTCACCCTCCTGGCTGCTCTTGAGCTCTCCGCTGTACTTCTTCTGCAGGGCCAGCTCCGCCTCCAGCTGGGCCACGCGGCCCTGGGAGCCCTGCCGGCCCAGCTCCTGGTTCTCCTGGATCAGCATGCGGCACTTGGCCATCAGCTTCTTGCCCGTCTGGCTGTAGGGGGCGAAGCGGGTTTAAAAAAAGTGTTAAACCTTCCAAGTTACTTCATTCTAATTAGTGTATATGTAGAGGCAGAAACCGACTTGGTGGATTTATATATTATTATAATTATATATATATATTATATTATATATTAGAACTATGCACTGTTTAGACTGTCTTATTTATGTTTGGACACTAGAGGGCTCACCACCCATTACAGCCCACTCCTATAAATAGCCAAGGTGATCACTGCAATCTTATGCACCTGTGATGAGGATACATTTTTCTACCTGTCTCACCGTTTGGAACTGACAATGGAGCACTTGACAACTGTTGTGATTTAACCCTTCATTCACCATCATTCACCTTTGGACAACAATAAACCCTGTAAACCGAACTGGCGGCAACTTTGGACATTCAATTCATTCAACATCACAAACTTTGGGACTGAGTAAGATAATTAATTGCGGGTGCATCGTGGACGCTTGTCGATTCATTGGGGAGCGACAAGCGGACACTACAGTATATATTTTGACCACATCTGCCCAGTTGTACAGCCCTGGTCTATTCTTATTTAATTTGTACTTATAATAATTGTACTATATTCTATTGTGCTATATTTAATTTAGTTTATATCCCATATAATTTTATTCAACCTCTTATTTACAGTTGTACAGCCCTGGCCTATATTATTTCATAATTATATTATATTGTGCTTAACTTAGTTCATATTTAATTTTACTCCCACCTCTTTATTGTATTATCCGTTTGTTAATGTCTGTCCGCTAATGTCGCGCCGATAACGACCAAAGCAAATTCCTTGTCTGTGAAAACGACTTGGCAATAAAGACCTTTCTGATTCTGGAGTCTATTAAAACAAACATTCATAGATGTTCCTGATCAAATTTACTTTGTAGCAACCATTTATTTGGACAGAATCGTGTGCCGTGAAGTGCCCAGTGATCCGGTGAAACTAACAGCAACGCTTAGCGCTCCAATCATTAGTATGACAATATTCAGTCATAATTCTTTCTTCGCCAAAGGCAGTGCTACAATCTGTGCTACTTAGCCCACTTACAGTTATACCAACTGTCCCATATCTAAGCAGAACATGTATAATAATAATTCCCCCCATGGAATAACCAGTAATGTTTTGCCTTTAGGGGAGGGGAAGAGGATTGAAATGATCGTTTTAAGATGCCTCATGACCTTAGAATTATGAATCATTAGCTCGCTAAATCCTACCGATTGCCAAGATTAGCAAATCAGAAAGGCTCACAGTACACAAGCTCTGTAACACAAAGGCTAATGGCAATCAAGAATGAATCAATTGTGATTATTATTAAGTTTACATGCAAATCAATTTGAAATCTAATCATAACCCCACGACTCAAAATGTAATCCTGAGATTCCAATCCCACATATATACTAGAATGTTGAATAGTAGTACAATCAAGCTTTTAGCAATGTTTACACCCCATAACTCATAACTCAAAACATCAGTCCATTTCTCAAATGTTTACAAATAATACAAAACACACACACAGGCCGACAGCACAGTATGCGACAGCTCAGGAAAACCACGACTCCTCAAAACAGTACAAAGCTTTTAAACGGTTTTGTAACATCTTGATAAGTCGTGATACTGAGCTTTGCCATACCGTTAAATCAATTTGAAAATGGGAAGGAGGGGGGGGGAAGAATAAATAAATGCCAAACCCATGCCTCATCTTTCTACAGGGCTTCCCGTTTTTTTTTTTTATCCACTTTTTCTCCCATTTTCTATATTTTTTTCTCCCTTTTACTATATTTTCTCCCATCCCAATTTCGTATCATCCAATTCAACCCTCCCCTGTCACGAACGCTGTTTCTTGCCTCCCACAAGCCGGCTGCAATGTGGACTAAGTCATACATAGCACAAGTCCCCTCCGGTACTTGAGGTAACAGCAGTCGCATCTTTTCACCTGCGCAGCTCGATCTCTCAGTGGCGAGGAGTAACGCGTGGGAGGCTCACGCTGCCCCCGACACTTCCTGATTCTACTGCGCAGGCGCACCAACCGACCTGTAGGAGTCGCTGTCCACAACGCCCGATCCATACCCATCAGTTTCCCACCCCCTAATACGGCCAATGTGTATTAGTACGGACGACCAGCTAAACTGAAAGCAATGTGGAGCGCTGGGCTCGAACAGGCGAACCCAGCGTCTCCGCATTTGTGGCGAGCGCCTTGCCCACTACGCCACGTAGCCGCCCCGGCTTCCCGTTTGTTTACACTTGGAATTAAGGATTCAATACAGTCGGTTGTCATAGTAACTAGAGTGAAAGTTTGAGAAACATCAGAGGGTTGTGAAGAGAAAAGAAAAAAACAACAACTTGCAACACAACATGAATAAATTAAAATAGTCCTACCTGCAACACGGCTCATATTATTGACAAAGTGGGTGATCGAGGTGACTCCTGTGTCGGCTTAAGAGACTGGACGTACGCCCAGGGTGGAGCCAGAGACCCACAGTCTTTAGTATCTAACGGTCTCTGAGCTGGGGCTCCTTAACAGTCTCTGAGCTGGGGCCTGACGGGGCCTGACGGGGCCTGAGCTGGGGCCTGAGCTGGGGCCTGACGGGGGCTGAGCTGGGGCCTGAGCTGGGGCCTGACGGGGCCTGAGCTGGGGCCTGACGGGGCCTGACGGGGGCTGAGCTGGGGCCTGACGGGGGCTGAGCTGGGGCCTGACGGGGGCTGAGCTGGGGCCTGACGGGGCCTGAGCTGGGGCCTGACGGGGGCTGAGCTGGGGCCTGAGCTGGGGCTGAGCTGGGGCCTGAGCTGGGGCCTGACGGGGGCTGAGCTGGGGCTGAGCTGGGGCCTGACGGGGCCTGAGCTGGGGCCTGACGGGGGCTGAGCTGGGGCCTGAGCTGGGGCTGAGCTGGGGCCTGAGCTGGGGCCTGACGGGGGCTGAGCTGGGGCCTGACGGGGGCTGAGCTGGGGCCTGACGGGGCCTGAGCTGGGGCCTGACGGGGGCTGACGGGGCCTGAGCTGGGGCCTGACGGGGCCTGACGGGGCTCCCTCCACACCAACCTGATGCTCAGCGTCTCTATACTCTGAGTGGAGCGGGGGGGGGGGGGGGGGGGGGGGGGCGAGTGGCCTCGCAGGCGGGCGACACAACGTGTCTATTCACTGAAACCGTCCAAATCCAAAAGGCTGTTATTATGATCCATCATCTACCAGTCACCCTGGGACCGTACGAGAATCTGAATACATTTGAATCTAATCTAACATAAACACCAAACTTAATTACAGGATAGATTAAGGCTCTGAAATAAAGTGCTTGTTACAAGATATCATTTACCACAGAGGGTTGAACAACATACCCTGTTTGGTTTACCTTCGTAAAAACTTCGATACAGTATATAGAGATATATATATATAGACTGTAGATGTTTGACACACAGGCATGCTGCTGCTCGTCCAATCATCCGTCCACAGAGAGTATAGCACTGATCCTAACGGGGGGGGGGGGGGGGGGGGGGCTCATTCGGGGGCTGAGAGTGAGCATCTCTTCCGAGCCGTCCCGCTTCCTTCCTGCCCCTTTAGAGCCGTGATCAGTTCACCTGACAAGTCTTTGACAACGTCTCTGACGAGAGTGGGGGGGGTCTCTCTCTCTCTCTTTTTTAAAGTCAGTTTCAAATACATAGCACTCTCTTTACAGTCTCTCCCCACCACAGTGACCACACGTTTGCATTCTTGCTGAGGAGGAGGAGTTGTCTGGCCAAGTCTTTTCGGTTGGGTTTACCTATCGGGTGTAAATTGCCAGGCACTCAGTTCATTTTGCGCCTGCTCCAGTTTGTCTTTGGTCTCGTCCAGTTCGCTCCGCATGCGCAGGAAGAACATGTTGACGGCCGGGTCCACCATGGCGCTCCGCAGCTGGGCCACGTGCGGCCGCTGGGCCTGCTTCAGGTACTGGATCTGAGTCTGTGTGCAAAGCAGAGAGGTGCCACACGTCACCGTCACATCCCTCCGCGCCGGCATCCAGACTCCTTCACGGCGGAAGTTAGTAGGGAGTTATTTTCTCATGCGTCTTAATGAAAAAAGGGGTTATAATGGACAGGGATGTGATCGAGCCTTAAGAGAAAAAAAACCTGAACATTTTCTAAACTACTATTATTATTATATTTTATTTTTAAATAAACACTCCATTTGAATGAATGAACACATTTTATTTGCATAGATTGAACTGTTCACAGGGAAGAGGAAGGTGGGAGGGGTTGAAAATCTGTTATGCAAGAATAGCAGGTCCGATAGATGTTGCTTTCGCGTTTCGCTTAGAGACCAAGTGGAAAAATAATCAAAACATACATAAAGCTCAATATTGATTGATTTTCTTTCACAATTTTTTTAAATTAATTATATATAAATATTATATAAATATAAAAATCAGAAATCACATCCCTGGATGACGGACTAGGGCACAGACTGACAGTAACTCACGGCGCTCTCCTGCATCTCCTGCTCCTTGGTGGCGAGCCGGACCACCAGGATGTTCTCGCGCCGCGCCGCCTCCTGCTGCTGCAGCTTCAGCTTCTCCTCGGAGCCGCGCAGGTCGCCCACGTCGCTCGCTGTAGCTGTAGGCAAGGGGGGGGGGGGGCACTTGCATGTGAAGAACGCACTTGCGTGAAGCTCAAATCATATCCACGACGATTTCCTTATCTTATGCCCCCCTAACAACTTTGCAGAGTTGTATTCGTAAGCATGAAATGTTTGCATCAAGTTCAAGGCCATATAATTCTTAATCTTTAATATTTAAAAAAAAAAAAAATCTTTTCAGGAAGTGCACTAACATCCTAACCTCCATATATATGTAAAAGATTACAACTATTTCCAAATCTTAACCACTTATATTCCCGTTTGTTTGATATTAAATCCCTTTTTATGACAAAAATGCAGACATCTGCATTTAGTTCACATTTCTACACGATTTCAACGCCAGAGTTCAGCGTCGAAAACATGCACAGAGTCCGTGTGAAAAAGAATATGTATTCATATTTACAAATGAATGACTAATTCGGTCAGAAATAGTGTAACTAATAACGTTAGTAAGCACCGATTATTGCTTATTATGTCAGCGGGGGTACAGTGAACATTTCTCCCGGTAAATTCTGAAGAGCAGACCGGCGTGTGCTGAGGACCAGCCCTCTTCCGCTATTTCCTCCTCTCTCTGTCAGAGAAAAGCCGCGCAAGGCAGACTCCACCCCGGCACAGCTCAGCCGCTGTGTGTGAGGAAGAAGGAAGTCCTCCAATCGCTCTCTCTCTCCGCACCCCCCCCCCCCCCCCCCTCCAGAGCACTCACACACGGCTACAAGGTTCTCACATCACCGCCTGGACCAATAGGAAGCACAACGGCCGGGTGATTTGACTGCCTACACCAGCCATAGTGCAACTGCGCCACCGTGTCATAATACGGTAACGGACTCATGGGAGAGCAACAGGCTCCTGGTGTTACGAAAATAGTGTGTATTTGATAATTACAGCGGCGATTGAATGAATGAGTGCAGATTAAAAATCTGCATTTTAACATGGGAGTCAATGAGAACCAGGCCACGTGAGCGGATCGGCGCGGCCGAGAAATCCGCTCTTCGCTCTTTAAAGCTTGGTCCGCTCCGCTAATCGCTCATGTTGACCCCGCCCCCAAGTCGCTCTCCGCTCGCTCACCACTCACCTTGAATCGAGCGCTCCCCGCGCCAGATCGCTCGGCAGATTTTTTTTTTTTTTTGAGCATGGTGTAAATTAGCTCAAACTACAACAGTCTACACCCCCTGGGCCCCTTAACAATTGTTTGTATTGAGCCGCATTGTAATTGTACCAATTCTGCAATGTTAAATAACGTTGTTTATCCATTCACTAGCTCTATTAAGCGATGATAGCTAGCCGAGCCACAATGCTATGGTCGCTGCCATTAACGTTAGCATGTAAGCTAACGACAACAACAATGGCGTCGATACTTTTTCTAACAGGAGTGAGTGACAAAGCCTGAACAGGATATCACAGGTTCACCCTTCTCATTGGTTGAAAATGGCCTTCATGTTTGTACATCGCCATCTGTTGCTTTGGCATTGTACTACATGTATATTACATCAGTGTTAAACCACTGTGAGCGGCCTGGAGTGGATTGGAGCGGAGGAGAACTCTCGCTCCGGACGTCGCGCCGACCCATTTTAAAACCCACTCCTCGCTCACGTCAAAACCGCCAGCTCCGCTCCCCGCGCCGCTCACGCTCCGATCCGCTCACATGCACTGATGAGAACACAAAAAAAGCACTAGGTGTTTTGCCAGGCTAAAGTGGATAACTTTTTTTTTAGAGGTATTATAATGATGATCCTTTTATACACTGGCACCAGGCACACATCACACTACACAATGGCTGAATGGCTCAGGAGACAGGGATTGATGTCAGCCAATTATGGGGAAGGGATGATTAGGTGACCTTGATGTCAGAGGCCTGATTGGGAATTTGGCCAGGAACGTTGGGAAACCCCCTAACGACCGAGATTCAGTCCGGAGACCTCGGTTTAGCGTCTCATCCGAAGGACGGCACTCGCAGCTATACTGTGTCCCCATCACCGTAACAGGGGCATTGTTACTGACAAGTCCAGAGGACAGAGTGCCCCCTGCTGGACAGCAACACCACTTTCCGACAACGAACTTGACCGGGGCTCGAAAGGGTGATCTTCCGATCATGAATCCGGAGCTCTACTCATGTAGCCATGCTGCCGGAGAATATATATATATATATATATATATATATATATATATGGTGCATTTATATTGCAGCTTTTATCTAAAGCGCTTTACAATTTTGTTCCTCACATTCACTATATATTTGTATATACAATCAAAACTCTTTATACTTGTTCATACTTAGAAGCCTATTGGAACTTGAGGTTCTGATATGATTTGATTAATATATCTGCATTATTTGATCCCACTTTATGCTTTGCTCTTGCTGCTTGTTTTACACTGATTTTATGTCTTATTTCTTACTGATATAAAGCACTTTGAACTGCAATCCCCTTGTATGAAAGGTGCTATACAAATAAAGTTATTATTATTATTATTATACTTCCAAGTTCCTACTTTTTGCACATTTACTGCTCAATTGCACATCCCTGTTAAATATGTTATTCTAATTAGTGTATATACTTGACCACATTGTGCACAATTGAATAATTTAGTTAATATTCCATTTTTATTCTACCTCTTTATTTTATTCTACCGTACTTGTCTGTCTGTTAAAAGTCACACCAAAAACTACCAAATCAAATTCCTTGCATGTGTAAACTACTTGGCAATAAAGACCTGTCTGACCTTTCTCTCTTTATTTAAAGATATTTTTTTATGGCATTTTCTGCTTTATTGTGGATAGGACCGTCGAGATGGGGAGGACAGGACAGTCGAGATGGGGAGGACATGCAACAACAGTCCTGGGCCGGATTCGAACCCAGGACGCTGCGAGGACACTGAAAGCGCAGCTACGCGGTGCGCCACCAGGGCGCGCCACCAGGGCGCCCAAGCGTTCTCTTTCTGATTCACGCACACAGACGGCGGAGGCAACCGTGCAGGGTGCCAACCTGCTTATCGAGAGCAATTAGGGGTGCCTTGCTCAAGGGCACTTCGACACGCTGCCCGGGAGAAGGTGGCATCGAACCGGGAACCTTCAGATTACCAGACGACTGGGTTCTACCTCCTGAGTCACTGCCGCCCCACAAACACAAAACACACAGAGCTCAGCTCAAACAGATCACCGGTGAGGAGAAAGGCGAGAGAACTTACAACTTATATCTGAATATTTCTTCTCCAGCATTTGGATGTAGGCTTCCTCCTGCTTCCACCTGAAAGAGGGCAGGCACACAGTTCAAACACACGGATGCTTACTTTGGGACATAGCATGACTACCTTTAAAGCAGAGGACGAAATATTTAGTTTGTTTATTTCCGACAGTGGTGGCAAGGTCATAAAGTGGGCTGAAGTTATACCTTTCACAGAGTTCCTCCCGAGTCATATTCTTCAAATCAGAGTCACTGAGACGGACCTAAAATGTAAAACATTGGATGAAGTAAGGTACCAACCAACACATACATCTTTACTTTGCATTTCACAACCGGCTATGTTTTACGAGCGGGCAACGCTGACCTTATAATAGCTACTCCATGGTTTTGATTGAAAATTGTATTAACAGATTGCAGAATGGGTACAATACAGTACGGTCGGCTCAATACACACAATTGTTAAGGGGATGCAGACCAGAGAAAGACTTTCGTCTTGTTTACATCAGGGTCCCCCATTTTCAATTCATCATAACATTTATGACATAGACAACATACAGATAGACAGATATAATAATCTAATCTAATCATGACATTTATGACACACACAACATACAGATATACAGTACTGTTACGTCCAGTGTGGCTGGAGAGTCTAGGCCTGGCTGCAAGCTACAAGTCGGGTCATCAATATGATAACTTTTGTTGACCGAGAATAAACTGTTAAAAGGTGATGCTCTTGACCCACCTTTTTGGGCAAAGGCTCGTCGTCAGTCATTCTGCGGGACTCTTTTGCGTGGCTGAAAGACAGACAGACAGACAGACAGACAGACAGACAGACAGACAGAACGGTGGGTTTAGCTATAGCTCATGACAGGTGGACAAACTGAGGAACAGATCAAGCCGCTCGATTTGACTTTTCTTTTAAACTGTGGGAATAGAGGTGCAACATTTTGGGAGGATATACATGAAAATAGTCATATATGAGACAATAGTAGTACACTGACACTGATTATTATCTATATCTGGTAACGTTAGGCCTGTTATAGCCAAGCTATTAAGTTTCTCTCTCTTTAATAATAATAATAATAAACTTTATTTGTAGAGCACCTTTCATACAGAAACTGCAGCTCAAAGTGCTTCACAACAGAAAAAAGACATAAGGCATAAAATGAGCACATAAAGTGCAGACATATAAAATCAGTTTTTCACATTAGGATCCAACATCTCGACTGCATCTCTACTCTCACACACACGTTGTAGCTGCTGCACGGCGTGAGGTTTAATAAGTTGTATGTATGAGTCTGCAGCCATTAGCTATGTTCGATGGAATCCATCACATTTATTTGTGATATATTATGGTACTGCACCGGTTTGACTTTTAGTTGTTGGTTTCTTGCTTAGAGGGTGTTTATGTTTATGTTCCCACACACATGGTTGTAACGTATCGTCCTAACGTTAGATTCTTGGAATAACGTGAAGAGAAACAGAGTGGCAGCACCTTAGCAGCAGTTAGAATAAACGCATCGGACCGTATATATATGTTGTTGTTCAGGCTGCATGTGTGGAGAGGCTAGGGTTATATAGTTAGGTTATATAGTTGGGTTATATAGTTATATAGTTAGGTTATATAGTTAGGGTTATATATATAGTTAGGGTTATATAGTTAGGTTATATAGTTAGGGTTATATAGTTAGGGTTATATAGTTATATAGTTGGGTTATATAGTTAGGGTTATATAGTTAGGGTTATATAGTTCTATAGTTAGGGTTATATAGTTAGGGTTATATAGTTAGGGTTATATAGTTAGGGTTCTATAGTTCTATAGTTAGGGTTATATAGTTAGGGTTATATAGTTAGGGTTATATAGTTAGGGTTATATAGTTCTATAGTTAGGGTTATATAGTTAGGGTTATATAGTTAGGGTTATATAGTTAGGGTTATATAGTTCTATAGTTAGGGTTATATAGTTAGGGTTATATAGTTAGGGTTATATAGTTAGGGTTATATAGTTCTATAGTTAGGGTTATATAGTTAGGTTATATAGTTAGGGTTATATAGTTAGGGTTATATAGTTAGGGTTATATAGTTCTATAGTTAGGGTTATATAGTTAGGGTTATATAGTTGGGTTATATAGTTAGGGTTATATAGTTCTAGTTATATAGTTAGTTATATAGTTATATAGTTCTATAGTTAGGGTTCTATAGTTAGGTTATATAGTTCTATAGTTAGGTTATATAGTTAGGTTATATAGTTGGGTTATATAGTTGGGTTATATAGTTAGGTTATATAGTTAGGGTTATATAGTTAGGGTTATATAGTTGGGTTATATAGTTAGAGTTATATAGTTAAGGTTATATAGTTAGGGTTATATAGTTGAGTTATAGTTATATAGTTAGAGTTATATAGTTAGGTTATATAGTTAGGGTTATATAGTTAGGGTTATATAGTTCTATAGTTAGGTTATATAGTTAGGGTTATATAGTTAGGGTTATATAGTTGGGTTATATAGTTAGGTTATATAGTTAGGGTTATATAGTTGGGTTATATAGTTAGGTTATATAGTTAGGGTTATATAGTTGGGTTATATAGTTGGGTTATATAGTTAGGTTATATAGTTAGGGTTATATAGTTAGGGTTATATAGTTGGGTTATATAGTTAGGTTATATAGTTAGGGTTATATAGTTAGGGTTATATAGTTAGGGTTATATAGTTAGGGTTATATAGTTAGGGTTATATAGTTGGGTTATATAGTTAGGGTTATATAGTTAGGGTTATATAGTTGGGTTATATAGTTAGGGTTATATAGTTAGGGTTATATAGTTAGTTATATAGTTGGGTTATATAGTTAGGTATATAGTTAGGGAGAGGAGGCTAGGCTAACTCAAGGCTAACACGTCATGTAGCTAGTTAGCTTAGCCGGTTAGTCGACGTCAACCTAACTAACGGTAACGTTGTGTATTTAATTAATAAGCTCATAATCGCGTTGCGTTATTCTGCAAGTAAATGTGATCAATACCAGGCTGTGACATCTGAACCTCGACACGTTATCGATCCTCATCATCCTCATCATCCTCATCATCATCATGCAGCTAACAGTTAGCCCCGAGCAGCGCTGCCGACAGGCCGGTCAGACGTTAGAGACGTTATTATATATATTATTATTATTACCGTCAGATGTGTTGGTTTCTGAGCAGGAGGATCCAACTGCGGCGACAGTTATTGTTCTGCTGAAGCTAAGTAGGTCGCGCGGCCGCTACTCACCACGAGAGGACAAGGTAAACAAGGTAACGTGCTGTTGAACTGGAGCTGGTCACTGCGGTCTGCAGCCATTAACGCTGAGCTCCCGCTGAACTCCTGTAGAGGGCGCTGTCGGCAGCCTCACGTCCTCCCCATGGTACATGATTGATTGATTGATTGATTGATTGATTGATTGAATTGATTGATTGATAATGTTATTAACAGATTGCAGAATGGGTACAATACAGTACAGCTCAATACACACAATTGTTAATGGGATGCAGACCAGAGAAAGACTTTCATCTTGTTTACATCAGGGTCCCCCACTTTCAATTCATCAAGACATTTATGACGTTTCGCAATTATGCCACATCAATGTGGAACGCCCTACCCACAGCTGTAAAGGAATGTGAATCACTACCCACCTTCAAAACCGCTCTTAAAGAGCACCTACGGGAGGCTGCAATTCTAACATATCTAGAGACAACATAAGTTGACAACATAAACCTTCTAGAATCTAGATCATAATGTAACATTGCACTGGCGGGTATATGACCATACATAGATATAGGGTATTTCCTGTTGCAGTGTTTTGCTGATGCAATAATTAGATTAGATTCAAATGTATTGTCATCATACAGCACAAGTACAGTACATCGAAAAGAAGTTTGGCATCCAGCCAGAGTGCAAATGTAATTAACCGTAAAGTGCAATAGTAATATACAATACAGGTGATAATTTACAGGAGGTCCAAATTGTTCCCTACTATTCCAGTGAAACAGTCTATAGCTGACAGGAAATAAACTTGTGAATTGAAAATGGGGGATCCTGATGTAAACAAGACGAAAGTCTTGGTCTGCATCCCCTTAACAATTGTGTGTATTGAGCTGTACTGTACTGTATGAATGAATGAATGAATGAATGAATGAATGAATGAATGAATGAATGAATGAATGAATGAATGAAAACTTTATTTAACAGATTGCAGAATGGGTACAATACAGTACGGCTCAATACACACAATTGTTAAGGGGATGCAGACCAGAGAAAGACTTTCGTCTTGTTTCCATCAGGGCCCCCATTTTCAATTCATATTGACATTTATGGCATACTCAACATACATGACATTTATGGCATAGGGACATACAGGTATTTAGTACTGATACATTTGTGACATATACGGTATTCAAATATACAGTACTGTTACCCATAGATCCTGACAGAGTATATACATATGATGGGGAGGGGACTGAACATTAGGAGGGGGTGGGTGGGTGGGAGAGAAATATACATACAGTGGGGAGGAGACTGTACATTTGGAGGGGGTGGGTGGGTGGGATAGAAATATACATACGGCGGGGAGAGAATATATACATGCGGTGGGGAGGAGACTGTCTATTAGGAGGGGGTGGGGGTGGGGGGTTTGGACATTTACGGTGGCCAGTTTAGAATTGCAGCCTCCCGTAGGTGCTCTTTAAGAGCGGTTTTGAATGTGGGTAGGGATTCACATTCCTTTACAGCTTTGGGTAGGGCGTTCCACATTGATGTGGCATAATTGCGAAACGTGTGTAGTCCCTTGTTTGAGCCGAATCTGGGTTTAACATGATTTGTTGAGCTTCCTCTGGTGTTGTGGTCGTGGTATTCACTGACCTTTGGGAAGTATTTTGACATGTACATGGGTACCTTAGTCGTATAGTGTATCTTGTAGACCAGGCCCATTGCAAGTTGCTGTACTCTGTCGTCTACTCTAAGCCATCCTAGGTTGTCAAAGTGGGCAGGGGTGAGGTGGGTTCTAGGGGTAAGGTCAAGTAGTAGTCTGACCAGTTTGTTTTGTGATGTTTGTAATCTTGTTTTTAGCGCCTTTGAGGTGTTTTGGTACCATGAGGTGCAAGCATAGTCGTAGTACCCTTGAATGAGTGCTCCTGCCAGAGTCTTCAGGGTATTCTAGTTTACCAGTGAGGAGATCCGGTACAAGAATCGAGTTCGTTGGTTGACTTTTTTTATTACATTGGATGCCATTTTGTCACAGGAAAGATTTGCCTCTAGGATGGAACCCAGGTAGGTAATTTCATCTTTCCTTGTGACAATATTGTCACCCATTGTAACTGAGAAGCCGTCAGTCTTGCTGAGTTTGTTATTTGAACCGAAGAGAATGGACTCTGTTTTGCCCAGGTGTAATGATAGTTTGTTATCAGCGAGCCATATGCAGATTTTGCCTAGTTCCGAGCTGAGGGTTTTTTCAACCTGTAACTTGTTCTTGTCAGAGACCAGCAGGGCTGAGTCGTCCGCAAACAGGAACAAGTTGCAGTCACAAGCTGACGACATGTCATTTGCATAAATTAGGAACAGTAGCGGTCCTAGTATGCTTCCTTGTGGAACACCACAGCTCACTGTGAGGGGGGGGGGGGATAGAGTACCGTTTACCTCCACCATCTGTTCTCTCCCCTCCAGGTAGGATTGCATCCAGCTCACTGATAAACTATCAAAACCAATTGCTTTTAGCTTGTCAATCAGAATGGAGTGATTGACAGTGTCGAAGGCCTTTTGTAGGTCCAGCATGACCATGCCGCAGTATTTGCCCGCGTCCACCTCTTGTTTGATGTGGTCGTTCAAATAGAGAAGGCATGTGTCAGTGGAGTGGGATGTTCTGAAACCAGATTGGAATTCGTAGATTAGATTTTTTTCCGCCAGGTACTTTTGTTTTTTTTCCTGTTCAGCCGAACGCACAATTGGAGGGGGGCTTCCCACTCTCCAGGACATTTACAACAAGCGCTGTATGGGTAAGGCCAAGAGAATAATCAAAGACCCCAGCCACCCAAACAACTGCGTCTTTGAACTGCTGCGGTCAGGCAAGCGATACCGGAGTCTCATGGCAAGCACAGAGAGACTCAGAAGGAGCTTCTATCCCCAGGCCATCAGGATGCTCAATGAACAATAACAGACCATCAAATACACCCACAACACATACATCCACACGCACACACTCACTTTAAAAACAACACACTGCAGCACCCACTTTACCCACTTTAGACACTAACACACAAACATCAATAAAACCACTACTTGACTGCCTGGCAGAAATCAAGTGCTGGATGTCTGAAAACTCCCTGACACTAAACGAAGGGAAAACCGAGGTCATTGTTTTTAATAGTGCCCCCCCGGCCCCCCTCATTGACGCACTTGGTCCCCTGGGTCCAAACCTCTCCACCTCTGTCAGGAACCTCGGGGTCATCTTCGACAGCAATTTTAAATTCGACAAACAGGTCAGCGCCGTAGTCAAAAACAGTTTTTACCACCTCAGACTCCTGGCGAAGACAAAGACATACCTCTCCCAAAGTTACCTAGAGACGGTGATACTGTTATGGTTTGACACCGACCCCAAACGCAACGACACAAGAGAGTTGGATTCAGAGTTGCCAAATACGAGGGCTTGTTTATTTGGTAATAAGAATAAGTGAAACAGGGAAAGCAGGTCAACTAGAACAGGTGCAATGAACAAGGGGCAAAGTTCTGCTGCTCTGCAGCTTCTCCCGGAAGGGTAGTCTTGGGAAGCAGGAGCAGACCTCTGTACCGCTCTGCAGACTCTCACGGCGGACCTCTCAGATGTTGTGCAAGACCGAGAGAGGGAGAGAGGGAACGGGTCAGTGACAGAGCAGACTTGAAACGAGCTGGAGGACAGGGTGTTATATTCTTCGTGTTAAACAACACAGTGATGTGCAATATTCCAAAAACAGCCCAAGTGAATATCTTCATGTAAACACACAGTGAGCAAAAATCCAAACACCGTCCAAATGTGAAATAATATCTTCGTGTAAACACACAGTGAGCAAAAATCCTAACACAGTCCAAATGTGAAAATAATATCTTCAGCGTGAGCAAACACACAGAGGGAGGTGGAAGATCCCAAAAATATTATTCCATAAGGAAAGAGCAAAAACGTGAGTGACTGTTTGACAAAAAGGTGGTAGACTTCAGTGTAGACTTCAGTGTAAAGGTTACACACGAAAATCGGAAATAGGTCAAGACAGTCAATCTAGAAAAACTCACCCAGACGAGCTGCGTAAAAGGAACAGGAACAACAGAGGAGGCGAGCGCGCGCCACGGAGCAGGTATCCAAGCGAAGGCTTCTAGGAATTCCTGGAGAACAGCACAGTGAAACAGCAGCAACGGGGAAAAACATCCAGCGACAAATCAAGACGATCCAACAACTTAGGGTGGGGAAAACGGGGTATAAATAATGAGGGATCGATTGATTGAAAAGCAGTGACAGCTGGGGAATGTGATTGACAAGCGTGGGGAAGTGAGAGAACCAATCAGCGACGTCTCAGATGACGTCAACGGGGAGAAACGTGTGAACGAGGGAATTGAAATACTTGACAGAAAAAATGAATGAAAACAAAGCGAGGGTGGTTAAAGGAACAGAACGAGTGAGAAAGCAAGGACAGAAACCTCACAGTACCCCCCCCTCCACGGGAGCCGCCCGGCGACCAGGCCGACCCGGCTCGTCAGGATGGGCCTGATGGAAGTCGGTGATCAAGCCGGGATCCACGATGAGCTGCCGGGAGACCCAGCTACGCTCCTCTGGGCCGTAACCCTCCCAGTCCACCAGGTATTGGAACCCCCGGCCCCGCCGACGAACGCCCATCAACCGGCGGACCTGCCACTGGGGGTGACCATCCACTAGCACAGGAGGCGGTGGATCAGGAGCTGGAGGCATAAGGGGACTGAGGGAGACGGGCTTAACCCGGGAGACATGGAACACGGGGTGGATGTGCATGGATGCAGGAAGCTTCAGGCGCAGGGCCGCCGGACTGAGTACCTTCAGGACCTCGAAAGGACCGACGAAGCGAGGGTTGAGCTTCTTGGCCGAGGACCGTAGCGGGAGGTCCTTCGCGCAGAGCCACACCCTCTGCCCAGGGCGGTAAGTCGGCGCGGGAACCCGGCGCCGGTCGGCACCACGACAGGCGCGCTCAGATGTCCGGAGCAGCGCGGTCCTGGTGATCTCCCAAACGCGACGGCAGCGGTCGAGGTGGACCTGCACGGAGGGAACTGCCACTTCCGTCTCCAGTGCGGGAAAAAGAGGGGGCTGGTAGCCCAGGGAGGCCTCAAAAGGGGAGAGGCCGGTGGCGGAACTGACCATTGAGTTGATCGAGTATTCAACCCAGGGAAGGAAACGACTCCAGGATGCCGGCCTCTCGGCTGCCACACACCGAAGAGCAGACTCCACGCTCTGGTTCATCCTCTCCGTCTGCCCGTTTGTCTGGGGATGGTAGCCAGAGGAGAGACTGACCGTTGCCCCCAATCCCTTGCAGAAAGCCCGCCATACCTGGGAGGTGAACTGGGGCCCCCGGTCAGAGACGATGTCCTGGGGAAAACCGTGAAGGCGGAACACGTGGTGCGTCAGGAGGTCCGCCGTCTCGGCTGCTGAGGGAAGCTTGGAGAGGGCCACGAGGTGGACCCCCTTGCTGAATCGATCCACCACGGTCAGAAGGCAAGTGTTCCCCTGGGAGGAGGGTAGTCCAGTGACGAAGTCGAGCGCCACATGTGACCACGGACGGCTTGGAACGGGAAGTGGCTGCAAGAGCCCGGAGGGTGCCTGGTGAGAGGCCTTGCTGCGGGCACAGACCGCGCAGGCCAATACGAACTCCTTGACGTCGTTCCGCATGGTGGGCCACCAGAAACGACGAGCCAGGAAGGAGAACGTGCGATGGACGCCTGGGTGGCAGGCGAACCGGCTGGTATGGCCCCACAGCAGTACCTGGGACCGGACAGAGTCAGGGACGAAGAGACGGCTCCTAGGGACGTTGCTTGGAGCACGTTGGAAGCGTAGGGCACGCCTCACCACACCCTCGATGCCCAAGGTGATGGCTCCAACCACTCGGGCCTCCGGGATGATGGGAGATGGGTCCTCAGAGGGTGGAGCCCCCTTGGAGTGCATCCGGGACAGGGAGTCGGCCTTCGTGTTGCGGGAACCGGGGCGGAAGGTCAGCGAGAAGTCGAACCGACTGAGGAAACTGGCCCATCTCGCCTGCCGACCGTTGAGGCGCCTGGAAGCGCGGATGAACGTTAGGTTCTTGTGGTCCGTCCAGATGGTAAAAGGCTCCTCGGCACCCTCTAGCCAATGACGCCACTCCTCCAGAGCAGCCACGACCGCCAGTAGCTCCCGATTGCCGGTGTCGTAGTTCCTCTCGGCGGGGAGGAAGCGACGCGAGTAGAAGGCGCAAGGATGTACCTTCTGGTCGGAAGGAGAACGCTGGGATAGGACAGCGCCCAGGCCAGAATCCGAGGCGTCCACCTCCACGATGAACTGTCTCTTGGGGTCAGGGTGGAGCAGGATAGGAGCGGAAGTGAACCTTCTCTTGAGGGAGCGGAACGCAGCGCATGCCGCTGGGGACCAGTCGAACGGCAGAGCGGGGGAGGTCAGCTTGGTAAGAGGCTCCGCCACTTGGCTGTAGTTCCGGATGAACCTTCGGTAGAAGTTTGCGAACCCGAGGAAACTCTGTAACTCCTTCCGAGTGGTGGGTTCCGGCCAATCCTCCACAGCCTGGATCTTGCGAGGATCCGCTCGGGTCAAGCCCTTCTCCACGATGAAGCCCAGGTAGTCGACGGAGTTGGAGTGGAAACGGCACTTCTCCGCCTTGACGAAGAGCCGATTGTGGAGGAGGCGCTCCAGCACCCGGCGGACATGCAGGATGTGTTCCTCGAGGGTCCTGGAAAAGATAAGAATGTCGTCCAGGTACACCACCACGAACACCTCCAGCATGTCACGGAGGACATCGTTCATGAGTGCCTGGAATACCGCCGGGGCGTTGGTGAGGCCGAACGGCATCACAAGGTACTCATAGTGGCCCCTGGGGGTCTTGAAGGCGGTCTTCCATTCATCGCCCTCACGGATACGGACAAGATGATAGGCACTTCGGAGATCCAGCTTGGTGAAGAACGAGGCCTGGGTCAGTGGCTCGAAGGTGGAGCTCATGAGAGGTAGGGGGTATTTGTTCTTGATGGTGATCTCGTTGAGCTGACGATAGTCGATGCAGGGTCGCAGGTCCCCATCCTTCTTACCAACAAAGAAGAACCCGGCCGCCACCGGGGAGGAGGAAGGCCGAATGAGTCCTGCTTCCAATGACTCTGAGATGTAGAGATCCATCGCCTTCTTCTCCGGGACAGTCAGACTGTAGAGGCGGCTGCCGGGAAGGGGAGCCCCTTGGCGGAGGTCGATGGCGCAGTCATAGGGGCGGTGAGGTGGAAGGGACTGAGCCCTGGTCTTACTGAATACCTCCATGAGGTCGTGGTACTCGGGAGGAATGGACGAGGGATCCGGGGGCAACTCACCAGCCGGTCTCCGGGGCGGGGGACAAGACGCCGCCTGTAGACAGCGGGCGTGACAGGAGGAGCTCCAGCCCCTGATGGTACCGGAGGACCAGGCGATGTGGGGCTCGTGCAGCGCGAGCCAGGGCCTACCCAGGACCACCGGGACAAGGGGGGATTGGGTAATGAGGAACTGGATCCTCTCTACGTGGTTCCCAGCAATGGTCAGCAAGACTGGGCCGGTCCGTTGAGAGATGTCGGCCAGGCGGTGTTGGTCCAACGAAAAGATCTCCAAGGGCCTCACAAGGGCCTCAAGAGGTATGTTGGCTTGGGTGGCAAACTCGAAGTCGAGGAAGTTCTCGTCTGCCCCAGAGTCGATGAGGGCCTCCACCGTGGCACGTTGGTCCCCCCAGGCCAGGGTGACGCTCATCAGGTGGTCAGGTGGTGCGCGGCGCTGGGAATGGGAAAAACGGCTCACCAGGATCTCCCGGGGTCTTGGTGAGCCCGATCTTTTGGCCGGATAGGGCAGTCGGCGAGAAAGTGTCCCGTACCTCCGCAGTAGAGGCAGAGATCGGACCTGAGCCTTGCCTGACGCACCACCTGGCTCAGACGAGAGCGTCCCAGTGGCATGGGTTCCTCCTCGCGCACCGGACGGGGAAGCCTGTTACCATCAGTAGTGTTGGGGACGGGGCGTCCAGGAGTCCGGGGTGCCTCAGGAGGTGACTGTTGGGTCCTCTCGTGCCTTCTCTCCAGGAGGCGTCCGTCAATACGGATGACAAGGCTAAACAGCTCCTCGAGGGAGTCGGGCACCTCCCTGGTAGCGAGCTGGTCCCGGACTGCGTCACTGAGCCCCCTTATGAAGGTTAGGCGAAGAGCAGGTTCGTTCCATCCACTCTCCACCGCCGCCAGTCGAAACTCCATGACATAGTCCGTCACCCTGCTGCTCCCTTGTCGGAAGGTCCCCAACCGGGCTCCAGGGTCCAGACCTCGGGCTGGATGGTGGAACACTCTGCGGAGCTCCGCCACGAAGTCTGGGTAGGAGAACAAAAAATCTGCTTCCATTGCCCAGGAGGAAGTGACCCACTGGGCAGCATGGCCTGAAAGTAGGTTGGTTATATAAGCCACTCGGGACCCATGAGCAGAAAAACGGCTTGGTTGATGACGGAAAACCAACTCACATTGCATGATGAACGTGGCACACTCCTCGGGATTACCGTCGAACAGCCGTGGGACGGAGAGAAGGGGTTCCCGAGGTGCGAGATCTGCTGGGGCTGCGGGGAATGTTCCTGAAGGGTGTGAGAGATGAAAAGTATTAACGGCGTCGCCCAGCGAGTTAAGCTGGGCGAGAATCTCGGACTGTTGTCCCGCCAAAGCGGCCATTGAACCCTGCATAGGCAGGACCTGGTCCCTGAGGTCCTGCACCGCAGCCCGCTCTAGTTGGAGACCGTGATCCCTGGTCAACTCGACTTGAATTGCAAGTGCGGTTCTGACCCCCTCTGTGTCGGCTGGGGTCGTCATAGTGGTTGGATCGTAATGTTATGGTTAGACAACGACCCCAAATGCTAACGACACAAGAGAGTAGGATTCAGAGTTGCCAAATACTAGGGCTTGTTTATTTGGTAATAAGAATAAGTGAAACAGGGAAAGCAGGTCAACAAGAACAGGTACAATGAACAAGGGGCAAAGTTCTGCTGCTCTGCAGCTTCTCCCGGAAGGGTAGTCTTGGGAAGCAGGAGCAGACCTCTGCACCGCTCTGCAGAATTCTCACGGCGGATCTCTCAGATGTTGTGCAAGAACCGAGAGAGGGAGAGAGGGAACGAGTCAGTGACAGAGCAGACTTGAAACGAGCAGGAGGACAGGGTGTAATATTCTTCGTGTTAACAACACAGTGATGTGCAATATTCCAAAAAACAGCCCAAGTGAATATCTTCATGTAAACACACAGTGAGCAAAAATCCAAACACAGTCCAAATGTGAAATCATATCTTCGTGTAAACACACAGTGAGCAAAAAATCCAAACACTGTCCAAATGTGAAATAATATCTTCGGCGTGAGCAAACACACAGAGGGAGGTGGAAGATCCCAAAAATATTATTCCATAAAGGAAAGAGCAAAATCGATAATGGCTGGGTGAGTGACTGTTTGACAAAAAGGTGGTAGACTTCAGTGTAGACTTCAGTGTAAAGGTTACACACGAAAATCGGAAATAGGTCAAGACAGTCAATCTAGAAAAACTCACCCAGACGAGCTGCGTAAAAGGAACAGGAACAACAGAGGAGGCGAGCGCGCGCCACGGAGCAGGTATCCAAGCGAAGGCTTCTAGGAATTCCTGGAGAACAGCACAGTGAAACAGCAGCAACGGGGAAAAACATCCAGCGACAAATCAAGACGATCCAACAACTTAGGGTGGGGAAAACGGGGTATAAATAATGAGGGATCGATTGATTGAAAAGCAGTGACAGCTGGGGAATGTGATTGACAAGCGTGGGGAAGTGAGAGAACCAATCAGCGACGTCTCAGATGACGTCAACGGGGAGAAACGTGTGAACGAGGGAATTGAAATACTTGACAGAAAAAATGAATGAAAACAAAGCGAGGGTGGTTAAAGGAACAGAACGAGTGAGAAAGCAAGGACAGAAACCTCACAAAATGTGTTATGTAAATGACAAAAAATGAATAAATCTTTTTGACTTTTGTGTTTTTTGTTTGTTTTTTGTTTATTCTTTTTAATAAATGTTTTCTTATATACATTTATTATTTGAATGGCTTACGGATATATACTGTATGTACTTGATGTTTGTTTGTTGTTGCATATTTGAAATAAACTTCAATCGATCAAATCAAAATCTAAATAAGTATTTTACAACGTTTGTTCACATCAGTCTAATTAACATTTTCCACCTGCACTGTCTCCAGGTAAAAAATGTATCTACCCTGAGGACTTCAGGATTTCGAGTGAATCCCCTCTGCTGTTGAAACCACATTTAATGGAGAGATGTTGTTGATTGTCACATTTTAACCAATCAGTTTTCGAGTTTGACATGTTGGCCGTATATGTTGGGCGTATGTAGCTGGCCTAACCTCCTACTGATCAGAGACAGCCACTGAAGTAAAACTAGCAAAGTAAAGTCCATAACGTCTTTTTTTAATGCATGACGGAAGGGGGAGCAGAGATGGATTTGGTGGTGAATTTACTGGCAATTGGCAAAGCCTTTTAGGAGAAGGACCTTTCAAGAAAAGCTGGAGCTAGTGAGGACGGCTAGCAGCCCTGTCCCGACCAGGGAAAGGAACTTTCAATTGAGCAACTAAGAAAGGTACAACTGGCTTACAGCATCGGAGGAACATTGCAAATTGTATTGCTGGGAATGCCATATTTGACGATGACAGAGCATTATGGCAGGTGCGTGGGTGTGTTTCTCACTAAATGCAGCTGAAGCCCAGTCACTTCAATTTGACCAATTATTTGAGCATGTTTTATAATATAACTGTGGTTTTCATTTAGTTTGTTTGTGAAGATAATTAGAACAATGTTTGAAGCATTTTTTAGTTTGGTGAATAAATGCATTGATTGTTTCAAGTGTCGAGAAGTTGGATTGAAGTGGTCACTGTGGGTGAAGTGGATTTCCTTTGCAAAATACATGGATAATGTTGTCAGTATGCTGCTGGTGGTTATGTTTTAATCTGTGTCTTGTGTGCTGTCACCAAACATGTCTTAATCTGTGGTAAAGTGTGCCATCACCGAATATGTTTTCCTCTGTGTCTGGTCAGGTGCGCTGTCATATGTGCTATGTTTTATAATCTGTCAAGGTGCGAATATGTATATCTGTTATGGTATCCCAAAATAACCCACCATCTGCACACCTCGCGGAGGTCGTCTTGTATCTCTGACACTTGGTCGAGTTTAAGAACTCAGAGAGTTGTGTATTTCAATATTTACAGTCATAGATATAGCAGATTGCAGGGGTGTAACCGATTCTAATTTATCTGTGATATCCCCCACAGTTCGGCACGCATGTTAATTGCAAAACTCAACCATCATAGTGAGCTATATATCGCATGATAGTCTCCAGCATCGTTTAAATCTGCTGTTTGGTGCATTACAGATTTTGTTTTGTCTAACAGAGGCGGATTAAACAGGTGGAGAATTGCGCACCCCGACTAGAGTGATCAAATTCAAGTTTTCAAGTTCAAATTTTGTTTTATTTGTCACATATAAAGTACATGTACTTTACAGTGAAATGCTTGGTTCTGTATGAGCCCCCTGAGATTGTGCTTCATACTGTAAAAAAAAAAGTTAAACGAATAAAGTCCAAACACTATACAAAAATATACAATATACAAACTAAAGTACAACCTAAAGTAGAAAATGAAGTACAAATGCAAACAATGAGGTACAAAATGCAATTTTTTTTTTAAATGCAAAAATTAAGTATGGATGTAGTGCAAATCTTTTTGTAATAAATAGATACAATATGGTCGTGTTAAAAGTGTTCCTTTAACAAACGTCCTAATTTGTGCAGGACAGTCTCGCATTTTAGCCCTTTGTCCCACATTTCAATAATGTGATGTTTAAAATCTTAAATATATGAATTTGTATTGTTTTTGTCCTTTTATTAGTCACCATCCATTCACCAAAAATAGCCTATAGTCTACACACATACGCACTGAATCAAATAAAAAAAAATTATTTGTAAGGCCCGACAACACACGCTAATGTCCCCATGGGCCGGACACTGTTACGTTTCAGGTAGGAGTTGAGTTCCAATTGTAGAAGGCAAGAAGGAGGCGGAGATGGTGTTGCTCTTCTCAAATATGGTGTTCCTTTTATTTTCAGAAACACGTAGAGCGATAATATATATGCAGCAAGAAATAACATAAAGATAGCCAGGCTACAACTGAGAGTAACAATGGTAAGAATACGACTTCTCAACCATGAGAATAAATAACAACAAAACTAAATAATAACACCGGGCCTGATATCCCACTTCTGCCCGTGGACAACTGCTTCCAGTACCACTGTTGAAGATCCGACAACAGACAGAGAACAAGAGATTACTATAAATGCAAAACTCCCAGCAAACCACACTCAGTAATTAGTGACAACAAACCACAGGTGACAGTCAATCAGCGCTAATTACAGAGAACAGGGTGAAGTACTCCAGAATGGCAGTAGGGTTTCCAGTCCTGGGAGAGGACAGAAACCCAGAACGTTACAGGACACGTCTTCTTTAAACAAGTCAAGAAGAAAGAAGAATCACAATACGTCAAGAACAAAACAAAAACACCATAAAGTCCAACTTTTTTTAAATAAATGCAACACTCCCAGACATACCCCACACGAAGGTAAGGAAAAACTCACTAAAACCTAGAATAGGAAAAAATGCACCACAGGCAATGTGGAGGAGAGAAACCTTAGAAGGGCCGGTCAAGGGCGGATCTCCCTTCTTAGATGTCGGTGATAGTAGTGTTGCAGTAAAACAGGCGAACAGTTGGTAAGCATGCCAACACTACTCATATGTTGGCTGACTCACTGCTGGCCGGAGCCGTGTTGTCGGCGTGTGCACTTTGAGCACCGCGATGGAGACTCTTTATTTCCACTCATGCTGCCTCCTGTCACGGTGGAGCTCGTAAAAGAGGGAGAGATTCAAGTTAAAGTGGATTTTCCTCTGCCAAGACTTTTATAAACACGCTCACACACCAGCCTTGTCCGGGTGAATCAAACCCGGAGCATTTACCCCTGTGGTGCGGTTAGTTTGGGCACAGTACACTACAGTAATCAAACTCAAGTCCACACCAAACAAACTCCCAGCCTGGTCCGCCTGTCGTAACTCTCCAGTGTTGAGCCTTGTATTAAATCACTTTATTCCACTCGATAATTTACTGTCACTGTGAATATGGGGGTGGTTACGTCGAATGACACTCGCCTAATAGCCCTGTCATGGTGAGGTTATTCAAAGTCCGTTTAATTGCTTAAAGGTGCTGTAAGTGGTATTTTCTTTGTATAAATAAGTGTTAAATAGCTCTACATTCTGACAGCCATCACTGATATACTGTAGAGTGTCTGGTCAGTAACATGAGTCTCCCAGTCCCTTCGCTCTGATTTTTTTTTTTACTTCATCCAATCAGGAAAGAGAGCCCTAGATATTATTCTTGCCAAGCCAAATTAGCTTACTGTACTGGCAGAAGATTTTACTTGCTTAAAACTAGGTTTTATTTCTTATTTTTGTCAGACTATTTTAGAGTTCTCTCTCAGTTTTGTATGTCTTTATGTTGTTTCTGTCCAATGTTAATTGTTTCAAACTGAAAAGCAAATTAAAATAATATATTATAAAGGATTGTGATTGACTGTAAAAGAGGTAACAGTTAACATTTACATTTACATTTAGTCATTTAGCTGACGCTTTTATCCAAAGCGACTTACAAGTTCTGTACGACAAGTCATCAGGAAGGGCACAACTCTATCAGCTGAGTAACAATGTTCATCAAAGTGTTGAGTGCTACAGTGTAGGTTAGTTATACAATGTATACATACAATGCTGTTAATACAATATATGCATACAATGCTGTTCAACGCAACGTTAAAGTGTTTATTCCATCTCAGCATCCAGTGAGCATCCAAGGGCTCATTGCATGGGTGGAATAAGGTCGCAATAAAACATTTTAAAGGCTAGTCTTCTTCGGAACAATTCAAGGCACACTGTCGGGTTTGTGCAAAATGAAAATGCCTTTATTTTACATGGCAAAATGAAAATGCCTTTGTTTATTGTCATTGTAAAATTGTATTTCGCACAAGCCCTAATACATCTTGTGTGGGCATTTTCATTTGGCACAAGCCCTCTACAGTGTGCCTTGGATTGTTTTGAAGGATACTCGCATTTTCCTTTGGTGATTGAGACCATATTGCACCCATGCGACGAGCCCCTCACAAGGTGAAAGAACCACAATACACACCTGAAGTATCCAGAGAGAGCACCTGGATGTGACCACTACAAAGTGCTCTACATCCCCTCTTCATCCTTCCTGCTTCACAGAAGTCAGACAGCCGGAACGCCCCCCAGCTCCTCTCTCTGCCCGTCCCCCTGTGTGCCCGATACAGGGACAGCACCGTGGCAGCACAATAGACATATTGATGGCGTGCTCTCTAGCTTCCAGATAAAGAAAGGACGGACGGAGCTGAGAGAACCTGGGGAATGGCTGCTCGGAGGTGGTCGTGATGAGCTCGGGACGACACCACAAGGACAGCCTGTCCATGAGCTGACGCGCTGGGTTGGGGACCCTGGCCATCGCCCCAAGGCTTCCAGCTCAGCTTTCATCAACATGGGGGAGAGCGGTTCCACTGCCTGACAGCCTGGTCGTAAGTCCGGGCCGAGGCAGAATAGCGGCCAGGGAGATAATGATAATACAATGCACGTATAATACAGCCCCCTCCCGGTAGAATGTACAGATTCTATCCTCAGTCAACCCCATGTACAAATATATATATAACCTAAATCCAGTGATGCCACAGATTACTTGTAAAAATAATCTGATTACTGATGACTGATTACTCCTTTAAAAAGTAATCTAGTTACTTTACTGATTACTTGATTATCAAAGTAACTTAGTTACTTTAAAAGTAACTAAGTTACGAAGTCGGCGTCGTCCCCCCTGCTGCTGCCACAACGTAAGAATGACAACAGTTTTTTTTTAAATAATGCTTTATTGAAAGTGCATAATGTCATAAATCATGATTGGCTGCTCAGACATGAGACGTCAGACATCAGCCATCAGTTCCCAAACTAAATAAAATAGAAAATGTATATAATATAATTTTTATTAAAAATACAATTGTAAAACCGTTGTGTAATATAAAACATGGTATTATAGTTTGTTATTCTCTCAAATTAGGCTTATCATTATGGGTAAATTATGAGATAGTAACTAAATAGTAACGCATGCACCACTTGGAAAAGTAACTGTAATCAGAGTACTGGCTTGTAAAAAGTAACAAGTTAGATGACTATTTACTGAAAAAAGTAATCAGATTAGAGTAACTAGTTACTTAGTAACTAGTTACTGGCATTACTGCCTAAGTCTACTCTGTACAATGTGCAATAATCCATACTGAGTCTACCCCGGTATAAATAAACTAGATTATAAGATCCAAGGTGCTAATGAATGAATGAGTGATGTGTTAAAAACAACCTTCAACCAGCACAGTTTTCTACTCATCTCTAATAAATGGTAAATGGCTCCATTTATATAGCGCTTTTAGCCAAAGCACTTTACAATTTCTTCCTCACATTTTACCCGTTCACTCACACATTCCCACACCGACGGTTGGGAGGCGACCATGCAAGGTGCCGACCTGCTCATCAGGAGCAATTAGGGGTTAAGTGTCTTTGCTCAAGGACACTTCAACACGCTGCCCGGGAAGAGCGGGAATCTAACTGGGAACCTCCGGATTACCCGAGCCACTGTCGCCCTCTAGTAGACGCAGGGGATCGCATATCCTGTGATCTGGGAGATCTTAAGGGGTAGCAGATATAAACACAGAAGACTCGGTAATCAACCAACCTTAACATCCAACACACTACTACATCATTCTAATGCGTACGCTGTCTCGGGTAAGTGCTCACCATCAGAGAAACAAGTGGACGTCTCGTCTCGCTGGTGGCGTCCTGTGACCTTTAGAGAACACGGCAATAACGACGTGATTACTCAGTCCCACCTTTATTTACCGTAAGAGAAAACATTGATTCAGGGTGGCCCTCGTTTACAATGACGCCGAGCTGACAGTGCTGTTTAGATTCAAGCATGTTCGACAGGTAAACACATTGACATCAATAAATAAATCAATATCAATATTTTTTTGATATTCAGATCAAATTGTATTGCCTATATTTTATTTATTTCTACTATTAGCCTGCCCAGACCCGTGCCTCCCCCCCTCCCTCCCCCACGCTGCTATGACGCCCCAAATTTCCCCAAGGGGATCAATAAAGGAATATCTCATCTTATCTTATCTTAAAATGAAGACAACAAAAAGGGTAACCAGTTAAAATAATTAGACATCGAACAAATAGGACAAAGAAACAATAAAGACAGAGCAAAATTAAAAACTGTTTTCCAAACTGAAGCAGAGAGATTTGTAATCATTTTTTCGAATTGTCCATATAGGAAAGTGGGGTATTGATTTTTAAGCAGGAGCCGGGGGCATTAATAAAACAAAAGGCTGACTTCCCTGAGCTCACTCTGCACCCCGTGGGACCCTAAACATAAGCCAGTCATCTGAGCATGTCAGACAGGCTCCATAGTTCCAATCTAGCAACATTGTTCCAATCTAGCAACATTGTTCCAATCTAGCGGGGGTAGTAGTAATCATTTCATGAATACCAAAAAGTCATTAGAAAACCATGTGTGATAATATGGGCAGCAGCATATAGGCTGAGGTGTGTGCTGTGTATTAAATAAACAATGTATGAAACCACCACATACAGTGCTTTGCTCCAGCACACAGCAGGTTCCTGCTGCTTGTTCCCGGGCTGTGGACCTTTAACACTACATTATTATATTTATCTATTTATTTACAAACCGCCTGGGCCGGTCCTTTATACCTGTGTCGTGCCAAAATCCTACTCCCTGCCACGATTTGAGTGCCTCACTCATATTGTGGTAGGGGCTAGGCAGGGGCTAATACCCCCCTAACTTTTGATTGCAAAGTCTGACGTTGACCAAATTTGATATTCCTGCACCTGGTGGGCTCTCGGTCAACTCCTGAAAAGGGGGTCAATGTCAGACTTTGCAATCAAAAGTTAGGGGGGGTATTAGCCCCTGCCACAATATGAGTGCCCCCCTAACTTTTGATTGCAAGGTCTGACATTGACCCCCTTTTCAGGACTTTACCTATACCAATATCAAATCTGGTCAACGTCAGACTTTGCAATCAAAAGTAAGGGGGGTATTAGCCCCTGCCTAGCCCCTACCACAATATGAGTGAGGCACTCAAATCGTGGCAGGGAGTAGGATGTTGGCACGACACCAGCAGCCATCAACAAAGGGCTCGGACTGCCGGCTCTGCTGCCAGAACTATCACTGTCAGAACTCGGGACTTGAGAGACTCAGAGACTTATATCACTGGACTATCTTTCTATTTGTACTTTTTATATTATATTGTATTGTATTTATATTTTATAATTTATATTGTATCTATAGTCAGTGTATATAGATACTGGACTGTATAGGAATGTGAAGCTCTGTATCCCCCCCACCCTGTACCGCCCCCTTTTATTCTATATTTCTATTCATTACAGGCACACAGACTCGGGTTTAACATGGGGAATCATCCTGAGAATGGCAAAGTGCAATACCAGCCGCATCACGCTAGACGGCGTATCGAGCACCCTTTGTAACCTTGTATCTTGGCCTGTGGGACGGCCAAATGTCTCAGGTTTCATTTTTCCTTGTCGGGCGAGGCGAACGATTCTCCCGGTTCCATTGAAGCGCGTCAAATATCCCCGATCCATATGTTGTGGTGGATTATGCCGTGGACCAAATTGACATTGGATGTACCAGATGGCGATCAAACAATTGAAATATTATTTTTGGAATACTCCCGATCACAGGTAAGCACGATCTGACGTCAATTTTAGCTTGATCCTGCAATGCTTTTATACCGATCGGGCTGATAAGCGTTTTTAGTGTTCAATACAAATGCTGTTACTGACAATCAAATCATCAGAAACGATCCCCCCCCCCCCTTTCATGCATTCATGATGGAACATAATACCTATGATATAGATTTGATTTTGGAATAATAGCGTGTACAGGCAAGAAACTGCAACGTCTATAGTGGAATTGACGTATACGGCTATAACTCAGCATTTCGCGAATTACCCTAGACCGCTCTAAAACCATACTTATATTTGTGAGGGTTGTGGGTGTGTGTGTGTGGGTCATGAGCAGATAATAGGGATTCTTAAAGTTATACGTAAAACGGATAACCACTAACTGCTTACGCAGACGTTTTAGGAGAAGGGGAAAAATAAACAACACAAAACAACCTTTACAGGTGGAAGCCTCAAAGTGAGTATTCAAGAAAATAAGTAATGTCCAAAAAAACAGGACGACACTCATTAAAGAGGTATTGTAGAGAAAATAAATAAGCCACAAAGGCAACTCCTAAAAACAGAGTTTATATTGCAAACATAAAACAATAAACCTCCACCAAGAGAGTTTATGTGCAAAGGGCAGTTCCAAAAGAACAAAAGAAAACACTACCATAAAGGACTCAGCCTTTATAAAATAAAGTGTAAACTAAGCCAGTCGACGAAAACGAGTATAGCTACAAAAGAAGGCTAAATGCTGAATAGGGCAGCACTACACTTAAATATAAGAAGCCTGACCAAAAGTATAGCCAGCAAGGAAAATGAAAAAGCAGTTGACACTGCAATCTCCAAACTTAAATAGACTCCACATGGCCATAGGCACAGCTGCACTGCATCAGGTGCAATCAAGCCCACACACCTGCCGACCCATGAGGCAATTAACCACAGGGAACAGGGATTGACAGCTATCCCTCACAGAGAGGTGAAATAAAGCAAACATTTTTGTATTGTATCCATAGCTAGAATATAGAATATAGTTACAGCTCTACAAACAAGGTGATGCATTGCATTCCTATCTTTTAAAGCGTGGCAGTGCTAGAGCGGGGCTCCGTCTAATTCCCGGCGGTCAATGAGTTAAAGATGCTGTAACTGGTATTTTGTTGTTAGAATAAGTCTTAAATAGCTCTACATTCGGGAGGCTACATGGTGCAGTGGGCAAGGCGCTCACCACGAATACTGGAGATGCTGGGTTCGCCTGTTCGAGCCCAGCGCTCCACATTGCTTTCAGTTTAGCTGGTCGTTCATATTAACACACATTGGCAGTATTAGGGGGTGGGAAACTGATGGGTGGGGATCGGGCGTTGTGGACAGCGACTCCTACAGGTCGGTTGGTGCGCCTGCGCAGTAGAATCAGGAAGCGATGGGGGCAGTGCCCCTCCAAAGCGCAGACCCCTGACACTGAAAGATCGCGCCGCGCAGGTGTTCAGAGTTTGTGACGGTGAGAGGAAGTAGAGGAGAGAAGTGATAGGTGTGCTTCTCTCCTCTACTTCCTCTCACCGTCACAAACTCTGAACACTATACTGTAATAACTCTCTCTCTCTCAACTCCAACACTCCAACACCAAACTCCGCTCAACTAACCTTCTTCTTCTTCTTTTTCTTCTTTTCTATTTTATTGGCGGTTGGCAATCACTTTCGATGAGCATTACCGCCATCTACTGATAAGGAGTGTGGATCTGGATGTTCTAAATCCTATCAAATAAACCTGTTGTTCTCAAAAAATTTAATAAACTCTTCATACAAACTTCTCCAGAATTTCTTTGCAATATAAAGAAAAATGCAAGGAAATTGAAGATCTAGACAAGAAGCACAACCCTCTCATGTACAACAAGATCCAACAACTAACAAGGAAGAGGAAAAAAACAACCCAAGGTGTCAGAGACAAAGAAGGAAAACTGCTCCTTGACGAGAAGAAAATAATCAATAGATGGGCAGAGTATGTGGAAACACTATACAAAGACCAGAACAGAACATCAGACACAGGAATTCGTCTAGAAGAGATAGAAAAAGTCCAGATCACGAAAAAAGAAGTTGAAGAGGCTGTGAAGTCACTGGCCACGGACATATCGCCCGGCGAGGATGAGATCCCTGCTGAACTGATTAAGAACTCTGGTGACGGATGCATCGAGCTCCTTGTGAAACTGGTAAACAACATCTATAACTCAGGAAATATTCCAAATGATTTCCTAAAATCAATGTTCATTCCGATCCCAAAGACCGGAAGAGCCACAGAATGCAACAATTACAGGACTATCAGTTTGATATCTCATGCATCAAAAGTACTCCTGAAAATCATCAAGAACAGAATAGAACCCATAATTGAACATCAGCTCTCGGATAGCCAAATGGGTTTTCGCAAAGGAAAAGGAACAAGAGATGCAATCTGCCAACTCAGAATCATTGGTGAAAAATCAATAGACCAACAGAAGAAGCTGTATATTTGCTTCATCGATTTCACGAAGGCCTTCGACAGAGTTGAACATACAACATTGATGAGAACAATGGAAGAATTCAAAATACCAGTTTCTGACCAAAGAATAATTGCCAACTTATACTGGAGGCAGAAGGCTAATGTTAGAATAGGAAAGGAGAAATCAAGAGACTTCCCGGTGGAGAAGGGTGTAAGACAAGGATGCATCTTGTCCCCTGTACTCTTTAATATGTACAGTGAATCACTGATGAAAAAAGGTCTGAGAGGAGGGAAAGGAGTAAAACTTGGCGAAGAGAACATCACCAATATAAGATACGCGGATGACACTGCTATAGTCTGTAACTGTCAAGAAGATCTACAGGACATGATGAATAATCTGAATGTCGAATGCAAAAACTATGGAATGTCGCTAAACACAAAGAAAACTAAAGTAATGATCATTGAAAAAACATCAGGAACTGTTTGTAAAATACAGGTGGATGGAGAAAAACTTGAACAAGTGAAGGAGTACATGTACCTTGGAAGCTGGATCAGTGAAGGTGGAAGAGCTAACATGGACATTAAGAAAAGAACCGGAATTGCAAAGGGCGCATTCTGGAACCATAAAGAATTATTGAGAAGAAACATAAGTTGGAAAACGAAGACCGGCCCTCATTCATCAACGTGGACGTAGAACTTGACCTACTTCCACACGTAAGCACGGAATGTAGAACTAGCGTACGCACAGGGAAGTCGGCATTCATCACACGTGCGTACGCAGGCTCTATGGTCCTCCGTGTTGATGAATACCACTTTGTTCTACCGTCAATGCTCGTGCATGATTATCCATATATGGTCATGAAAATGAGGAAACACCCCCCATGGGATGTGAAATAATGGACGGACCCGAGCGGAACCCTGAGAAACTCCACGAAGATTGTTCACTGCTGTCGAACCAAGAAGACACTATCGCGTATTGTGGGATAAATAAAAGGCGGACTCGTAAACGGTGATGTCAGATATCAACGGCTCCCTAAGACCATTGCTGCAATTCTGCCTGGACAGCTCAAAATACTAATAAAGACCGTTCGTTGACCACTGTTTGGCGTTGGTTGTGTGTCATTATAACCGTGCTGTAATATGAATGCCTTTATTAGTTGTGTTCGATTGGCTATATGATTTTTAGATGCATCTATTTCGTTGTCGGCTAATAAAGACCGCGCTGGAATATGACTGCCTTTTCCTGTGTTGTTTGATTAATACCCCAGGGATTAAAGTTCTCCTCAAATTTATTCCAAATCGCGATGGATCTCCCGTCAATTTTCTACCTGCTGCATATGATTTCTAGAGGCATACTACAATCTATTTTGATGTCAGTATTGGGTAGCCTATATAAACAATATAATACGAGAGCATATACAAGAACAATGAATCTGTTATGGTTTGACACCGACCCCAAACGCACGACACAAGAGAGTAGGAATTCAGAGTTGCCAAAAACAAGGGCTTGTTTATTGAGACTAATTAATGAGCACAGAATTGGCAAGTCAAACAAGACAGGTACACAAGCAAGGGGGAAAATGTTCTGCTGCTCTGCAGCTTCTCCCGTGGTGGTAGTAGGGGGTATCAGATGCTGACGTCTGAGCCGCTCTGCAGACTTCTCTCGGCAGAATCTCCGAAGTGTTGCGGGACCGAGAGAGAGAGAGAGCGAGTCAACAAGGGTGCAGGTGGAACGAGCAGGAGAACAGGAGAGGTGACTTGTACCCAAATACAAAAGTTATCCAAGTGAACTAATCTTCGTGTAAATACACACAGTGAGCAAAGTTCCACAACACAATCCCAAGTGAATATCTTCGTGTAAATACACACAGTGAGCACTGTTCCAAAACACAATCCCAAGTGAATATCTTCGGTGCAAAAATAGACACTGAGAGTGAAGTCCAAAAAACAATCCAATGTGAATAATATCTTCGGTGTGAACAACACACAGTGGGAGATGTAAAGTCCCAAAAATATTATCCCAGTGAGAACAACAAAAAGGCGATCGCTGGGTGAGTGACTGTCTGATAAAAAAGGTGGTAATCTTCAGTGTTATAGAAACACACGAAAACGGAATTTGATCAAGACAGTCAGTAAAAAACTCACCCAGACGTAGTGCGTAATGAGTGCTGGAACAGCAGCGGAGCGAGCGCGTCGCCACGGGGAAAAGGTGTCCAAGAGGAAGGCTTCTTGGAATATCCTGGAGGTAAAGCACAGAGAGCAAACAGCAGCAGCAGCAGGAACGGAGAATGCAAACAGAGAAATATCAAAACGATCCAACAAAACTAGAGTGGAGAAACGGGGTATAAATAATACGGGATTGATTGATTGACAAGCAGTGACAGCTGGGGAATGTGATTGAAAAGCGTGCGGACGGGAGAGAACCAATCAACGACGTCTCTGACGACGTCACTGGGAAGAAGCGTGTGAATGGGGGAATTGAATGATTAACAGAAACAAATGAAAACAGAGCGAGGTGGTTTAAAGGAACAGAACGAGTGAGTGAGCAAGGACAGAAACCTCACAGTACCCCCCCCCTCCACGGGAGCCACCCGGCGACCAGGCCGACCCGGCTCGTCAGGATGGGCACGATGGAAGTCAGTGATCAAGCCGGGATCCACGATGAGCTGCCGGGAGACCCAGCTACGCTCCTCAGGGCCGTAACCCTCCCAGTCCACCAGGTATTGGAACCCCCGGCCCCGCCGACGAACGCCCATCAACCGGCGGACCTGCCACTGGGGGTGACCATCCACCAACACGGGAGGCGGCGGATCAGGAGCTGGAGGCATAAGGGGACTGAGGGAGACGGGCTTAACCCGGGAGACATGGAACACAGGGTGGATGTGCATGGATGCAGGAAGTTTCAGGCGCAGGGCCGCCGGACTGAGTACCTTCAGGACCTCGAAAGGTCCGACGAAACGGGGGTTGAGCTTCTTGGCCGAGGACCGTAGCGGGAGGTCCTTTGCGGAGAGCCACACCCTCTGCCCAGGGCGGTAAGTCGGCGCAGGAACCCGGCGCCGGTCGGCACCACGACAGGCGCGCTCCGATGTCCGGAGCAGCGCGGCCCTGGTGATCTCCCAAACTCGTCGGCAGCGGTCGAGGTGGACCTGCACGGAGGGAACTGCCACTTCCGTCTCCTGTGCGGGGAAAAGAGGGGGCTGGTAGCCCAGGGAGACCTCAAAAGGGGAGAGGCCGGTGGCGGAACTGACCATTGAATTGATGGAGTATTCAACCCAGGGAAGGAAATGGCTCCAGGATGCTGGTCTCTCGGCTGCCACACACCGAAGAGCAGACTCCACGCTCTGGTTCATCCTCTCCGTCTGCCCGTTAGTCTGGGGATGATAACCAGAGGAAAGACTGACCGTTGCCCCCAATCCCTTGCAAAAGGCCCGCCATACCTGGGAGGTGAACTGGGGCCCCCGGTCAGAGACGATGTCCTGGGGAAACCCATGAAGGCGGAACACGTGGTGCGTCAGGAGGTCCGCCGTCTCGGCCGCCGAGGGAAGCTTGGAGAGGGCCACGAGGTGAACCCCCTTGCTGAATCGATCCACCACGGTCAGAAGGCAGGTGTTCCCCTGGGAGGAGGGCAGACCAGTGACGAAGTCCAGCGCCACATGTGACCACGGACGGCTCGGAACGGGAAGTGGCTGCAAGAGCCCGGAGGGTGCCTGGTGAGAGGCCTTGCTGCGGGCACAGACCGTGCAGGCCAACACGAACTCCTTAACGTCGTTCCGCATGGTGGGCCACCAGAAACGACGAGCCAGGAAGGAGAACGTGCGATGGACGCCAGGGTGGCAGGCGAACCGGCTGGTATGGCCCCACAGCAGTACCTGGGACCGGACAGAGTCGGGGACGAAGAGACGACTCCTAGGGACGTTGCTAGGAGCACGTTGGAAGCGTAGGGCACGCCTTACCACACCCTCGATGCCCAAGGTGATGGCTCCAACCACTCGGGCCTCCGGGAGGATGGGAGTAGGGTCCTCAGAGGGTGGAGCCCCCTTGGAGTGCATCCGGGACAGGGAGTCGGCCTTCGTGTTGCGGGAACCGGGGCGGAAGGTCAGCGAGAAGTCGAACCGACTGAGGAAACTGGCCCATCTCGCCTGCCGACCGTTGAGGCGCCTGGAAGCGCGGATGAACGTCAGGTTCTTGTGGTCCGTCCAGATGGTAAAAGGCTCCTCGGCACCCTCTAGCCAATGACGCCACTCCTCCAGCGCAGCCACGACCGCCAGCAGCTCCCGATTGCCGGTGTCGTAGTTCCTCTCGGCAGGGAGGAAGCGACGCGAGTAGAAGGCGCAAGGATGCACCTTCTGGTCTGAAAGAGAACGTTGGGATAGGACAGCGCCCAGGCCAGAATCCGAGGCGTCCACCTCCACGATGAACTGTCTCTTGGGGTCAGGGTGGAGCAGGATAGGGGCGGAAGTGAACCTTCTCTTGAGGGAGCGGAACGCAGCGCATGCCGCTGGGGACCAGTCGAACGGCAGAGCGGGGGAGGTCAGTTTGGTAAGTGGCTCCGCCACTTGACTGTAGTTCCGGATGAACCTTCGGTAGAAGTTGGCGAACCCGAGGAAACTCTGTAACTCCTTCCGAGTGGTGGGTTCTGGCCAATCCTCCACAGCCTGGATCTTGCGAGGATCCGCTCGGGTCAAGCCCTTCTCAACGATGAAGCCCAGGTAGTCGACGGAGTTGGAGTGGAAACGGCACTTCTCCGCCTTGACGAAGAACCGATTGTGGAGGAGGCGCTCCAGCACACGGCGGACATGCTGGATGTGTTCCTCGAGGGTCCTGGAAAAGATGAGAATGTCGTCCAGGTACACCACCACGAACACCTCCAGCATGTCACGAAGGACGTCGTTCATGAGTGCCTGGAATACCGCCGGGGCGTTGGTGAGGCCGAACGGCATTACTAGGTACTCGTAGTGGCCCCTGGTGGTCTTGAAGACGGTCTTCCATTCATCGCCCTCACGGATACGGACAAGATGGTAGGCACTCCGGAGGTCCAGCTTGGTGAAGAACGAGGCCTGGGTCAGTGGCTCGAAGGTGGAGCTCATGAGAGGTAGAGGGTATTTGTTCTTGATGGTGATCTCGTTGAGCTGACGATAGTCGATGCAGGGTCGCAGGTCCCCATCCTTCTTACCAACAAAGAAGAACCCGGCCGCCACCGGGGAGGAGGAAGGCCGAATGAGTCCTGCTTCCAATGACTCAGAGATGTAGAGATCCATCGCCTTCTTCTCCGGGACAGTCAGACTGTAGAGGCGGCTGCCGGGAAGGGGAGCCCCTTGGCGGAGGTCGATGGCGCAGTCATAGGGGCGGTGAGGTGGAAGGGCCTGAGCCCTGGTCTTACTGAAAACCTCCAAGAGGTCGTGGTACTCGGGAGGTATGGACGAGAGGTCCGGAGGCAACTCACCAGCGGGCCTCCGGGGCGGGGGACAGGACGCCGCCTGCAGACACAGGGCGTGACAGGAGGAGCTCCAGCCCCTGATGGTACCGGAGGACCAGGCGATGTGGGGCTCGTGCAGCGCGAGCCAGGGCCTACCCAGGACCACCGGGACAAGGGGGGATTGGGTGATGAGGAACTGGATTCTCTCGACGTGGTTCCCAGCGATGGTCAGCACGACTGGGCCGGTGCGTTGAGAGATGTCGGCCAGGCGGTGTTGGTCCAACGAAAAGATCTCCAAGGGCCTCACAAGGTCCTCAAGTGGAATGTTGGCTCGGGTGGCGAACTCGAAGTCAAGGAAATTCTCGTCTGCCCCAGAGTCGATGAGGGCCTCCACCGTGGCACGTTGGTCCCCCCAGGCCAGGGTGACGCTCATCAGATGGTCAGGTGGTGCGCGGCGCTGGGAATGGGAAAAACGGCTCACCAGGATCTCCCGGGGTCTCGGTGAGCCTGATCTTTTGGCCGGGTGGGGCAGTCGGCGATTCGGTGTCCCGCACCTCCGCAGTAGAGGCAGAGACCGGACCTGAGCCTTGCCTCACGCTCCGCCTGGCTCAGATGAGAGCGTCCCAGCTGCATGGGTTCCTCCTCGCGAACCGAACGGGGGGGCCTGCTACCACCAGTAGTGTTGAGGACAGGTCGTCCAGGAGTGACGTCATGCGTCCGGGGGATCCGGGGTGCTTCAGGAGGTAACAGTCGGGTCCTCTCGCGCCTTCTCTCCAGGAGGCGTCCGTCAATACGGATGACGAGGCTAAACAGATCCTCGAGGGAGTCGGGCAACTCCCGGGTAGCGAGCTGGTCCCGGACTGCGTCACTGAGCCCCCTCAAGAAGGTTAGGCGAAGAGCAGGTTCGTTCCATCCACTCTCCACCGCCGCCAGTCGAAACTCCAAGACATAGTCCGTCACCCTGCCGCTCCCCTGTCGGAAAGTCCCCAACCGGGCTCCAGGGTCCAGACCTCGGGCTGGATGGTGGAACACTCTGCGGAGCTCCGCCACGAAGTCTGGATTGGAAAACACAAAATCTGCTTCCATTGCCCAGGAGGAAGTGACCCACTGGGCAGCATGGCCTGAAAGCAAGTTCGTCATATAAGCCACTTGGGACCCACGAGCAGAAAACCGGCTTGGTTGATGACGGAAAACCAACTCACATTGCATGATGAATGTGGCACACTCCTCGGGATTGCCGTCGAACAGCCGTGGGACGGAGAGACGGGGTTCCCGAGGTGCGGGATCTGCTGGGGCTGCGGGGAATGCTCCTGAAGGTTGTGAGAGATGAAAAGCATTAACGGTGTTGCCCAGCGAGTGAAGCTGAGCGAGAATGTCGGACTGTTGTCCCGCCATAGCGGCCATTGACCCTTGCATAGGCAGGACCTGATCCCTGAGACTCTGCACCGCAGCCGCAGCCCGCTCTAATTGGAGACTGTGATCCCTGGTCAACTCGACTTGATTAGCAAGTGCGGTTCTGACCCTCTCTGTGTCGGCTGGGGTCGTCATTTTGGTTGGATCGTAATGTTATGGTTTGACACCGACCCCAAACGCACGACACAAGAGAGTAGGAATTCAGAGTTGCCAAAAACAAGGGCTTGTTTATTGAGACTAATTAATGAGCACAGAATTGGCAAGTCAAACAAGACAGGTACACAAGCAAGGGGGAAATGTTCTGCTGCTCTGCAGCTTCTCCCGTGGTGGTAGTAGGGGGTAGCAGATGCTGACGTCTGAGCCGCTCTGCAGACTTCTCTCGGCAGAATCTCCGAAGTGTTGCGGGACCGAGAGAGAGAGAGAGCGAGTCAACAAGGGTGCAGGTGGAACGAGCAGGAGAACAGGAGAGGTGACTTGTACCCAAATACAAAAGTTATCCAAGTGAACTAATCTTCGTGTAAATACACACAGTGAGCAAAGTTCCACAACACAATCCCAAGTGAATATCTTCGTGTAAATACACACAGTGAGCACTGTTCCAAAACACAATCCCAAGTGAATATCTTCGGTGCAAAAATAGACACTGAGAGTGAAGTCCAAAAAACAATCCAATGTGAATAATATCTTCGGTGTGAACAACACACAGTGGGAGATGTAAAGTCCCAAAAATATTATCCCAGTGAGAACAACAAAAAGGCGATCGCTGGGTGAGTGACTGTCTGATAAAAAAGGTGGTAATCTTCAGTGTTATAGAAACACACGAAAACGGAATTTGATCAAGACAGTCAGTAAAAAACTCACCCAGACGTAGTGCGTAATGAGTGCTGGAACAGCAGCGGAGCGAGCGCGTCGCCACGGGGAAAAGGTGTCCAAGAGGAAGGCTTCTTGGAATATCCTGGAGGTAAAGCACAGAGAGCAAACAGCAGCAGCAGCAGGAACGGAGAATGCAAACAGAGAAATATCAAAACGATCCAACAAAACTAGAGTGGAGAAACGGGGTATAAATAATACGGGATTGATTGATTGACAAGCAGTGACAGCTGGGGAATGTGATTGAAAAGCGTGCGGACGGGAGAGAACCAATCAACGACGTCTCTGACGACGTCACTGGGAAGAAGCGTGTGAATGGGGGAATTGAATGATTAACAGAAACAAATGAAAACAGAGCGAGGTGGTTTAAAGGAACAGAACGAGTGAGTGAGCAAGGACAGAAACCTCACAGAATCTCACTGCATGTATGATAGCCTGCCTTTCAATACATGAACTTGAATTCCATCATGTTTGTGTGCGGGACTCACAAGGCTGTTGTCACAATGGGTGGTACCGGTGTACAGTAATAATAACAGTCCACACAATATCACGATCCATGCCATAGCCTATGTTCTATTAGGACATGATCTGTGACGACAAATGTTCTAGAATGTTTGATTAAGATATCATACTCTGACAGCATGCCTAAAAAAAAAACGCGAACTTGAATCCCATCATATACATAGTCTGTCCACTATAGTGTCATTGCAATGAGTTTTCTATTCTTTCTTATACAGTAAAAAGGGGGAAGAACACTATATTCATATGACTTGTATTCTGCTTACAGCTTCGAAGTTCCACTTGTTTCGTTTAACATAAAGCCTTTTAAATATAATCAAAACGTTCCCGTGTTTCTGCGGTCTGCGCAGAATAATAACGAGTTGAGCTTTATGATTTATGATGAATTGAAAATGGGGGACCCTGATGTAAACAAGACGAAAGTTGGTCTGCATCCCCAATTAACAATTGTATGTACTGAGCTGTACTGTACTGTACCCATTCTGCAATCTGTTAATAAACTTTTCAATCAATCAATCAATCAAGCTACGCGGAGCGCAGTCAGTCAGTAGCCTACACCCCGTATATTCCGATAACGCTATATAAACCATGCTGCATTCATTCTGAGAGAAAGATCTATTATTCCAAATGCTATTTATAGGGTTTTGACCATAATTACACTACTGTTGCTATTTTACAATGAACTATAATGAACTACGGTTCGTACAGAACGTGCCAGTGTTATTATGCACAGAAGCTAATTTCCTTGTTGTAATAATATATTCTACCACTGGGCGCTAGGTACGCCAGGTCTGAACTGTGCGTAGATGTACGCACGAAGTCAAGTTCAAATCGAAATTGATGAATCCCACTCTTTGCTTAGAAATGCTCGTACGCACAGGGTAAGCACAGATCTGTGCGTAGAACACGTTGATGAATGAGGGCCGATTTTGGAAACGTATGTTATGTCAGTCTTTTCATACGGAGCAGAAGCATGGACGCTGAATGAAGAGGCAAAGAGGATGATAGACTCTTTTGAAATGTGGACGCTGAGGAAGATGCTGAAGATAACATGGAAGGATAAGATCAAGAATGAGGAGGTACTGAGAAGAGCGGATATGCAAGGAGGACAGCTGCTGGAGAGGTTGAAAAAGAGAAAGATGGAGTTGTGCGGGCATGTTCTGAGAGGATCCAGCGGGGAGATGTTCAAGAAGGTGGTGATGGGGAAGGTAGATGGAAAGAGAGGAAGTGGAAGACCAAGAAGAGGCTGGGTAGACGACGTCTGTGATTGGAGCGGAGTGAGAGGCGGAGTCACGGAGTTGGAGAGAAGAAGTGGGGACAGAATGGGTTGGAGAGTGATAGAGGCAACCTTCGGAACGAAGAAGCCACCTAATGATGATGATGTCAACTATTTTAAGTGCTATCTTTTCCCTCTGCAAATTCCTGATAAGAACTGTTCTTTGCCGTTGATATAATGTACACTGTTCTACAACATGTTCTACCGTTTCTTGACTAACACTGCACTCACATTGTCCATTAGTTTGCTTTTTTCTCAACTAACCTTTGTCCCTCCCCTGGTTAATGTACTGCGTGAGATGCTTGCGAGTGCATGTGCACGTGGGGTGTGTCTCTACTAATTATGTGCAGGTGTACTATATATCAGCGCCACCAGCTAGTGTGTGTGTGTGTGTGTGTGTCTGTGTGTCTGTGTGTGTGTGTGTGTGTGTGTGTGTGTGTGTGTGTGTGTGTGTGTGTGTGTGTGTGTGTGTGTGTGTGTGTGTGTGTGTGTGTGTGTGTGTGTGTGTGTGTGTGTGTGTGTGCGTGCGTGCGTGTGTGTGTGTGTGTGTGTGTGTGTGTGTGTGTGTGTGTGTGTGTGTGTGTGTGCGTGCGTGCGTGCGTGCGTGTGTGTGTGTGTGTGTGTGTGTGCGCATGTGCCTAACGCTGTGCAGGTGTGTGTGCTACATCAGTCCTAATCCTCGACCCACGTGACGGATATATCTGCCTTCCCTTACACATCCCAAGGAGGGGAGAGAGTAGATCTGTCACAATATTTATTTGAAGAAATCTTGCCGGCGCCAAATTTGCTGATTATTTTATTGTTTCAAGCACATTCTTTTCTTAAAACTAGTTTTAATTTCTTTTATTTTTGTCAGACCATAGCCGGAGGGACCGGGTCATGTTACTGAACAAACACTTTTTTTTTCAATCCCACCACAAGACCCCTCTCTTCTCCAAGTCTTCTCCTAGCCCCCCCGGCCATCCATCTGTGTGTGTTTGTGTTTGTCTCTGTCTCACCTTATTTGAATTTAAAGCGACTTTGAGTTCTAGAAAAACCACTATATCAATTTAATTTATTATTATTTATCATTACTGGGATGATTGTCAGGTGGCCTGTGGTCGATGACGGATGCTTTACTCCTCCCTGTCAGGGGAAATGAGGTTATTACCGTATATCCATACGCCTTGTCAACTAGGTTTTGATAAGGAGTAATAGCCATATTATTATTATTATTAGTGATAATGTTTTATTTTCCCTGTATTTGACAGTCCGATAATTACAGTTTTGAACTCTTTTTCTTCATATCTTTGGGGTGGCCAATATCCATCCATTGCACACACATCCACATACATACACTCACTTTAAACATTCACCTTAAACATTCATTCACTTATATATATATATATATATATATATATATATATATATATATATTATAGGTACACTATTCAAACCTTTATTTATTCTCGAAAAGACAATTGAGGTCACCCTCATTTTCAATGTCGTCGAGACTTTACAGACATTTCAATGCATACATTTTTACGATATAATAATAATAATAAATATGAATAACTATCTATATAGCACCGCAGTCCAGAGTGCCCCCCACAGCAATTAGTATAAATTGAACATGGGCATACAATCAGCACACAATAAAGAATTAAAAAACAATGCATAAATTGCAGACATAAGAATATAGGTATAAAAGACAATACAAGTAGTGCAACGTAACCATGCAGACAAGGCATAAAATAAGTACATGTACCTTATATATGTGACAAATGAAACAAAACTTGAAACTTGAACTTGAGTGAGTGGGTGAGTATATAGAACTCAGAGCTCCCAGGCGGTTAGGTGGCCGAGCGGAGATTGCGTTCGTCACCAACCCCGGAGCTGTGAGCTTGGTTCGCCTGTTCGAATCCAGCTCACAGCTCCGGGGTTGTCACCAGCTTGGCTGGCCGTCTGCACTGATACAATTGGCTGTATCAGAGGGTGGGAGAAGCTGGCGGGGTGGGTCCGGGTCGTTGTAAACAGCGACTCCTACAGTTCGGTCGGGGCGCCTGCTAAGCGCGGATTGGACGTGAGGGGGATAGTCTGATCCTCCCACACGCTACGCCCTCTCGATGAGAATCCGCGCTGCCAGGTGAAAAGAAGCGGTGATTGGCTGGACGTGTGTCGGAGGAAGCACGTGGTAGCCTCCACTCTCCCAGATGATCTGACTGTGGGGGGTAAAGCGCAGCGACCAGGAAGGGACTGGGAATTGGCATACGACTAACATTGGGATGGGAGAAAATCGGAGGAAAAATGGAGCGGGAAAAAGATCAATAAAAAAAGAAAAAAAGAAAAAAAATAACTCAGAGCTCCCTAAGCTCTTGGAATAAACCCAGGGTGGTGTAGTCCTCGCCACACATGGAAGACCTCTGTGATGGAGGTGTCAGTGGGAAGACAGTGAGGACGAGGTGTTTACCTTATAATTATCCGGGGTGATATACTTCTGTACAATCAAAACCCGAGGGGACGTATCATAGCCGCTCTGTGTTTGAAAGCATATTGAAAGAAGAAATGTCTCTCTTTCACCTCCTCCTCACCCCCATTATCATCTGCTCACGAATTAGCTGGCCGCCACTGCACATCAATTTACACGTTAAACCATAATCTGTGACTTCAGTGTTCTATTGTTCATTTGCACAGTTCAGAATCTGATATTGGACACAATAAATAATGTGAACAGCCAAACGCATTATATCGGATCTGAGCAATAAATCAGAATTGAGCACTATAAGGCCTGCAGTGTGGTGCTTTAGTGGCTTAACACGAACAAGTTATGCATTTCATATCTTGCACTAATGTCAGGCTATGTCTGTTTACACGGTAAAACCATATACATCCCTTTTATCCTTTGCTAGTCAGTAGCGCCCAAACCGTAGTGCATGCATCAAGTTCCACTGTTTAACACTGTGAGTGTGTAATTTACATTAATCATACATGTATCTCGATTCCCCATCTAGCATGTACTGTATCCAGGCCTGGCTCTAACTAGGCTTGCCTAGTCTTGTTAGAATGGACTTTCAGTACGGATATTATTTTTTTGGAAGCAGGTAAAGTACGTCGACCCTCCTGCCATGTTTACTAACTGTGAATTCAAAGGGTGCAGCGTGATTTACTACGGAGCCAAAATCCAACTTAAACTTTGAAAGGAAATCATGAGGACACTTATACCCACATGGCTCATTATGTTAACTCCTTGAGATATTGGTTAGTAGAACGAAAGGACATAAGCATCAGAACACGGGCAAAAATAATAAACACATGCACTGAAACTCAGTAATGGCAGGATCATCCTGTCAAACACAGATTTGTCCTTTCAAGCTGATGCCTCTTGGCGCAGAAGAGAGTCTTCATGAGTATGTGTTCCTTTTGTTAAACCACTCTGTTGTTCCCTCACTCAGTGTGGGCCTCTCCAAATCCTCAACCTCCTCCATCCCTGTGACATGAAAAGATACCATCAGTAGAGATTTTATAATTATATTCTATTCTATTGCGCTTCTATGTTAATTTAGTTTATATTCCATTGTAGTTTATTCCACCTTTTAATTTTTTATTCTATCATAATTGTCTGTCCGTCAATGTCGCAGCAAAAACAACCAAATCAAATTCCTTGTATGTGAAAACTACTTTAATAAAGACCTTTCTGATTCTGAATTCCACCCATTTTAAAAGTTCACATTATCCCTGTGCCCCAGGACAGCTCAGTCAGTATTTGTGAACAAGCACCTCTCTCTCTCTCTCTCTCCCTCTCTCTCTCTCTCTCTCTCTCTCTCTCTCTCTCTCTCTCTCTCTCTCTCTCTCTCTCTCTCCTCTCTCTCTCTCTCTCTCTCTCTCTCTCTCTCTCTCTCTCTCTGAGAAATCCAAGCGAGACACTGACCATCGGTGGGATGTAAAATCCGGGGGCCCTGATGTTACGAGGCCATAACTTGTTTGCGTTACTCTTATAGCGAAATTAAGTTTATATTCTATTCTCTCGTTAGACGGCCTGAGGCACAAAGACCACAAACGCTTTATGGTCTTGTTAAGTTGGAGCCCCATTCATTCATTGTCTATGAAGCAGCTCCGGACTTCGCATCACCAACGGGAGCGTTCTCTCTCTCCGGTCCCTAGCTGTAGGGGAGAGAGTGCCTTGTGTTCGCGTGGCCGAATGCAGTCCAAGACAGTGTTGTAGTCGAGTCACTAAATCTCGATTCCCAGTCGAGTCTCGAGTCCCCAGTGTTCGAGTCCGAGTCCAAGTCTGAGTCACCAAGAGTCGGTCTGAGTCACCAAGAGTCGAGTCCGAGTGGAGTCCTCATTATCCTAGTCCGAGTCCGAGTCCAAGTCATCAAGGTTGAGTCCACTCCACTCTGGCAGTCAAAGAGCTGACATACAAATAAAAAAAGGTCTACATTAAACATAAATGACACAGCGGTCACCATTTCAACAGGGAGTTTATTTACTTTGTGACACAATAGCCAAACAAATGCACTATCCATCGATAGCTTATGCCAAATGATTAGGGCCGATTAGAAAAAATTAAGAAGCTGCTTCTTTCTTTCTGAGAAATTAACTTTCTTGTTGTTTATGTAGCCGGTTCGAATTGGCTTGCCCTGAGCGAGTCTCGAACCCGGGTCGGCCGCACCACGGGCGACATCACAGACCGCTATACCAAGAGGTGAATTAACTTCTTGGTTAACGTGTCTGCATGCCTTTTAATGGGGAGTGAGTTTAACTCGCAGTACCGCTACGTGCCACTAGTCACTTCACAACACTTCGTAACGGTGGATATACTCGCGGTACCTCCGTTACACTTATCATATTCAGAACATATATAAAGTATGGTATGTAATCATTCATGGGACAGAGTTTTGATGTTATTTTACCCAGAAACAACCGGCCTACGGGTTCACATGTGTATTATGTTACAGTATATAAGATGAAGCATTCATTCTGCTCATCGTGATAAGGTGGACTAACAAGACCTGACCCCTGTCTCTTTGAATGGGGAGGCATCAGTATCTTCTAAGAACACTGTTTTCCTTTCATATTTGAAAGAAAGTATGGTCAATTTGATCAATTCCATTCTTACAACACAGAATGTTAAACGGGAACTATTTTACTATTTCTTTCACTATTTGGGCACTTTTACACAATTCCTGTGAGTCTATGGAACACCTCTGTAATATATATATTTTTTTTATTCATTGTTTTGTATTTCTAATCAAGTCCTCAAAAACAGCATTTTTCTACCTCAAGATCTCGAGCCGTTTTGAGCCTGGGCTCCTAAACCTCTGCGCAGCGGCGTCGCCGCCTGAACATTAACATGCAGCGGTGTCTCTCTGACATCACATATCGCGCACATTTCAAATGACTCAGTTCAGTGAGGGTGAATATTGTGAGAGGAGAATTGGAAGAATGCGCCAATATGAGAATTTTGAGACATAGATCATATTAATTTAAGTTCACATAGCTAGGAAACAATGCTAAACACTCAAAAAGGCCATTTATAAGATAGTTCCCCTTTAAGTCAACAATTACATTGGTCAAAAAGGACAATTGTGTGATAGAAAAATGCCCTTTTCCACTTTAGATCAGCTTCTACGCATGTGTGATGTGGTGGCATTTCTCCTAATACGTTGAGTAAAGGCCAAGAGTACAGCAATATGAAGGTTTATTTTGGTACAGGGACAATAATCAGAATGTTTACACAGAGCAGGCAGCAATATGTACCTTCAATATTGATAAAAATCTATAGACACAGGCATGGAAATTCCCTATGGCACTATTATGGGTTTGAAATGTAATTGAAGTTATGGCAAAACATCTTCATCGTGCCCAGAGACAGTGCACCTATTCTAATTTGATCATACTACACACACACACACAGGCTGTGTTGCAGAACATTCTCAGACACATAATATTCTTCACTGATCTTGAGTTTAAAAGGATGTACTGTACATGGTGTTGCTGTGTAAACAGACATACTGTAGCCTGACATTAGTGCAAGATATGAAATGCAGGAATAACTTGTTCTTGTGAATAGAAGAACAGAAAGAAACAGAAAGACATGGAAACCACTCACAGCTTTTTGGCAGATCGTTTTTAATTGTAAAGATCTTTAAAACTCGCATCTCACCTCAAGATGCAGTACATTTTAAGTTTATTAAACATGAAATTTCATCATATTTAATTGTTTAAAGTAACTCGTTTTTTCGTTTCCGCCATCTTTAATGTTATGGATTTAGATCAAAACTACCACAGTGATCCTTCTCATTAGGCTATATAGACTCTGGATGCTGGAAGTTACCTGTACACGTGATTGAGGAGTGCACTGTGTATTGAATGCACACACACGCACGCACGCACACACACACACACACACACACACACACACACACACACACACACACACATTCCCCAACTCCTAACCTTAAGCATAACAACTATACAGTACATGCCTAAATCACTTATCTGAACCCTAACCATTACCTGAGCCAAACCATAACCTCTAACTTAACAATAGCTCCTTTACCTTGTGGGGTCTGGCCAATGTCTTTCGATGGGACCTTTTTTCCTCTCGCCATGCCATCACTGAAAATAACAACTTGTTCTTAATTGATCTGCCTGGTTAAATAAAGGTAAAAAGAATAATAGAAAATGTCCCCTCACCGACAACAAGGAAAATCCCCCCATGGCTCCTGTAGACCTAATCATATAGTAGACAATGACATAATAGTGTATTGGGCTACAGTAGTAAGACTACTGTGACTTCTGTGGTTGGACTAGACGTATTATTTTAGCCCATATAATTCCTCATCTATATTTTGAATAGGAAATGTGCGACAGAGCATGCCGTGCGCACGATACGACTCACACGTTCAAGTGATGAGTCTAACAACACTACACCATATTTCATCTACTTTAAAACACTACACCATATTGTATCTACTTTAAAACACTACACCATATTTTATTTATGTATTACAAACAGATTTGCACTACATCCATACCTAATTTTTGCATTTTGCATAAAAATAAATGTGTACCTCATTGTCTGCATTTTTACTTCATTGTACTTTAGGCTGTACTTTAGTTATATATTGTATATTTGTATAGTGTTTATATATATATATATATAGACTTTATTCTTCTTTTTACCTTTTTACTGTATGAAGCACATTCTCAGGGGCCCATACAGAACCAAGAATGTCACTGTAATGTACATGTACTTTATATGTGACAAATTAAACCAAACTTGAAAAGTAAACTTGAAACTTGAACTCGCTAACTATCGAGAACTATAGTATGAGAATTGCTCTGAAATACACAATATTAAAGGGAACATTGCTCAAAGGGAGCACACATGGGGAAATGGTTAAAGGTGCAAGTGGTATTCTTTTGTTAAAATAAGTGTTAAATAAATGTTGCTCTACATTCCAACAGCCATCACTGATATAGAGTGTTTGGTCAGTAACATGGGTCTCCCAGTCCCTCCTGCTCTGCAGTAAACACACAATATTTTTTTTTGGTATCCCATTCCCACTTTATCTAATCAGGAGATAATAGTTTTTATTTCTTTTTTTTGCAGTGTGGAGTTCTCTCTCCTGATTGGATAAAGTGGGAACGGGATACAAGAACATTTATTTTGGGTTTACTGCAGAGCGGAGGGACTGAGAAACCCATATTATTGACCAGACACTCAATATCAGTGATGGCTGTTGGAATGTAGAACTATTTAACACTTACTCTAACATGTAGACCACTTTTAACAAACAAAAAAATACCACATACAGCACCTTTAAAATTTGTGTATATTTTTTAATTATAAATATATAATTGTATGTAGTTTATAACTGATAAACATGTTTTTTCCTATGCAATGTAATATGGAGTATATTCCTTCATGTGGAGTTCAGACCGACAGACTCACTAAGTGGAATGAATGCTTCGCCTCCATGCCTGGCTTCACATGCAGCTAATCATAGACCACAAAATTGCATCGGTACCTACTTTATTCAAATAAGCAAGGAAATTAAATGTTTTCCGTAGCATCTGTTAGGTCACGTCCGTGACGCCAATACCTGCTCTTATAAGCAGAGGACCACGGTAATTTATTGATGGCCATTAAAGCTGTTGACGCTGAGTTTGGATTGTGTATTAGTCATGATGGTGTGTGTGTCTAACATCACACACACATCCGATGTTGGTCGAATATGTTTCTGTTGTGTGTTTATATTTTCCATACTGAATAAATTGACTTGCACTCACCTATAAATCGCAGTAGTCAGACATATTGGCTAAGGTAGACAGAGACATCTGATCACGTTAACGCATGAACAAACATCAACCCATACAGGAGAAAATACTATAATAAATAGTAGTATAATAAACTATGATATTTGCCTTTGATTTTACAATACATGGTGTTATAAGTCATTGTGAAAAAGGTTCACGATATTATTGACATGCATAGTATGATGTAGTAATTGTAGTAATACTACGGTGGCATTGTAACAATATACCTGTTTCATGAACATGATTGTGTTATACTGTGTGTTACACTGTATTATGAATATGATTTCATAGAAGTAGTATAGACATAATCTGCATAGAAAATGCTACCAGGTTATTTTTGGCTCATATTTCCTCCTCAGAATCCAAGCTGCATTCCTCTTCCTCCTGAACGACAGCGATGGGAGCAGAGCTTCAGCAGAGCCTCAGTAAAGGTGTGAACTGGGCAGCGAGCGGCAGAAAATAGCCACGGAAAAATAAATTAATAAAAGAAGCCATTATGGGATGTCAGTACATGAGTCCGAATATCATCTCCATTATGTGACTGAGCCCAGCAGTTTGTGGTACAAGTCTCCCTACTGTAATTTCACAGATTGTGACAGATTGTGAAAATACAGAAAGTAAGCTTTCAATTGATGTGTCATACATACATTGACATCTGAAAATATTGTCTAGTTAAACCTCAAGTCTCAGAGCAGAGAAAAACAGAGAGAAAAAAAACATTTCATAAATTTTCTCGTGATATGACTTCCAGTTGTCTCTTATCACATATCATCCCCATGCAGTCCAGTTATGTATGTGTGAACTACGTCCATGAGGACTCAACCAGACTGTCAAGATGGAGCCCTCTCCACCCCTCTATAACTCCCTCCACTCCTCTATAGCTCCCTCCACCCCTCTATAACTCCCTCCACTCCTCTATAACTCCCTCCACTCCTCTATAACTCCCTCCACTCCTCTATAGCTCCCTCCACCCCTCTATAACTCCCTCCACCCCTCTATACCTCCCTCCACTCCTCTATAACTCCCTCCACTCCTCTATAACTCCCTCCACGTCTCTATAACTCCCTCCACTCCTCTATAACTCCCTCCACCCCTCTATAACTCCCTCCACTCCTCTATAACTCCCTCCACTCCTCTATAACTCCCTCCACTCCTCTATAGCTCCCTCCACCCCTCTATAACTCCCTCCACCCCTCTATACCTCCCTCCACTCCTCTATAACTCCCTCCACTCCTCTATAACTCCCTCCACGTCTCTATAACTCTCTCCACTCCTCTATAACTCTCTCCACTCCTCTATAACTCCCTCCACTCCTCTATAACTCTCTCCACTCCTCTATAACTCCCTCCACTCCTCTATAACTCCCTCCACTCCTCTATAACTCCCTCCATGTCTCTATAACTCTCTCCACACCTCTATAACTCCCTCCACTCCTCTATAACTCCCTCCATGTCTCTATAACTCTCTCCACTCCTCTATAACTCTCTCCACTCCTCTATAACTCCCTCCATGTCTCTATAACTCCCTCCACTCCTCTATAACTCTCTCCACTCCTCTATAACTCTCTCCACTCCTCTATAACTCCCTCCACTCCTCTATAACTCTCTCCACTTCTCTATAACTCCCTCCACTCCTCTATAACTCCCTCCACGCCTCTATAACTCCCTCCACTCCTCTATAACTCCCTCCACTCCTCTATAACTCCCTCCACTCCTCTATAACTCCCTCCACGCCTCTATAACTCCCTCCACTCCTCTATAACTCCCTCCACCCCTCTATAACTCCCTCCATGTCTCTATAACTCCCTCCACCCCTCTATAACTCCCTCCACTCATCTATAACTCCCTCCACTCCTCTATAACTCTCTCCACTCCTCTATAACTCCCTCCACTCCTCTATAACTCCCTCCACTCCTCTATAACTCCCTCCACCCCTCTATAACTCCCTCCACTCCTCTATAACTCCCTCCACTCCTCTATAACTCCCTCCACTCCTCTATAACTCCCTCCACTCCTCTATAACTCCCTCCACTCCTCTATAACTCCCTCCACCCCTCTATAACTCCCTCCACTCCTCTATAACTCCCTCCACTCCTCTATAACTCCCTCCACTCCTCTATAACTCTCTCCACTCCTCTATAACTCCCTCCATGCCTCTATAACTCCCTCCACTCCTCTATAACTCCCTCCACTCCTCTATAACTCCCTCCACTCCTCTATAACTCCCTCCACTCCTCTATAACTCCCTCCACTCCTCTATAACTCCCTCCACTCCTCTATAACTCCCTCCATGCCTCTATAACTCTCTCCATTCCTCTATAACTCCCTCCACTCCTCTATAACTCCCTCCACTCCTCTATAACTCCCTCCACTCCTCTATAACTCCCTCCACTCCTCTATAACTCCCTCCACTCCTCTATAACTCCCTCCACTCCTCTATAACTCCCTCCACTCCTCTATAACTCCCTCCACTCCTCTATAACTCCCTCCACTCCTCTATAACTCCCTCCACTCCTCTATAACTCCCTCCACTCCTCTATAACTCCCTCCACTCCTCTATAACTCCCTCCACTCCTCTATAACTCCCTCCATGTCTCTATAACTCCCTCCACTCCTCTATAACTCCCTCCACTCCTCTATAACTCTCTCCACTCCTCTATAACTCCCTCCACTCCTCTATAACTCTCTCCACTCCTCTATAACTCCCTCCACTCCTCTATAACTCTCTCCACTCCTCTATAACTCCATCCACTCCTCTATAACTCCCTCCACCCCTCTATAACTCCCTCCACTCCTCTATAACTCTCTCCACTCCTCTATAACTCCCTCCACTCCTCTATAACTCCCTCCATGTCTCTATAACTCCCTCCACTCCTCTATAACTCCCTCCACTCCTCTATAACTCCCTCCATTCCTCTATAACTCCCTCCACTCCTCTATAACTCCCTCCACTCCTCTATAACTCCCTCCACTCCTCTATAACTCCCTCCACTCCGCTATAACTCCCTCCACTCCTCTATAACTCTCTCCACTCCTCTATAACTCCCTCCACACCTCTATAACTCTCTCCACTCCTCTATAACTCCCTCCACACCTCTATAACTCTCTCCACTCCTCTATAACTCCCTCCACACCTCTATAACTCTCTCCACTCCTCTATAACTCCCTCCACTCCTCTATAACTCCCTCCACTCCTCTATAACTCCCTCCACTCCTCTATAACTCCCTCCACTCCTCTATAACTCCCTCCACTCCTCTATAACTCCCTCCACTCCTCTATAACTCTCTCCACTCCTCTATAACTCCCCCCACTCCTCTATAACTCTCTCCACTCCTCTATAACTCCCTCCACGCCTCTATAACTCCCTCCACTCCTCTATAACTCTCTCCACTCCTCTATAACTCTCTCCACTCCTCTATAACTCCCTCCACCCCTCTATAACTCCCTCCACTCCTCTATAACTCCCTCCATACCTCTATAACTCCCTCCACTCCTCTATAACTCCCTCCACTCCTCTATAACTCCCTCCACTCCTCTATAACTCCCTCCACTCCTCTATAACTCCCTCCACTCCTCTATAACTCCCTCCACTCCTCTATAACTCCCTCCACTCCTCTATAACTCCCTCCACTCCTCTATAACTCCCTCCACCCCTCTATAACTCCCTCCACTCCTCTATAACTCCCTCCCCTCCTCTATAACTCCCTCCACTCCTCTATAACTCCCTCCACTCCTCTATAACTCCCTCCACTCCTCTATAACTCCCTCCACTCCTCTATAACTCCCTCCACTCCTCTATAACTCCCTCCACTCCTCTATAACTCCCTCCCCTCCTCTATAACTCCCTCCACTCCTCTATAACTCCCTCCCCTCCTCTATAACTCTCTCCACTCCTCTATAACTCCCTCCATGCCTCTATAACTCCCTCCACTCCTCTATAACTCCCTCCACCCCTCTATAACTCCCTCCACTCCTCTATAACTCCCTCCACTCCTCTATAACTCCCTCCACTCCTCTATAACTCCCTCCACCCCTCTATAACTCCCTCCATGCCTCTATAACTCCCTCCACCCCTCTATAACTCCCTCCATGCCTCTATAACTCCCTCCACCCCTCTATAACTCCCTCCATGCCTCTATAACTCCCTCCACCCCTCTATAACTCCCTCCATGCCTCTATAACTCCCTCCACTCCTCTATAACTCTCTCCACTCCTCTATAACTCCCTCCACTCCTCTATAACTCCCTCCACTCCTCTATAACTCCCTCCACTCCTCTATAACTCCCTCCACTCCTCTATAACTCCCTCCACTCCTCTATAACTCTCTCCACTCCTCTATAACTCCCTCCACTCCTCTATAACTCCCTCCACTCCTCTATAACTCCCTCCACTCCTCTATAACTCCCTCCACTCCTCTATAACTCCCTCCACTCCTCTATAACTCCCTCCACTCCTCTATAACTCCCTCCCTCCACTCCTCTATAACTCCCTCCACTCCTCTATAACTCCCTCCACTCCTCTATAACTCCCTCCACTCCTCTATAACTCCCTCCACTCCTCTATAACTCCCTCCACCCCTCTATAACTCCCTCCACCCCTCTATAACTCCCTCCACTCCTCTATAACTCCCTCCACTCCTCTATAACTCCCCCCACTCCTCTATAACTCCCTCCACTCCTCTATAACTCTCTCCACTCCTCTATAACTCCCTCCACTCCTCTATAACTCCCTCCACTCCTCTATAACTCTCTCCACTCCTCTATAACTCTCTCCACTCCTCTATAACTCCCTCCATTCCTCTATAACTCTCTCCACTCCTCTATAACTCTCTCCACTCCTCTATAACTCCCTCCACTCCTCTATAACTCTCTCCACTCCTCTATAACTCCCTCCACTCCTCTATAACTCCCTCCACTCCTCTATAACTCTCTCCACTCCTCTATAACTCCCTCCACTCCTCTATAACTCCCTCCACTCCTCTATAACTCCCTCCACTCCTCTATAACTCCCTCCACTCCTCTATAACTCCCTCCATAACTCCCTCCATAACTCCTCCACTCCTCTATAACTCCCTCCACTCCTCTATAACTCTCTCTACCCCTCTATAACTCCCTCCACTCCTCTATAACTCCCTCCACTCCTCTATAACTCCCTCCACTCCTCTATAACTCCCTCCACTCCTCTATAACTCCCTCCACTCCTCTATAACTCCCTCCACTCCTCTATAACTCTCTCCACTCATCTATAACTCCCTCCACTCCTCTATAACTCCCTCCACTCCTCTATAACTCCCTCCACTCCTCTATAACTCCCTCCATTCCTCTATAACTCCCTCCATTCCTCTATAACTCCCTACATCCCTCTATAACTCCCTCCATCCCTCTATAACTCCCTCCACACCTCTATAACTCCCTCCACTCCTCTATAACTCTCTCCACTCCTCTATAACTCCCTCCACTCCTCTATAACTCCCTCCAAGCCTCTATAACTCCCTCCACTCCTCTATAACTCCCTCCACTCCTCTATAACTCCCTCCACTCCTCTATAACTCCCTCCACTCCTCTATAACTCCCTCCACTCCTCTATAACTCTCTCCACTCCTCTATAACTCTCTCCACTCCTCTATAACTCCCTCCACTCCTCTATAACTCTCTCCACTCCTCTATAACTCCCTCCACTCCTCTATAACTCCCTCCACTCCTCTATAACTCCCTCCACGCCTCTATAACTCCCTCCACTCCTCTATAACTCCCTCCACTCCTCTATAACTCCCTCCACTCCTCTATAACTCCCTCCACTCCTCTATAACTCTCTCCACTCCTCTATAACTCCCTCCACTCCTCTATAACTCCCTCCACTCCTCTATAACTCCCTCCACTCCTCTATAACTCCCTCCACTCCTCTATAACTCCCTCCACTCCTCTATAACTCCCTCCACTCCTCTATAACTCCCTCCACTCCTCTATAACTCCCTCCACTCCTCTATAACTCCCTCCAAGCCTCTATAACTCCCTCCACTCCTCTATAACTCCCTCCACTCCTCTATAACTCCCTCCACCCCTCTATAACTCCCTCCACTCCTCTATAACTCCCTCCACTCCTCTATAACTCCCTCCACTCCTCTATAACTCCCTCCATGCCTCTATAACTCTCTCCACTCCTCTATAACTCCCTCCACGCCTCTATAACTCCCTCCACTCCTCTATAACTCCCTCCATCCCTCTATAACTCCCTCCATCCCTCTATAACTCCCTCCATCCCTCTATAACTCTCTCCACTCCTCTATAACTCCCTCCACTCCTCTATAACTCTCTCCACTCATCTATAACTCCCTCCACTCCTCTATAACTCCCTCCACTCCTCTATAACTCCCTCCATTCCTCTATAACTCCCTCCACTCCTCTATAACTCCCTCCACTCCTCTATAACTCTCTCCACTCCTCTATAACTCCCTCCACTCCTCTATAACTCCCCCCACTCCTCTATAACGCCCTCCATCCCTCTATAACTCCCTCCACTCCTCTATAACTCTCTCCACTCCTCTATAACTCCCTCCACTCCTCTATAACTCCCTCCACTCCTCTATAACTCCCTCCACTCCTCTATAACTCCCTCCACTCCTCTATAACTCCCCCCACTCCTCTATAACTCCCTCCACTCCTCTATAACTCTCTCCACTCCTCTATAACTCCCTCCACTCCTCTATAACTCCCTCCACTCCTCTATAACTCCCTCCACTCCTCTATAACTCTCTCCACTCCTCTATAACTCCCTCCACTCCTCTATAACTCCCTCCACTCCTCTATAACTCCCTCCACTCCTCTATAACTCCCCCCACTCCTCTATAACTCCCTCCACTCCTCTATAACTCCCTCCACTCCTCTATAACTCCCTCCACTCCTCTATAACTCCCTCCACTCCTCTATAACTCTCTCCACTCCTCTATATCTCTCTCCACTCCTCTATAACTCCCTCCACTCCTCTATAACTCCCTCCACTCCTCTATAACTCCCTCCACTCCTCTATAACTCCCTCCACTCCTCTATAACTCCCTCCACTCCTCTATAACTCCCTCCACTCCTCTATAACTCTCTCCACTCCTCTATAACTCTCTCCACTCCTCTATAACTCCCTCCACTCCTCTATAACTCCCTCCACTCCTCTATAACTCCCTCCACTCCTCTATAACTCTCTCCACTCCTCTATAACTCCCTCCACTCCTCTATAACTCCCTCCACTCCTCTATAACTCCCTCCACTCCTCTATAACTCCCTCCACACCTCTATAACTCCCTCCACTCCTCTATAACTCTCTCCACACCTCTATAACTCCCTCCATCCCTCTATAACTCCCTCCACTCCTCTATAACTCCCTCCACTCCTCTATAACTCCCTCCACTCCTCTATAACTCCCTCCATCCCTCTATAACTCCCTCCACTCCTCTATAACTCCCTCCATCCCTCTATAACTCCCTCCACTCCTCTATAACTCCCTCCACACCTCTATAACTCCCTCCACTCCTCTATAACTCCCTCCACTCCTCTATAACTCCCTCCATGTCTCTATAACTCCCTCCACTCCTCTATAACTCCCTCCACTCCTCTATAACTCCCTCCATGTCTCTATAACTCCCTCCACTCCTCTATAACTCCCTCCACTCCTCTATAACTCCCTCCACACCTCTATAACTCCCTCCACTCCTCTATAACTCCCTCCACTCCTCTATAACTCCCTCCACTCCTCTATAACTCCCTCCACTCCTCTATAACTCCCTCCACTCCTCTATAACTCCCTCCACTCCTCTATAACTCCCTCCACTCCTCTATAACTCCCTCCACTCCTCTATAACTCCCTCCATGCCTCTATAACTCTCTCCACTCCTCTATAACTCCCTCCACTCCTCTATAACTCCCTCCACTCCTCTATAACTCCCTCCACTCCTCTATAACTCCCTCCACTCCTCTATAACTCCCTCCACTCCTCAATAACTCCCTCCACTCCTCTATAACTCTCTCCACTCCTCTATAACTCCCTCCATGCCTCTATAACTCCCTCCATGCCTCTATAACTCCCTCCACTCCTCTATAACTCCCGCCACACCTCTATAACTCCCTCCATCCCTCTATAACTCCCTCCATCCCTCTATAACTCCCTCCACTCCTCTATAACTCCCTCCACTCCTCTATAACTCTCTCCACTCCTCTATAACTCCCTCCACTCCTCTATAACTCCCTCCATGCCTCTATAACTCCCTCCACTCCTCTATAACTCCCTCCACTCCTCTATAACTCCCTCCACTCCTCTATAACTCTCTCCACTCCTCTATAACTCTCTCCACTCCTCTATAACTCCCTCCACTCCTCTATAACTCCCTCCACTCCTCTATAACTCCCTCCACCCCTCTATAACTCCCTCCACTCCTCTATAACTCCCTCCACTCCTCTATAACTCCCTCCACACCTCTATAACTCCCTCCACTCCTCTATAACTCCCTCCACTCCTCTATAACTCCCTCCATCCCTCTATAACTCCCTCCATGCCTCTATAACTCCCTCCACTCCTCTATAACTCCCTCCACTCCTCTATAACTCCCTCCACTCCTCTATAACTCTCTCCATGCCTCTATAACTCTCTCCACTCCTCTATAACTCTCTCCACTCCTCTATAACTCTCTCCACTCCTCTATAACTCTCTCCACTCCTCTATAACTCTCTCCACTCCTCTATAACTCCCTCCACTCCTCTATAACTCTCTCCATGCCTCTATAACTCTCTCCACTCCTCTATAACTCTCTCCACTCCTCTATAACTCTCTCCACTCCTCTATAACTCTCTCCACTCCTCTATAACTCCCTCCACTCCTCTATAACTCCCTCCACTCCTCTATAACTCCCTCCATGCCTCTATAACTCCCTCCACTCCTCTATAACTCCCTCCACTCCTCTATAACTCTCTCCACTCCTCTATAACTCCCTCCACTCCTCTATAACTCCCTCCACTCCTCTATAACTCCCTCCATGTCTCTATAACTCTCTCCACTCCTCTATAACTCCTCCACTCCTCTATAACTCCCTCCACTCCTCTATAACTCCCTCCACTCCTCTATAACTCCCTCCACTCCTCTATAACTCTCTCCACTCCTCTATAACTCCTCCACTCCTCTATAACTCTCTCCACTCCTCTATAACTCCCTCCACTCCTCTATAACTCCCTCCATGTCTCTATAACTCCCTCCACTCCTCTATAACTCCCTCCACTCCTCTATAACTCCCTCCACTCCTCTATAACTCTCTCCACTCCTCTATAACTCCCTCCACTCCTCTATAACTCCCTCCACTCCTCTATAACTCCCTCCACTCCTCTATAACTCCCTCCACGCCTATATAACTCCCTCCATGTCTCTATAACTCTCTCCACGCCTCTATAACTCCCTCCACTCCTCTATAACTCTCTCCACTCCTCTATAACTCCCTCCATGTCTCTATAACTCCCTCCACTCCTCTATAACTCTCTCCACTACCTCTATAACTCCCTCCACTCCTCTATAACTCCCTCCATGTCTCTATAACTCCCTCCACTCCTCTATAACTCTCTCCACTCCTCTATAACTCCCTCCCCTCCTCTATAACTCCCTCCACTCCTCTATAACTCCCTCCACTCCTCTATAACTCCCTCCACTCCTCTATAACTCCCTCCACTCCTCTATAACTCTCTCCACTCCTCTATAACTCCCTCCACTCCTCTATAACTCCCTCCATGTCTCTATAACTCCCTCCACTCCTCTATAACTCTCTCCACTCCTCTATAACTCCCTCCACTCCTCTATAACTCCCTCCACTCCTCTATAACTCTCTCCACTCCTCTATAACTCCCTCCACTCCTCTATA